>NC_057795.1:99272263-99602508 GCF_018294505.1 Triticum aestivum
GCTCCTCTGAGTGTTGGTCCAAACTAGAGCCCTTTGCAGCGCCACCTCAGGGAAACTCGAAGTCTGGTTTTAGTTGTACGGACTGCTCATCCGTTTGTGCCCTGAGAATGAGATATGTGCAGCTCCTATCGGGATTTGTCGGCACAGTCGGGTGGTCTTGCTGGTCTTGTTTTACCATTGTCGAAATGTTTTGCGAACCGGGATTCCGAGACTGATCGGGTCTTCCCGGGAGAAGGTATATCCTTCGTTGACCGTGAGAGCTTGTGATGGGCTGAGTTGGGACACCCCTGCAGGGTATATAATCTTTCGAAAGCCGTGCCCGCGGTTATGAGGCAGATGGGAATTTGTTAATGTTCGGTTGTAGATAACTTGACACTTGACTTTTTTAAAATACATCAACCGTGTGTGTAGCCGTGATGGTCTCTTCTCAGCGGAGTCCGGGAAGTGAACATGGTTTGAGTAATGCTTGATGTAAGTAGTATCAGGATCACTTCTTGATCACTTCTAGCTTCTCGACCGACTCGTTGCTTCTCTTCTCACTCTCACTTGCGTATGTTAGCCACCATATATGCTTAGTGCTTGCCGCAGCTCCACCATATTACACCTTTTCCTACCTATGAGCTTAAATAGTCTTAATCTCGCGGGTGTGAGATTGATGAGTCCTCGTGACTCACAGATTCTACCAAAACAGATGCAGGTGCCGAGGATACTGGCGCAGATGGCACAACTGAGCTGAAGTGGGAATTTGATGAGGCCCTTGGTCGTTACTATGCATCATTTCCAGATGATCGATAGTGGAGCCCAGTCGGGACGATCGGGGATCTAGCATTTGGGGTTGTCTTCTTTTCATTTGAACTTGACCGTAGCCGGTCTATGAGTGTATTTTGAATGATGTATGATCTTAATTTATGTATTGTGTGAAGTGGCGATTGTAAGCCAACTCTCTTTATCCCATTCTTGTTCATTACATGGGATTGTGTGAAGATGACCCTTCTTGCGACAAAACCACTATGTGGTTATGCCTCTAAGTCGTGCTTCGACACGTGGGAGATATAGCAGCATCGTGGGTGTTACAGGATGCCCCGGATGGCATCTCCTCTTTTGTCTTCGTTCATCGGTAACTTTACTTGGAGCTATATTTTTATTCACCACATGATATGTGTTTTGCTTGGAGCGTCAATTTATTTTGTTAGTATTTGCTTTCTGTTATTTAGATTAATGTTTTGCATCTTTATTTTCAATAAAAATGTCAAGGATAGCCTTTACCATGCTTATTTTGCTAGTATAATGTTGCTGTTTGGAAAACAGAAAGTTTACCGCTGTTGGAAAAATTCCCTAGAAAAGTCAGAGAGTGATATAATGTTGAATCTTTTTGCATGCTGAGCTCTGATAAATCTTTTACAGCGTCGTATTTTTCTTATAATTTTGGAATTAGGGAAGTATGATGAATCTTGCTTTCTTTACAGACTATACTGTTTTGGCAGATTGCTGTTATGTTTGCATTGTTTGCATATGCTTGCTTGTTTAATGATTCTATTTGAGGATAGCAGTATTAAATATGCAGAGACATTTAGTATTCAATGTTGAATAATAATCTTAGTGATTTGTTACAGTAGAAAATGATAAGGTTTTGCATTGGTTTATACTAACCTATCTCACGAGTTCTTGTTGAGTTTGTTGTGGATGAAGCTTTTGATAAAAAGAGAAACCATGATATGAGAGGAATTAAGGAGACACAAAAGCTCAAGCTTGGGGATGCCCAAGGCACCCCAAGATAATACTCCAAGAAGTCTCGAGCATCTAAGCTTGGGGATGCCCCGGTAGGCATCCCACCTTTCCTCTTCAACAACTATCTGTTAGTATCGGTTGAACCTAAGTTTTTGCTTCTTCACTTGAGTTGTGCTATCCTTGCAATGTCATTTTGTTTTGGTTTGCTTGCTGCTTGAATCAAATACCAAGATCTGAAATTTTTAAATGAGAGAGAGTCTTTGCATAGTTACATAATTATTTAGCTACTCATTGATCTTCACTTATATCTTTCGGAGTAGTTTGTCGTTTGCTCTAGTTCTTCACTTATATCTTTTTAGAGCACGGCGGTGGTTTGATTTTGTAGAAATTAATGAACTCTCATGCTTCACTTATATTATTTTGAGAGTCTTAAACAGCATGGTAATTTGAATGAAAACTATCATAGAAGTGAATTGGATGCTATGATCAACTTGATACTTGATAATTGTTTTGAGATAGGGAGGTAGTGATATTAAAGTCATGGTAGTTGGGTGATTATGAATTTAAAGAATGCTTGTGTTGAAGTTAGCAAGTCCCGTAGCATGCACTTATGGTTAAAGTTGTGTAACAAATTTGAAGCATGAAGTGTACCTGGCTTGTGCATCCTTATGAGTGGCGGTCGGGGACGAGCGATGGTCTTTTCCTACCAATCTATCCCCCTAGGAGCATGCGCGTAGTGCTTGGTTTTTGATGACTTCTAAATTTTTGCAATAAGTATATGAGCTCTTATGACTAATGTTGAGTCCATGGATTATATGCACTTTTACCTTTCCATCATTGCTAGCCTCTTCGGTACCGTGCATTGCCCTTTCTCACCTTGAGAGTTGGTGCAAACTTCGCCGGTGCATCCAAACCCCGTGATATGATACGCTCTAGCACACATAAACCTCCTTATATCTTCCTCAAAACAGCCACCATACCTACCTATTTATGGCATTTCCATAGCCATTCCGAGATATATTGCCATGCAACTTTCCACCGTTCCGTTCATCATCATCATGACATACATTAATTTTGTCATATTGCCATTGCATGATCATGTAGTTGACATCGTATTTGTGGCAAAGCCACCATGCATAACTTTTATACATGTTACTCTTGATTCATTGCACCATCCCGGTACACTGCCGGAGGCATTCATATAGAGTCATATCTTGTTATAGTTTCGATTTGTAATTCATGTGTTGTAATCAATAGAAGTGTGATGATCATCATTATTAGAGCATTGCCCAAAAAGAAAAAAAAGGAAAGGCCAAAAGGAAAAAAAAGGCAAAAGAAAAAAAAAGAAAAAAGAAAGAAAAAGAAAAAAGAAAATAAATAAATAAAGGGGCAATGCTACTATCTCTTTTTCCACACTTGTGCTTCAGAGTAGCACCTTGTTCTTCATGTAATGAGTCTCATATATATCATGCTTCAAAGTAGCACCATGTTTTCATGTAGAGAATCTCATGTTTTGTCACTTTCATATACTAGTGGGAATTTTTCATTATAGAACTTGGCTTGTATATTCCTACGATGGGCTTCCTCAAATGCCCTAGGTCTTAGTGAGCAAGCAAGTTGGATGCACGCCCACTAGTTTTCTTTTGTTGAGCTTTCATTCATTTATAGCTCTAGTGCATCCGTTGCATGGCAATCCCTACTCCTCATGTTGACATCAATTGATGGGCATTCCCATAGCCCGTTGATTATCCTCGTCAATGTGAGACTTTCTCCTCATTTCATCTTCTCTACACAATCCCCAATCATTATTCTATTCCACCCATAGTGCTATATCCATGGCTCACGCTCATGTATTGCGTGAAGGTTGAAAAAAGTTTGAGATTATTTAAGTATGAAACAATTGCTTGGCTTGTCATCGGGGGTATAGAAGTTGGGAACATCTTTGTGTGACGAAAATGAAGCATAGCCTAACTATATGATTTTGTAGGGATGAACTTTCTTTAGCCATGCTATTTTGAGAAGACATGATTGCTTTTATTAGTATGCTTGAAGTATTGCTATTTATTTTGTCAATATGAACTTTTATTTTGAATCACTTGGATCTGAACATTCATACCACAATAAAGAGAAATTACATTGAGAATTATGCTAGGTAGCATTCCACATCAAAAATTCTGTTTTTATCATTTACCTACTCGAGGACGAGCATGAATTAAGCTTGGGGATGCTTGATACGTCTCAAATGTATCTATAATTTTTTATTGTTCCATGCTATTATATTATATGTTTTGAATGATTATGGGCTTTATTATACACTTTTATATTACTTTTGGGACTAACCTATTAACCGGAGGCCCAACCCATATTGCTGTTTTATTGCCTGTTTCAGCATTTCAAAGAAAAGGAATATCAAACGGAGTCCAAACGGAATGAAACCTTCGGCAAAGTTATTTTTGGAACAGAACCAATCCTAGGAACTTGGAGTGCAAGCTAGGGGATCATCGAGGAGGCCACAAGATAGGGGGGCGCGCCCACCCCCCTGGGCGCACCCTACCCTCTCGTGGGCCCCTCGAGGCTCCCCCGACCGACTTCTTTCGCCTATATATTCCCTCATACCCTAAAAACATCGAATATCAAGATAGACCGGGAGTTCCACCGCCGCAAGCCTCTGTAGCCACCAAAAACCTCTCGGGAGCCCTTCCCGGCACCCTGCCGGAGGGGGGATCCTTCACCGGTGGCCATCTTCATCATCCCAGCACTCTCCATGACGAGGAGGGAGTAGTTCACCCTCGAGGCTGAGGATATGTACCAATAGCTATGTGTTTGATCTCTCTCTCTCTCGTGTTCCCTCTATGGCACGATCTTGATGTATCGCGAGCTTTGCTATTATAGTTGGATCTTATGATGTTTCTCCCCCCTACTCTCTTGTGATGAATTGAGTTTTCCTCTTGAAGTTATCTTATCGGATTGAGTCTTTAATGATTTGAGAACACTTGATGTATGTCTTGTCGTGCTTATCTGTGGTGACAATGGGATATCATGTGCCACTTGATGTATGTTTTGGTGACCAATTTGCGGGTTCCGCCCATGAACCTATGCATAGGGGTTGGCACATGTTCTTGACTCTCCGATAGAAACTTTGGGGCACTCTTTGAAGTACTTTGTGTTGGTTGAATAGATGAATCTGAGATTGTGTGATGCATATCATATAATCATTCCCTCGGATACTTGAGGTGACAATGGAGTATCTAGGTGACATTAGGGTTTTGGTTGATTTGTGTCTTAAGGTGTTATTCTAGTACGAACTCTTGAATAGATTGATCCGAAAGATTTCTCTGCAATACGGTGGTTAATATGTTCGGGGGGTATACAAAGATTTTTTATCTTGGGAAACAAGCAAACTGGAGGAAAACAGAGTCGGGAAGGTTCCCGAGGTGGGCACAACCCACCTGGGTGCACCAGGGGGCCAGGCGCGCCCTAGTGTCTTGTGCCCAATCGGGTGCCTTCCTGGTTGTTTCTTATTTTCCTAATTTTTGTAATATTCCAAAACTAACAAAAAATATTTTGCGGATTTTTCAGAGTCCGTTTACTTACCATATCACGTACCTCCCCTTTTTTAGTATTCTGGAGTGTTTCAGAAGGTTTCCTTTATGTGTTCATCTGGTGTCATGGTTTGTATAATATTGCTTTCAACATTAATAAGCATACCTGAGATATAGTGCTTAATTCTTTGCCCATTGACCACCTTTGAATTTGTACCTTCGGCATTATTGATCTTGACGGCTCTAGAGCGATAAACCTCCTCGATAACATATGGTCCTTCCCATTTAGAGAGAAGTTTTCCTGCAAAGAATCTAAAACGAGAGTTGTACAAAAGATCATATTCTCCGACTTTGAATTCCCGCTTTTGGATTCTTTTGTCATGCCATGTTTTAACTTTTTCTTTGAATAATTTGGCATTTTCATAAGCTTGGGTTCTCCATTCATCTAATGAGATAATATCGAATAACCTCTTTTCACCGGCAAGTTTGAAATCATAGTTGAGTTCTTTAATTGTGCAATACGCTTTATGTCTAACTCAAGAGGCAAATGACAAGCTTTTCCACAGATCATTTTATAGGGAGACATACCCATAGGATTTTTTATATGCTATTCTATAGGCCCAAATTGCATCATCCAATTTCATAGACCAATTCTTTCGAGACCTATTAGCAGTTTTTTGTAATATGAGTCTTATTTCTCTATTGCTAAGTTCAACTTGACCATTAGATTGAGGATGATAGGGCGATGCAATTCTATGCTTAACATCATATTTAGCAAGCATTTTATGGAAAGCACCATGAATAAAGTGTGAACCACCATCAGTCATTAAATAACTAGGGACTCAAAACCTTGGGAAATAACTTCTTTAAGCATTTTAATGGAAGTGTTATGATCAGGACTACTAGTTGGAACAGCTTCCACCCACTTAGTAACATAATCAACAACAACCAAAATATGTGTATACCCATTATAGGAAGGAAAAGGTCCCATATAATCAAAACCCCAAACATCAAATGGTTGAACAGCAAGTGAATACTTCATAGGCATTTCTTGACGCTTACCGATATTACCAATTCGTTGACATTCATCGCAAGATGAAACAAACTTACGGGCATCTTTGAAGAGAGTAGGCCAATAAAAACTAGATTGCAATACCTTATGAGCAGTTCTATCTCCCGCATGATGCCCTCCATAAGCTTCGGAGTGAAATTTCTGTAGGATTTGTTCTTGTTCATACACAATGTCTAATAATACCATCTACTCCTTCTTTATAAAGATGTGGGTCATCAAGTAATGTCTTAAATCATAGAAGATTTTTTTCTTTTGTTGGTATGTGAAACTAGGTGGTATGTATATTGCAACAATATAATTAGCATAGTCAGCATACCAAGGAGTATTATGAGAAAAATTTATTGCATCTAGTTGTTCGTCGGTAAAGCTATCATCAATAGGTAGCGAGTCATTAAGAATATTCTCTAACCTAGACAAGTTATCAGCTAAGGGGTTCTCAGCTCCTTCCGTATCAATGATATGTAGATCAAATTCTTGTAGCAAGAGAACCCACCTGATGAGTCTAGGTTTAGTATCTTTCTTTTCCATAAGATATTTTATAGTAGTATGATCAGTGTGAACAATTACTTTCGAATCATCTGAATTTGTCACAAGCAAACACAACTGCTAAAAATTCTTTTTCAGTAGTAGCATAATTTCTTTGGGCACTTTCTAGAGTTTTGCTAGCATAATGAATAATATTCAATTTCTTATCAACTCTTTTTCCTAGTCTAGAGTTTTGCTAGCATAATAAATAACATTCAATTTCTTATCAACTCTTTGTCCTAGAACAACACCAACAACATAGTCACTAGCGTCACACATAATTTCAAAAGGCAAGTTCCAATCGGGTGGTTGAACAATAGGTACAGAAGTTAAGGCTTTCTTAAGTGTTTCAAAGGCTTCTACACAATCATCATCAGAAACAAATGGAACAACCTTTTGTAAAAGCTTTGTAAGAAACCAAGAAATTTTAGAGAAGTCTTTAATAAATCTCCTATAGAATATCTTTAATGTCTCTAGGACATGGCATTTTCTCAATTGCATCGACTTTAGTGTTATCCACCTCAATACCCTGTTCAGAAATTTTATGCCCCAAGACAATACCTTCGGTAACCATAAAGTGGCACTTCTCCCAATTCAATACAAGGTTCGTTTGCTCACATCTCTGCAAAACTCGATCAAGGTTGCTGAAGCAATCATCAAAAGAAGTTCCATAAACAGAAAAATCATCCATGAAAATTTCAACAATATTTTCACAAAAATCAGAGAATATATCAGTCATACATCTTTGAAAGATAGCAGGTGCATTGCATAAACCAAAAGGCATACGTCTATAAGCATAAGTTCCAAAGGGGCAGGTAAAGGTGGTTTTGTCTTGATCAAGTTGTGAAATAGGTATTTCAGAAAACCAGAATATCCATCAAGGAAGCAAAAGTGTGTGTGACATTTGATCAATAAAAGGCATAGGGTAATGACCTTTTCTAGTAGCTTTATTTAATTTTCTGAAATCAATTACCATTCTATAGCCAGTAACAATTCTTTGTGGAATAAGTTCATTTTTATCATTAGGAACAACAGTAATACCTCCTTTCCTAGGGACACGATGAACATGACTTACCCGTCTACTATCAGCTATGGGATAGATTATACCTGCTTCCAGAAGCTTTAATATTTTAGTTCTTACCACTTCTTTCATTTTAGGATTCAAACATCATTGGTGATCAACAGCGGGTTTAGCATCAGGTTCCATATTGATCTTGTGTTGACAGAGAGTGGTAATAATGCGCTTAAGATCATCAAGAGTATATCCAATGGCAGCAAAGTGCTTCTTCAGAATTTTCAATAATCTTTCTTCTTCATGTTCTGAAAGGTTAGCAATAATAATAACATGATATATCTTTTTCTCATCAAGATAAGCATATTTCAAAGTGTCAGGCAATTGTTTCAATTCAAACACCGGATCAGCTTTAGTTGGAGGAGGTCCTCGTAGAGTTTCATTAGGCAAATTGTGTTTGAGCAGAGGTCGTTGTTCAAAGAAGATTTTATCTATTTCATTCCCTTCATTCATATGCATATCATTTTCATGGTCTAGCAAATATTGTTCTAGTGGATCAGTAGGAGGCACAACAATAGAAGCAAGAA
The DNA here is from genome assembly GCF_018294505.1 of Triticum aestivum. Classification (NCBI taxonomy): domain Eukaryota; kingdom Viridiplantae; phylum Streptophyta; class Magnoliopsida; order Poales; family Poaceae; genus Triticum; species Triticum aestivum. The sequence continues at coordinate 99,280,730 of NC_057795.1, forward strand.
CAATGTTTTCATCCTTACTAGGTAATTCTTTCTTACGAGGTTGTCTATTAAACTTGGAAAAATTGAATTCATGAGACTCATCACCAAAGCGAACACTGACAGTTTGTTTATGACAATCTATAGTAGCATTGACAGTGCTCAAGAAATCTCTACCAAAGATAATGGGACAAAAGTCATCTTGCGGGGAACCAAGAACTATAAAATCGATGGGGTATTTTATTTTCCCACACAAGACTTCAACGTCTCTAACAATCCCAAGTGGTGTGATGGTGTCTCTATTAGCAAGTTTAATAGTGACATCTATGTCTTCTATTTGAGTGGGTTATATATCATTCATAATTTCTTGGTATAAGGTAAAAGTAATAGCACTCACGCTAGCACCTAAATCACATAAACCATGATAACAATGATCTCCTATTTTAACTGAGACAACATGCATGCCACAACAGGTCTATGTTTATCTTTTTCATTAGGTTCAGCAACTCTAGCAGCTTCATCACAGAAGTAAACAACATGCCCATCAATATTTTCTACCAGGAGATCTTTAACCATAGCAACACTAGGTTCTAATTTAATTTGTTCAGATGGTTTAGGTGCTCTAATATTACTTTTGTGAACCATAGTTGAAACCTTAGCATGCTCCTTTATCCTAACAGGGAAAGGTGGTTTTTCAATATAAGCAATACACACAACTGGATCAACATTGTAAATAATAGCTTCATCTTTAACTAAGTCTGGTTCTTTAATTTCTTCTTTAATAGCGTAATGATATTTAAACCACTTCTCTTTAGGGAGATCATCATGAGTATCAAATGATTTGCAAAAGGAGGCTACTATCTCAGAGTCAAGTCCATAGTAGTGCTAAACTTCTGAAAAGCATCGGTGTTCATAAAAGATTTAACACAATCAAACTTAAGATTAATACCTGACTCTTTACCTTCGTCGAGTTCCCAATCTTCAAAGTTGCATTTAATTCTTTCTAAAAGATCCCACCTGAATTCAATAGTCTTCTTCATAATAGAACCAGTAGAAGAAGTATCAAGCATGGATTGATCATCATGAAAAATCCGCGCATAAAAATTATGAATAATAATTTCTCTAGAGAGCTCATGATTGGGGCATAAATATAACATTGACTTAAGCCTCCTCGAAGCTATAGCGATACTTTCTCCTTCACGAGGCCAAATATTATATATATAATTCCGATCATGATGAACTAGATGCATAGGATAAAATTTGGGTGAAATTCCAATTCCAAACGATTCCAGTTCCAAGATCCAATATCATCGCATATCCTATACCATGTCAATGCTTTTACCTTCAAAGATAAAGGGAAGACCTTTTTCTTAGCTTCGTCTCCGGATAGGCCTGCAAGCTTAAATAATCTGCAAATTTCATCCACATATATCAAGTACATATCAAGATGTTCAGTTCCATCTCCTGCATAAGGATTAGCTAGCACTTGTTCTATCATACCCGAAGGAATCTCATAACTAATATTTTCAGTAGGTGCAGTAGGTTGAGGGGCAACTAATTGTGCTTCCGGTTGAGGTGAAGATACCCCGAACAAACCCCTCAAAGGATTGTTTTCCATAGTAACAAGTGACAATAAATTTCAGAATGTAGTAATAATTTTTCCTTACCAATTTTCACTTACAAAGAGCACTTCACTCCCCGGCAATGGCACCAGAAAAGAGCCTTGACGACCCACAAGTATAGGGGATTAGTCGTAGCCCTTTCGATAAGTAAGAGTGTCGAACCCAACAAGGAGCAGAAGGAAATGACAAGCGGTTTTCAGTAAGGTAATGTCTGCAAGCACTAAAATTATCTGTAACGGGTAGTTTGATAACAAGATAATTTGTAACAAACAAGTAACAGCAATGGTAAATAAAGGGCATAAAGGTATCCCAATCCTTCTGAGGCAAAGTACAGGCCAAAATGGTCTCTAATAATAAGCAAAGCGTTCTTGAGGGTACACGGGAATTTCATCTAGTCACTTTCATCATGTTCGCTTAATTCGTGTTCGCTACTTTGATAATTTGATATGTGGGTGGATCAATGCTTAGGTGTTGTTCTTACTTGAACAAACCTCCTACTTATTATTAACCCCCTTGCAAGCATCAGTAACTACGAGAAAAGTATTAAGATAAAATCTAACCATCTGCCGTGACAATTCCACGACACATAGCATTAAACTTTTGGATCCAAATTGGTCCCTTACGAAGTAGCGCATAAACTAGGGTTTAAGCTTCTGTCACTCTAGAAACCCATCATCTAATAACTACTCCACAATGCATTCCTTAGGCCCAAATATGGTGAAGTTTCATGTAGTCGACGTTCACATGACACCACTAAGGGAATCACAACATACATATCATCAAAATATCGAACACATATCAAGTTCACATGATTACTTGCAACAGGACTTCTCCCGTGATCTCAAGAAAAAAAGTAACTACTCATAAATGATAATCATGCTCAAGATCAGAGGGGTATTAAATAGCATAATGGATCTGAACATATAATCTTCCACCAAGTAAACCATATAGTAATCAACTACAAGATGTAATCAACAATACTAGTCACTCACAAGTACCAATCTAAGGTTCTGGTACAAAGATTGAACACAAGAGATAAACTAGGGTTTGAGAGGAGATGGTGTTGTTGAAGATATTGACGAAGATTGCCCTCCCAAAGATGGGAGAGTTGTTGGTGATGACGCTAGCGATGATTTCCCCCTCCAGGAGGGAAGTTCCCCCAGCAGAATCGCTCCGCCGGAGGGCAAAAGTGCTCCTGCCCAGGTTCCGCCTTGAGACGGTGCCGCTTCGTCCTGAAACTACCCCTCTAATTTTTTTTCTAGGTCAAAATGACCTTTATACCAGAAGATGGGCACCGGAGGTGGGCCGAGGAGGGCACAACCCACCAGGGCATGCCTAGGGGGGCTGGCGCGCCCAGGTGGGTTGTGCACACCTGGTGGGCCTCCTCTGATAGTTATTTGCTCCAATATTTTTCATATATTGCAAAATAATTCTCCATAAATTTTAGATCATTTGGAGGTGTACATAATAGGTAAATCTGACGTAGCTTTGTCAGGTCCAGAATTCCAGCTGTCGATATTCTCCCTCTTTGTGCAAACCTTGCATGTTATGAGAGAAGAGACATTAGAAATACTCCAAAAAGCATTATTATGCATAAAAACATTATAAATAACAGTAGGAAAACATGATGCAAAATGGATGTATCAGGTGCCCACACAACATTAGCCACTTATGGACTTGAGGTAATTTATGCTGGTGAGTAGGCTGGTCGTGGAGGTAGGCAGAGACAGGTCCTAACTCCCTTCATCCTTGGTCAATGCAATAGGGATTAGTGGAGAACCGCTGAAGTTAATGCCGTGTCACGGGGAGTTCACTCCCCTTAATCACTGTTTTGGTAACCAGAGTGGGGAAGCACGGTCGTGGCACAAGTGTATGCAAGTACTGGAGTGGGGATGCATACCTTATTCGCTCCGCCCATGCGAGATCATATATAAGTGGCTTAATGATATGAATACAGAGCCATGTCTATCATGTGTTGTCAGCATCATACTTGTGGTGATGACTCTGGTTGCCTCGATAGCGTTTACTACTCAAGCATCGTTCACGTAGTCTAGTCTCTTTAATAAAAATTCCTTTATTTACCCATTCATAGTTTAGTAAACACTCATTTTTATTGTTTTCCTAGCAGCTGACTAAATTAGGCTATTTTCAAATTCCGGTTTGGGTGCATACGTAACTGCGTAAGTGATAGCGTAGTTGCGGGGTTTGTACTTCCTTCCTATTAGCTCATGTGGGTTCGACACTTCAGTTATTACAAAAGTGCTACAGCAGCCATGTGCACGTGCAGGTCATCAAGCATTTTCTAGCGCCGTTGCTGGGGAACATAGCGCTTGGTTATTATTTACCTGGTTGCATATGGTTTATTTATGTTTGTTGCTACTTAACCAGATGTTTCCTGTAGGAACTAGGATGGCTAAAAGTAAACAAATCAAAATGAGAGGAACAATATATGGTCAATACCGATATTTATTTAATGGTATTAAAATCGGTGATAAATTGGAGGCATTGGATTATGTTGCTAAAGGTATATTCGCATATCCATCATCTTGTGAGCATTGCAAGTCCAATTGCCATATGATCTTTAGCTGCAAATTTCACCCTAACCCTGGTGTAGCATCATACAACCGTGATTGCTGCTTATTTGATTATGTTGAAATTATTTAGAAACTAATTCTCTATTTTAGAACATTAGAACTTATAAACAGGGTGAAGGAGCTCTCTTTACAACACAAAGAGGTCTTGAAACATATGGGTTTGTTCGAGAGTATTCATACTTGGTGTATTTCTAACAATCTTCATAACACCCCTTTTATTAAAGATTATGAGAAGCGCACCGCCGCTTTCTGAGCCTCTATGTTGCAGGAATATAACCCCATAAAAGAATCCGAGGAGATAATCAAGCAGTGAAAAAAAATCCAGGGAACTACTTTCCAAGAAGTATGTCTATGAGATAAGCCGAAGAAGGAACATGGAGATGAAGGAGGGAAATGTCGCATTTCGACAACTCCTACCTATCATGGTAAATTACTATACACAATTATGTTGAGGAACGTAGCATAAATTCAAAATTTTCTATGCATCACCAAGATCAATCTATGGAGATTCTAGCAACAAGAGAGAGAGGGAGTGCATCTTCATACCCTTGAGGATTGCGAAGCGGAAGCGTTACAAGAACGCAGTTGATGGAGTGGTACTCGCGGCGATTCAAATCGCGGAAGATCCAATCTAGCGCCGAACAGACGGCGCATCCGTGTTCAACACACGTACAACCCGGGGACGTCTCCTCCTTCTTGATCCAGCAAGGGGAGAGGATAAGTTGAGGGAGAACTCCGACAGAACGACGACTTGGTGGTGGTGGAGCTCGTGGTATTCCTGCAGGGCTTCGCCAAGCACTACGTAGGAGGAGGAAGAGTTGGAGGAGGGAGGGGCTGCGCCAAAAGCAAGGGTTCTACAGCCCTCCCACCCCCCCTCTATTTATAGGGAAAAGGGGATAGGGGGCCGGCCCCTCTAGATCCCATCTAGAGGGGGCGCGGCGGCCAGGAGGGGAGGCTTGCCCCCCCAATCAAGGTGGAGGCGCCCCCCTCCCCTAGGGTTTCCAACCCTAGGCGCCTTGGGCCCTTGGGGAGGGGCGCACCAGCCCACTAGGGGCTGGTTCCCTCCCATATTCAGCCCATCAAGTCCCTCGGGGCAGGTGGCCCCACCCGGTGGACCCCCGGACACCTTTCGTTGGTCCCGGTACAATACCGATAACCCCCGAAACCATTTCGGCGACTGAAACCGGACTTCCCATATATAAATCTTCACCTCCGGACCATTCCGGAACTCCTCGTGACATCCTGGATCTCATCCGGGACTCCGAACAACCTTCGATAACCACATACTATTTCCCATAACAACTCTAGCGTCACCGAAACTTAAGTTTGTAGACCCTACGGGTTCGGGAATCATGCAGACATGACCGAGACGTTCTCTGGCCAATAACCAACAGCGGGATCTGGATACCCATGTTGGCTCCCACATGTTCCACGATGATCTCATTGGATGAACCATGATGTCGGGGATTCAATCAATCCTGTTTAAAATTCCCTTTGTCAATCGGTACGTTACTTGCCCGAGATTCGATCGTCGGTATCCCAATACCTCATTCAATCTCGTTACCGGGAAGTCACTTTACTTGTTCCGTAATGCATGATCCCGTGACTAACTACCTAGTCACATTGAGCTCATTATGATGATGCATTACCGAGTGGGCCCAGATATACCTCTCCATCATACAGAGTGACAAATCCCAGTCTCGATTCGTGCCAACCCAACAGACACTTTCAGAGATACCTGTAGTGCACCTTTATAGCCACCCGGTTGCGTTGTGATGTTTGGTACACCCAAAGCACTCCTACGGTATCTGGGAGTTACACAATCTCATGGTCAAAGGAAATGATACTTGACATTAGAAAAGCTTTAGCAAACGAACTACACGATCTTGTGCTATGCTTAGGATTTGGGTCTTGTCCATCACATCATTCTCCTAATGATGTGATCCCGTTATCAATGACATCCAATGTCCATGGTCAGGAAACCATAACCATCTATTGATCAACAAGCTAGTCAACTAGAGGCTCACTATGGACATGTTATGGTCTATGTATTCACACATGTATTACAGTTTCCAGTCAATACACTTATAGAATGAACAATAGACAATTATCATGAACGAGGAAATACAATAATAACCATTTTATTATTGCCTCTAGGGCATATTTCCAATAGTCTCCCACTTGCACTAGAGTCAATAATCTAGTTCACATCACTATGTGATTGTAATGAATCAACATCCATGGGGTTTGATCATATCTCGCTTGTGAGAGAGGTTATCAGTCAAAGGGTCTGAACCTTTCAGATCCGTGTGTGCTTTACAAATCTCTATGTCATCTTGTAGATGCAGCTACCACGCTCGATTTGGAGCTATTCCAAATAATTGTTCTACTATACGAATCCGGTTTACTACTCAGAATCATCCGGATTAGTGTCAAAGTTTGCATCGACGTAACCCTTAACGACGAACTCTTTTACCACCTCCATAATCGAGAAAATTCCTTAGTCCACTAGTTACTAAGGATAGGTTTGACCGCTGTCCTGTGATCCATTCCTGGATCACTCTTGTACCCCTTGACTGACTCATGGCAAGGCACACTTCAGGTGGAGTACACATCATAGCATAATGTAGAGCCTACGTCTAAAGCATAGGGGACGACCTTCGTCCTTTTCCTCTCTTCTGCCGTGGTCAGGTCTTGAGTCTTACTCAATACTCACACCTTATAACACAGCCAAGAACTCCTTCTTTGCTGATCTATTTTGAACTCCTTCAAAATCTTGTCATGGTATGTATTCATTTGAAAGTACTATTAAGCGTTTTTGATCTATCCTTATAGATCTTGATGCTCAATGTTCAAGTAGCTTAATCCAGGTTTTTATTGAAAAACACTTTTCAAATAAGCCTATATGCTTTCGAGATATTCTACATCATTTGTGATCAACAATATGTCAACAACATATACTCATCAGAAATTCTATAGTGCTCCCACTCACTTCTTTGGAAATACAAGTTTCTCATAAACTTTGTATAAACCCAAAATCTTTGATCATCTCATCAAAGCGTATATTCCAACTCTGAGATGCTTACTCCAATCCTTAGAAGGATTGCTGGAGCTTTGCATCCTTGTTAGCATCTTATAGGATTGACAAAACCTTTTGGTTGTATCATATACAACCTTTCCTCAAAAAAATCGTCAAGGAAACAATGTTTTGACATCCTATCTGCAAGATTTCATAAATAATGTAGTAACTGGTAATATAATTCCAACAGACTATTAGCATCGCTACGAGTGAGAAAGTCTCATCGTAGTCAACTCCTTGAACTTGTCGGAAAACATCTTAGCGACAAGTCGAGCTTTCTTAATGGCGACACTTACCATCATTGTTCGTCTTCCTTTTAAAATCCATCTGCACCCAACAGCCTTACGACCATCAAGTAGTTCTTCCAAAGTCCACAATTTGTTCTTATACATGGATCCTCTCTCGGATTTTATGGCCTCTAGCCATTTGTCGGAATCCGGGCCCACCATCGCTTCTCCATAGCTCGTAGCAACATGACCTCCAAGACAGGATTACCATACCACTCTGAAGCAGTACGCGTCCTTGTCGTCCTACGAGGTTCGATAGTGACTTGATTTGAAGCTTCATGATCACTATCATCAGCTTCCACTTCAATTGGTGTAGGTGCCACAAGAACAACTTCCTGTGCCCTGCTACACATTGGTTGAAGTGATGGTTCATTAACCTCATCAAGTCTCCACCATCCTCCCACTCAATTCTTTCGAGAGAAACTTTTCCTCGAGAAAGGACACATTTCTAGAAACAATCATTTTTGCTTCCAGATCTGAAATATGAGGTACACCCAACTATTTTGGGTGTCCTATGAAGATGTATTTATCCACTTTGGGTTCGAGCTTATCAGCCTGAAACTTTTCACATAAGCGTCGCAGCCCTAAACCTTTTAAGAAATGACAACTTAGGTTTCTCTAAACCATAGTTCATACGGTGTCATCTTAATGGAATTGTGTGGTGACCTATTAAAGTGAATGCAGTTGTTTCTAATGCCTAACCCATAAACGATAGTGTTAATTCGATAAGAGACATCATGGTATGCACCATATCCAATAGGGTGCAGTTATGATGTTCGGACACACCATCACACTATGGTGTTCCAGGTGGTATTAGTTGTGAAACAATTTCCACAATGTCTTAATTGTGTGCCAAACTCGTAACTCAGATATTCATCTCTATGATCATATCACAGACATTTTATCCTCTTGTCACGACAATCTTCAACTTCACTCTGAAATTACTTGAACCTTTCAATAATTCAAACTTGTGTTTCATCAAGTAAATATACTCAGCATCTACTCAAATAATCTGTGAAGTAAGAACATAACGATATCCAATGCGTCCCTCAGCACTCATTGGACTGCACACATCAAAATGTATTACTTCCAACAAGTTGCTTTCTTGTTCCATCTCACTGAAAATGAGGCCTTTCAGTCATCTTGCCCATGTGGTATGATTTGCATGTCTCAAGTGATTCAAAATCAAGTGAGTCCAAGTGATCCATCTGTATGGAGTTTCTTCATGCATACATACCAATAGACATGGTTCGCATGTCTCAAACTTTTGAAAACCGAGTGAGTCCAAAGATCCATCAACATGGAGCTTCTTCATGCGTTTTATATCAATATGACTCAAATGGCAGTGCCACAAGTATGTGGTACTATCATTACTATCTTATATCTTTTGGCATGAACATGTGTATCACTACGATCGAGATTCAATAAACCATTCATTTTAGGTGCAAGACCATTGAAGGTATTATTCAAATAAATAGAGTAACCATTATTCTCCTTAAATGAATAACCATATTGTGATAGACATAATCCAATGATGTTTATGCTCAACGCAAACACCAAATAACAACTATTTAGGTTTAACACCAATCTCAATGGTAGAGGGAGTATGCGATGCTTGATCACATCAAGCTTGGAAACATTTCCAACACATATCGTCAACTCACCTTTAGCTAGTCTCCGTTTATTCCGCAGCTTTTATTTCGAGTTACTAACACTTAGCAACCGAACCGGTATCTAATACCCTGGTGCTACTAGGAGTACTAGTAAAGTACACATCAATTAATGTATATCCAATATACTTCTATCGACCTTGCCAGCCTTCTCATCTACCAGGTATCTAGGGTAGTTCTGCTTCAGTGACCGTTCCCCTCATTACAGAAGCACTTAGTCTCGGGTTTGGGTTCAACCTTGGGTTTCTTCAATAGAGCAGCAACTGATTTGCCGTTTCATGAAGTATCCCTTCTTTCCCTTGCCCTTCTTGAAACTAGTGGTTTTACTAACCATCAACAATTGATGCTCCTACTTGATTTCTACTTTCCCGGTGTCAAACATCGCGAATTTCTCAAGGATCATCATGTCTATCCATGATATGTTATAGTTCATCACGAAGCTCTAGTAGCTTGGTGGCAGTGACTTTGGAGAACCATCACTATCTCATCTGGAAGATAACTCCCACTCGACTCAAGCGACTTTAGTACTCAGAAAATCTAAGCACATGCTCAACGATTGAGCTTTTCTCCCTTAGTTTGCAGGCTTAAGAAGCTTGTCTGGGGTCTCACTCCTCTTGACATGGGCACGAGCCTGAAATCCCAATTTCAGCTCTTGGAACATCTCATATGTTCCGCGACGTTTCAAAATGTCTTCGGTGCCTCAATTCTAAACCGTTTAACATTACGCACTGAACTATCACGTAGTCATCAAAACGTGTATGTCAGATGTTTGCAACATCCACAAACGACGCTCGAGGTTCAGCACACCGAGCGGTGCATTAAGGACATGATCCTTCTGCGCAGCAATGAGGACAATACTCAGTTTATGAACCCAGTCCGCATAATTGCTACTGTCAACTCTCAACTAAATTTTCTCTAGGAACATATCTAAAACAGTAGAACCAAGCATGTGCTACGACATAATTTGCAAAGACCTTTTGACTATGTTCATGATAATTAAGTTCATCTAATCAAATTATTTAATGAACTCCCACTCAGATAGACATCCCTCTAGTCATCTAAGTGATACATGATCCGAGTCAACTAGGTCATGTCCGATCATCACGTGAGACGGACTAGTCATCATCGGTGAACATCTTCATGTTGATCGTATCTACTATACGACTCATGTTCGACCTTTCGGTCTCTTGCGTTCTGAGGCCATGTCTGTACATCCTAGGCTCGTCAAGTCAACCTAAGTGTTTTGCATGTGTAAATCTGGCTTACACCCGTTGTATGCGAACATTAGAATCTATCACACACGATCATCACGTGGTGCTTTGAAACAACGAACTTTTGCAATGGTGCACAGTTAGGGGGAACACTTTCTTGAAATTTTAGTGAGGGATCATCTTATTTATGCTACCGTCGTTCTAAGCAAATAAGATGTAAACTTGACAAACATCACATGCAAATCATAGAGTGACATGATATGGCCAATATCATCTTGCGCGTTTGATCTCCATCTTCGAGGCGCGGCATGATCACCTTCGTCACCGACATGACACCATGATCTCCATCATCGTGTATTCATGAAGTTGTATCGCCAACTATTACTTCTACTACTATGGCTAATGGTTAGCAATAAAGTAAAGTAATTACATGGCGTTTTTAATGACACGCGGGTCATACAATAAATTAAGACAACTCCTATGGCTCCTGCCGGTTGTCATACTCATCGACATGCAAGTCGTGATTCCTATTACAAGAACATGATCAATCTCATACATCACATATCATCCATCTCATTCTTTTGGCCATATCACATCACATAGCATACCCTGCAAAAACAAGTTAGACGTCCTCTAATTGTTGTTGCATGTTTTACGTGGCTGCTATGGGTTTCTAGCAAGAACGTTTCTTACGTACGCAAAAGCCACAATGGTGATATGCCAATTGGTATTTACCCTTCATAAGGACCCTTTTCATCGAATCATATCTGACTAAAGTGGGAGAGACTAGCACCCGCTAGCCACCTTTATGCAACAAGTGCATGTCAGTCGGTGGAACCTATCTCATGTAAGCGTACATGTAAGGTCGGTATAGGCTGCTTCATCCACAATACCACTGAAACAAGATAAGACTAGTAACGGTAAGCAAATTGAACAAACCAATGCCCACAACTAATTGTGTTCTACTCGTGCATAGAATCTACGCAATAGATCTAGCTCATGATGCCACTGTTGCGGAACGTAGCAGAAATTCAAAATTTTCTACGCATCACCAAGATCAATCTATGGAGATTCTAGCAACAAGAGAGAGAGGGAGTGCATCTTCATACCCTTGAAGATTGCTAAGAGGAAGCGTTATAAGAATGCGGTTGATGGAGTCGTACTCACGTCAATTCAAATGGCGGAAGATCGGATCTAGCGCCGAACGGACAGAGCCTCCGCGTTCAACACACGTACAGCCCGAGGACGTCTCCTCCTTCTTGATCCATCAAGGGGAGAGGAGAAGTTGAGGGAGAACTCCGACATCACAACGACATGGTGGTGGTGGAGCTCGTGGTATTCCTGCAGGGCTTTGCCAAGCACTACATGGAGGAGGAAGAGTTTGAGGAGGGAGGGGCTGCGCCAAAAGCAAGGGTTCTAGAGCCCTCCCCCCCTCTATTTATAGGGTGAAGGGTAGAGGGGTCCGGCCCCTCTAGATCCCATCTAGAGGGGGGCCACGGCCAGGAGGGGAGGCTTGCCCCCCCAAGCAAGGTGGAGGTGCCCCCCTTCCCTAGGGTTTCCAACCCTAGGCGCATTGGGCCCTTGGGGAGGGGCGCACCAGCCCACTAGGGGCTGGTTCCCTCCCATATCCAGCCCATCAAGTCCCCCGGGGCAGGTGGCCCCACCCGGTGGACCCCCGGACACCTTTCGGTGGTCCCGGTACAATATCGATAACCCCCGAAACCATTCCGGCGACTGAAACTGGACTTCCCGTATAAAAATCTTCACCCCCGGACCATTTCGGAACTCCTCATGATGTACGGGATCTCATCCGGGACTCCGACAAACCTTCGGAAACCACATACTATTTCCCATAACAACTCTAGCGTCACCGAAACTTAAGTGTGTAGACCCTACGGGTTCGGGAATCATGCAGACATGACCAAGACGTTCTTTGGCCAAAAACCAACAGCGGGATCTGGATACCAATGTTGGCTCCCACATGTTCCACGATGATCTCATCGGATGAACCACGATTCCGGGGATTCAATCAGTCCTGTATACAATTCCCTTTGTCAATTGGTATGTTACTTGCCCGAGATTTGGTCGTGGTGTCCCAATACCTCGTTCAATCTCGTTACCGGCAAGTCACTTTACTCGTTCCGTAATGCATGATCCCGTGACTAACTACTTAGTCACATTGAGCTCATTATTATGATGCATTACCGAGTGGGCCCAGAAATACCTCTCTGTCATACGGAGTGACAAATCCCAGTCTCGATTCGTGCCAACCCAACAGACACTTTTGGAAATACATGTAGTGCACCTTTATAGCCACCCAATTACGTTGTGAAGTTTGGCACACCCAAAGCACTCCTACGGTATCCGGGAGTTACACAATCTCATGGTCTAAGGAAATGATACTTGACATTAGAAAGGCTTTAGCAAACAAACTACACGATCTTGTGCTATGCTTAGGATTTGGGTCTTGTCCATCACATCATTCTCCTAATGATGTGATCCCGTTATCAATGACATCCAATGTCCATGGTCAGGAAACCATAACCATCTATTGATCAACGAGCTAGTCAACTAGAGGCTCACTAGGGACATGTTATGGTCTATGTATTCACACATGTATTACGGTTTTCAGTTAATACAATTATAGCATGAACAATAGACAATTATCATGAACAAGGAAATACAATAATAACCATTTTATTATTTCCTCTAGGGCATATTTCCAAAAAATTAATGCCCAACTCAATTATCATTTATCACATCCACGTTCTATTAGAGCTTTTTGGAACCTATTGAAATGATGCTTGAATATTCTCCACCAGAGGATATTGTCAGAGTTGATGTTTCAAAGTTAATTGTTAGGGATTAACTAGATATTGGCATTGTTGCCGATGTGCCTCCGGTTACTCCTTTTTATGAAACACCAATTGGCATTCTTCTTAGGGTCATGATAGCACAAAAGAAGGGTGAGTTGCTTGCATTAAGAGAGATATCAAAAAAGTGATGCACCAAGCATGGTGCCTGATTACTCCTCTATGCATGTGGATTTGACGATATTGGACAAACCCCAAATTGCATATTCTAAAATTGATCTTGATGATATATGGGCTGATTTTATATAGGCTCTCCATAGACCTCCTTTCAAGAGTAAATTGCAAAGTCTTATAGATGATAATAGCCATGATATAGAATTTCTAAATTTGGATACTAACACTCCCAGGTACATTGGAGATGAAGAAAAGGGTTATGATTTCCAAATAGCTCCATATCCTCTCGGTTACAAAAATATTGTCAAATTGTACTTACTAACCTTGCAGGCATCTCCACTAAACTGGGTGCATCGGTGCTCACCAAGAAGCGAGTATATATTTATATACATGATGTCGATGCACCGCAAGCTAGTATGACTCCGTCTAGACTTTTCTATGAGGTGATCCAAACCCCGGTCGGAGGCTAGTCTCACACTCGGGGTTGACATCCCTTGGGATATAGGTGGATGACCTTACGAAGCACCGAGACCTAGCTATATGGCTATAAAGAACGTGCTACCTGGGAGGTAACTCGGAAGTCCATATGTGTCTTTCTTAGTTTTGTGTCTTGAGTCCAGGTGCATTCATGTTGCATTGGCATTTTTCTTTTATTTTGAGTAGTTGCTATTTGAGTTGGTTTCAGTATAGTTTTCGCTGGTAAAATTTATAGCACGTCGGTAGCCTGTATTTTGTTGCATATGTCCTATCATTTTATTGCAATATTGCTATGTGACTAACGTGAGGAGGAAGCACAAAATTTTTGTGAATTTTTGCAGCTCAAGGAGAGATGATGGCATTCCATATGACCACCCCGGTCGCACAGACACTCATATGAACTCGTGGCCGCAAGCAATAGAGGCTCCAAATGAATGACAGCCTACCATACGAGCACTCGTGCTCGTACGTGTGGTCGTATGACCTGGCGGCCACAACGAGAATCTCCACAAAGCACAATATGGCATTCCGTACGAGTGCTCGTATGCCATGTTGACCCCGACTATAAGATTTGCAGAGTGCAAGATGGGGTATCATATTATCGCTTGCACTCATATGCGCACTTGTATCGAAGGGTGATGTTGGGAATTCACCAACAGAATGAACGACCGCGAACTGTACGACCGTGCTCGGTCATACACGTGCTCATATGAGGGCAAAAATATCTAAAAAATTGACGTCTGAGGTTGTTGAGGTATTTTCTAACCGATTATTAGCTCTGTAATCAATGTTAATTACCATTGAAACTCCATAGTCAATATATCTCTATAACAACTAGGTTTTCTTCTATTTCTTTTTGTCGGTTGGGTACACCAATCAATGTTTTTATTTCGTGTGTTATTTTTGCAGGGGCTTGGACTTATGTGGTGACGTGTACGGTATGGTTCCAACAGCATAATGATCCACAAAAGCCACTTGGTTGCTTCAACGTGATGAACTTCAACCATAAGTGCCCGGTAATGTTTTACTATTTGAACCTCGGTCAAATAAAAGTCTCTTAGTACCGAGTTTCTCACCTTAAGTGAGGATCTCCCTTTTTAATTAGGCACTTAGGAGCTGCACACTTGTGTTTTATATCTTGTCTCACACGCACTTCATCCACCCCTAAGAGCAGTACTCTCTTAGACTTAGTTTATATTCCTGAGTGTGGTGCTTAGGTAGATGAACTAATCATATTGAGGAATATTTTTTATCACTTGTGTTGCTATCCTTTATGCTCAAAAAACATAAAAAGGTACAAAAGCATAAAATTATTTTGTTTCCTTTTTAGTTTCATTCTAGTAGGTTCTATCAGAGGCAAACTGCCGAACCACAACACGGAGATCAATTGAAGCAATGTCCATGTTTATTAGAAGAGAGGTCATGTGCGCCTCAGAGGTAAAAGCATCTAACCCTTGCTTAATCTTAAGCTTGGGGAGGTAACTGTCGGATATCGGGTTGCGGCAAAACCCTTAAGGTTCGAACTCTGGGGTGCGCACGAAGATCTTCTCCCTACCGATCCACACCCACAACCTCGCCGCGGTTCTAAGCTAAGACGATGAGCAACACAAGGGACGCGAGATTTATACTGGTTAAGGCCACCATTGTGGTGTGATGTCTACTACACAACCTTCTTCTTGTAGACATTGTTGGGCCTGCAAGTGCTCAAGTTTGTAGGACAGTAGCAAATTTCCCTCAAGTGGATGACGTAAGGTTTATCAATCCGTAGGAGGCGTAGGATGAAGATGGTCTCTCTCAAACAACCCTGCAACCAAATAACAAAGAGTCTCTTGTGTCCCCAACACACCCAATACAATGGTAAATTGTATAGGTGCACTAGTTCGGCGAAGAGATGGTGATACAAGTGCAAAATAGATAGTAGATAAAAGTTTTTGTAATCTGAAATTATAAAAACAGCAAGGTAGCAAGCGATAAAAGTGAGCATAAACGGTATTGCAATGGTAGGAAACAAGGCCTAGGGTTCATACTTTCCCTAGTGCAAGTTCTCTCAACAATAATAACATAGATAGATCATATAACAATCCCTCAACATGCAACAAAGAGTCACTCCAAAGACACTAATAGAGGAGAACGAACGAATAGATTATGGTAGGGTACGAAACCACCTCAAAGTTATTCTTTCGGAGCAATCTATTCAAGAGTTTGTACTAGAATAACACCTTAAGACACAAATCAACCAAAACCCTAATGTCACCTAGATACTCCATTGTCACCTCAAGTATCTGTGGGCATGATTATACGATATGCATCACACAATCTCAGATTCATCTATTCAACCAACACAAAGTACTTCAAAGAGTGCCCCAAAGTTTCTACCGGAGAGTCAAGAACGTGTGCCAACCCCTATGCATAGGTTCATGGGCGGAACCCGCAAGTTGGTCACCAAAACATACATCAAGAGGCACATGATATCCCATTGTCACCATAGATAAGCACGACAAGACATACATCAAGTGTTCTCATAAAAGACTCAATCCGATAAGATAACTTCAAAGGGGAAAACTCAATTCATCACAAGAGAGTAGAGGGGGAGAAACATCATAAGATCCAACTACAATAGCAAAGCTCGGGATACATCAAGATCGTGCCATAGAGGGAACACGAGAGAGAACATGAGAGAGAGAGAGATCAGACACATAGCTACTGGTACATACCCTCAGCCTCGAGGGTGAACTACTCCCTACTCGTCATGGAGAGCATCGGGATGATGAAGATGGCCACCGGTGATGGGATCCCCCTCCTGCAGGGTGCCGGAAAGGGCTCCCGAGAGGTTTTTGGTGGCTAAAGAGGCTTGCGGCGGAGAACTCCCGATCTATCTTTATTTCCAATGGTTTTAGGGTACGTAGGCTTATATAGGCGAAAGAAGTCGGTCGGGGGGTGCTCGAGGGGTCCACAAGACAAGGGGCCGCGCCCTGTAGGGGGGGGGGGGCTCCCCCCTATCTCCTGGGCTCCTCGAGGATCTTCTGACTTGATCTCCAAGCCTCTAGGATGATATTCTTCCAAAAAATCATGATGCCGAAGGTTTCATTCCGTTTGGACTCCATTTGGTATTCCTTTTCTTCGAAATACTAAAACAGACAATAAAACAACAATATGGGCTGGGCCTCCGGTTAATAGGTTAGTCCCAAAAGTAATATAAAAGTGTATAATAAAGCCCGTAATCATTCAAAACAGATAATAATATAGCATGAATGCTTCATAAATTATAGATACGTTGGAGATGTATTATCATCCCTGAGCTTAATTCCTACTCGTCCTCGAGTAGGTAAATGATAAAAGAAAGAATTTATGAAGTGTGAATGCTAGAGGTGCACAAGTTTGATCAATGATAATTTTAATCACCTTTACTAGCATGATAATATGTCATAATAGTAGTTCATCTCATAAAACTTTTCATAATCAAGTAACAAGCTATTCACATGTTAAAGCATAGGCCATAAACTTTCTTGAAAACTAGCAAACTTCATTCTTAGTCATCAAACAATTGCAATTCATCTTACTTTCAGGAAGAGTCTATGTCAGAGCTTTGATTTAGCAAACTTCACATACTCAACTATCATATAGTCTTCTACAATTGCTAACACTCACGCAATACTTGTGGTTATGAAGTTTTAATCAGACACAGAGAAAGATTGGGGCTTATAATGTTGCCTCCAAACGTATTCACCTTTGGGTGATGTCAACAATAATAGTTCATGCTAACGTACATCCAATTGGATATATATATATATATCAGGATCACCCCACCACGAAGTGCTTGCCAAAGGATAAAACGAAAAAGGGAAAGGTGAAGATCACCTTGACTCTTGCATAAAGTAAAAGACATAAAGTAAAAGATAGGCCCTTCGCAGAGGGAAGCAGAGGTTGTCATGCGCTTTTAGGGTTGGATACACAAAATCTTAATGCGAAAGAACGTCACTTTATATTGCCCCTTGTATATGGACATTTATTATGTAGTCCGTCGCTTTTATTGCTTCCATAACAAGTTCGTACACTACAAAAAAAATACACTTCTGTGATGATACGTGTTTGTCACAGTAGGTCACTTTTTTTGTCATGCATGTACATCCATGACAAATTTATGACAGAATCAAGATAGTCATACATGTGCTGTCGTAGAAGTGTTCCGTGACATTACCAAAATTATCATCTCGGAAGTGTCCACTTCCATGACGATAAATCGCGTGTCACAAAAGTGCTTTCGTCAAGGGTGACCTACACATGGCATCCACCGTAAAGGAACGCCGTTAAGCTATCGGGTCGGGTTTTGGATCCAATAACCCGTTAACAGCCCCGACCAATGGGGATTTTCCACGTGTAAAATCATCATTGGCTGGAGGAAACATGTGTCGGCTCACCGTTGGGACAGATGTCATCCACTCATTGGACAGAAGGCGCCTATGATACATCGACACGTGTCACGGCCCAACAGAGGCCCATTCCTGTGAAAAGGCCGGCCCGTTTGACTTGGTCAAAAGGTGGCGGGCCGGCCCATGGAAAGCCTGTTAACGGCCTGTTCGCATATAGCCCATTTACAGCCCGCTAACCAAAGGCCTGTTACGCCCTATCAGAATTAGGCCCAGTAGCGTCATCTGGGCCATCCAATATGATTCCAGCCTGTTTTCACTTCTGGCCCATGACGTCTTTCGGCCCATATGAGGCCCTATGTAACTCTTGGCCTATTAACGGTCCGTGGTGAAACTGGCCCGCAATGAACAGTGTATCACTTTACACCCATTAACAGCCCATGGTGAAACTGGCCCGTAATGAACAGTATATCACTTTATACCCATTAAGGGCCCGTTATTCAGTTGGGCCGTTTCCAGCAAATGTTATCTTTCGGCCTTCTCAGAGCCCATTTATTCTTGGGCTCATTTCCAGCATTCGTTTACTTACGGCCCGTTACTGTCATTTTCTGCTTGTGGGCCAAATTCAGCCCGTGGTTACATCGGCCCATTTGTGGTCCGTTAATATGTTGGGCCGTTTTCATAGCGTCATCAAATACGGCCTATTAACGATGGCTCATTATGGTCATACGGCCCGTATAAGGCCCATTAATGATATGGCCCGTAGAAGGCCCATTGTTTCTATGGCCCGTAGAAGGCCCATTGTTTCTACGGCCCATAGAAGGCCTACTATTTCTACGGCCCATAGAAGGCCCACTGTTTCTATGGCCCGTAGGAGGCCCAGTGTCACTACAGTAAATATTAGCCCATGGTTATTGTGGCCTAGTTTTAAAAAGAACTGCACTGACTACAAGCAAACAAATAAACAAGACAACAAGGTAATAAATAAGCAAGCAACTTATGCTAGGCTATCACGGCTGTTACACATATTACATCCACTGGGCATCAAAGTTCGCCACTAGTGCAAATATAGGGAACAAAGAAGCATATCATATACACTGGTTGTCAAAGTTGGCGACCAGCGCAAATAAACGCCGCAGCAAAACAAATCCAGAACTGCAACCACTTCAGAAGATCTCAAGAAACAATATCCTGGGTACCCATAATGCTGGCAAGATGCTTAGCAAGCTTATTAACTTTCTCTTGTTTGGCGCTTAAATCCTCCAGCGCTTGTTGTTGCACCAGAAAATATGCATCTGAATTCTGCAGGGACTTCCTCAGTCCTTCAGCTTCCTGTCGCAGCACATCGGATCGATGTCTTTCAACTTGAAGTTGAGACTCAAGAAGACGAACTGATTCAGGCAGCGAGTTTGAAGAGCTTGTGCCAGCAGTAGTGGCTAATAACTCGAACACTACATCAAGACAGGACTTTTGGGTTCCCTCACTGTCGTCAAGATAGTTTTTATCAGCTTTCTTGGAGAATGAGGGAGTCCCGGATTAGGGGGTGTCCGGATAGCCGAACTACCATCATCGGCCGGACTCCAAGACTATGAAGATACAAGATTGAAGACTTCGTCCCGTGTCCGGATGGGACTTTCCTTGGCATGGAAGGCAAGCTTGGCGATACGGATATGTAGATCTCCTACCATTGTAACCGACTCTGTGTAACCCTAGCCCTCTCCGGTGTCTATATAAACCGGATGGCTTTAGTCCATAGGACGAACAATAATCATACCATAGGCTAGCTTCTAGAGTTTAGCCTCCTTGATCTCGTGGTAGATCTACTCTTGTAACCCACATCATCAATATTAATCAAGCAGGACGTAGGGTTTTACCTCCATCAAGAGGGCCCGAACCTGGGTAAAAACATCGTGTCCCTCGTCTCCTGTTACCATCCGCCTAGACGCACAGTTCGGGACCCCCTACCCGAGATCCGCCGGTTTTGACACCGACATTGGTGCTTTCATTGAGAGTTCCTCTGTGTCGTCACCGATAGGCTCGATGGCTTCTTCGATCATCATCAATGACGCAGTCCAGGGTGAGACCTTCCTCCCCGGACAGATCTTCGTATTCGGCGGCTTTGCATTGCGGGCCAATTCGCTTGGCCATCTAGAGCAGATCGAAAGTTACGCCCCGGGCCGTCAGGTCAGATTGGAAGTTTGGACTTCACGGCTGACATCCAAGGGGACTTGATCTTCGACGGATTCAAGCCACAGCCGAGCGTGCCGCACTGTCACGTCGGGCATGATTTAGCTCTGCCATCGAACAGTACCCTGGAGGCCGCACTTGAAACCACTCCGATCGTCAATTCGGAGCCAGCTCCGCAGATCGAGGATGGATGCCTAGACACCGCCTCGGGGGCTGCAACCTCTACGGCGATAGAGCCGAACACTGACTTCATCCCTCGTAAAGCTCGTGACTCCAAGGTGCCGGACTCCTCGCCGGACTCCGAACCTCCCGCGCCCGCCCCGATCGAATCCGACTGGGCGCGGATCACGGAGTTCACTGCAGCAGATGTCTCTCAACACTCACCTTTCGGAGACATCTTGAGTTCGCTAAAATACCTCTCGTTATCGGGAGAGACCTGGCCAGATTGTGGTCAGGACGGCTGGGATGCGGACAACGAAGAAATTCAAGGCCCACCCACCACCCACTAGGTAGCCGCTGTCGACGATTTAACTGACAGGCTAGACTACGACTCCGAGGACATCGACGGTATGGACGATGATGCCGGGGACGACCAAGAACCAGCTCCTAATGGGCGCAGGAAAGCCACCCCATCCCACAACGTATGCATGGTGGACACACCAAAAGGAAGCGACAATAAGGAAAAACGGGACGTGGCGAAGGACAACTCCCCCAACAGACAAACAAAGTGGCGACGCAAGCGCCGCCCGAAGACCGGCATCGACAAAAACGGTACCCATATGGACCCGGCCCTAGAGCAGAGCGAAGTAGTGGACGACGCACACGTCAACAAGCAGCCAGCCGGACATGAACCGGACAAGCAACCCATCCCCGGCGAAGATTATCTCACATCACCAGAGCATATGAATCTCCATAACAGGCTCGTCACCACTGCAAGAAGTTTGAAGAAGCAAAAGCGGAAGCTCAAAACAGCGGAAGACACACTCATAATGAGATGGAGCAAAGTACTCAACACCGCAGATAAATATGGCACTAGTCGCCAGACAAAGAGCTACCCGAAGCGCAAGCTGTTACCCGAATTTGACGAGGAGGCCTTCGAGCCCCCGCGGTCAAAAAAGAAAGGGGCCGCCTGGCCGGATAGACGACCAGATGACAGGCCAAGAGCAACACGGGGCGCCACACACAAGCCGGCACATGATCAACATAAAGATCTTCAGAGAAAGGATAACCCGGCCAGGTCTATCTATGGGCCAAAAAAGAAGACTCCAGGAAGTAACACAACCAGCCGAGCATTTGAAGACAACGACACACCCAAATACAGGGGCGCCGCACACCCACTATGTTTTACCGACGAGGTACTAGATCATGGATTTCCAGCGGGATTTAAACCCATAAACATAGAGGCATACGATGGAACAACAGACCCCGGAGTCTGGATTGAGGATTATATCCTACACATACGCATGGCAAGAGGAGACGATCTCCATGCCATAAAATACCTTCCCCTCAAGCTCAAAGGGCCGGCCCAGCATTGGCTTAAAAGCCTCCCAGAAAATACGATTGGGAGTTAGGAAGAGCTTGAGGATGCGTTTCGAGCAAATTTTCAGGGGACTTATGTCCGGCCTCCGGATGCAGATGATTTAAGTCACATAACTCAACAGCCCGGAGAATCAGCACGCAAATTATGGAACAGGTTCCTCACTAAAAAGAACCAAATAGTTGACTGTCCGGACGCTGAAGCCTTAGCAGCCTTCAAACACAACGTCCGAGACGAATGGCTCGCCAGACACCTCGGCCAGGAAAAACCAAGAACAATGGCCGCACTAACAAGTCTCATGACCCACTTTTGCGCAGGGGAAGACAGCTGGTTGGCTAGATGCAGCACCAGCGACCCGAGTACATCCGAAATCAGAGATGGAAATGGGAAATCACGACGCAAAAAAGATCAGCGCCGGAATAAGGAGAACGACCCAAATAGTACGGCGGTCAACGCCGGATTCAAAAGCTCTCGGCCGAACAACAAAACACTTCCCTTAAAGGACAACAGTGACGAGCTATCCAACCTCAACAAGATCCTGGATAGACCGTGTCAAATACACGGTACCTCCGGGAAGCGTGCAAACCATACCCACAGAGATTGTTGGGTCTTCAAGCAGTCCGGCCGACTTAACGCCGAACACAAAGGGCTCGACACACCAAGTGAAAGTGACGAAACCCAAAAGCAGCGCTCCGGAAACCAAAAGACTTTCCCATTAGAAGTCAAAACAGTGAACTCACTTCACGTGATAACACGCAGCGCGGCCCCTGCTATATCAGGACACCGTCCGCAGACTGGGGATAGAACCAACCAAAATTCGCTATAGCAAGCACTTCCTTCAAAGGAGTGACGCCAGGCCTTTTCAGCCAATTTTACAGGCTCTGTACCACTAGAGGTCGTGTTCAGTTCATCCGACAACCTCCGTCGCGAAAAGCTCACCCTCCATCGCCCCATTTAGCAGTAGCCCTTAAGCACTACTGGGGCGTGTAGCTTTCGCTCGCTTTAATGCAATACCACATTACGCGTCTCTTACGCTTAAAAATGCCCGGTCCACGTGGCATATTCTTAAAACTCCAGGTGTCTCTCGACCACGGAGAATGTGCGGTTGCCTAGACAGCCACACATTATTCCGACCTTGCAGGTCAAAGCCCCTAAAAACAGGTCATTTAGACCTCGTACATGGTTAGATGAGTCCGGCGTAACTTAACAAGGGGCTTCCCAGCCGCATACCCCTTTTTTTAAGGGGCCGCGCGCATAAATGATGAAAGCTAATAAAGCTCAACTTTCTTCATCTTCCAAATTATACTTTATCTTGATACACTTTTTGCACGATATTTCATAGAAACTAAGTCCTTCTCTTTTACAGATGAAGCACGTGCTACACCCGTCCAGGATACAGCACAAGGAGACACAGGCGCAGACGTGCAGTAGGGACCCATTGCAAGGATTCTTTTCAGATTAAGACCCTGCGTAAACCTTTCTCACTCTCTGTTGTTGATACACATCCCCCGGTTTCCTACCAGAGCCGAGGAGGAGGCTGGCGTTTTGGCATCGGCCGCGTCAGAAGTTCACGCCTGTACTGGACACTAGGGGCTTAGGGCTTTATTCTGCCCGATATCATAAAGACCGAACACCTCAGGGAGTGTTCGGCATCTCGAGTTAGGCCTTATATGCATCAGCTCTGAATCATGTATTTGGTCAAATGTTGGGTTTGCCCGGTGTCGGTGTCAAATCCGGCGGATCTCGGGTAGGGGGTCCCGAACTGTGCGTCTAGGCGGATGGTAACAGGAGACGAGGGACACGATGTTTTTACCCAGGTTCGGTCCCTCTTGATGGAGGTAAAACCCTGCGTCCTGCTTGATTAATATTGATGATGTGGGTTACAAGAGTAGATCTACCATGAGATCAAGGAGGCTAAACCCTAGAAGCTAGCCTATGGTATGATTGTTGTTCGTCCTATGGACTAAAGCCATCTGGTTTATATAGACACCGGAGAGGGCTAAGGTTACACAGAGTCGGTTACAATGGTAGGAGATCTACATATCCGTATCTCCAAGCTTGCCTTCCACGCCAAGGAAAGTCCCATCCGGACACGGGACGAAGTCTTCAATCTTGTATCTTCATAGTCTTGGAGTCCGGCCGATGATGGTAGTTTGGCTATCCGGACACCCCCTAGTCTGGGACTCCCTCAGTAGCCCCTGAACCAGGCTTCAATGACGACGAGTCCGACGCGCATATTTTCTTCGGCATTGCAAGGCGGGTTCTTCCTCCGAATAATTTATAGAAGATGTTGAACACCAGGATAGTGTCCGGCTCTACAAAATAATTTCCACATACCACCATAGAGAGAATAATATTACACAAAATCATTCTGCTGATGTATTCTGCAGCGTGACGTCACACCGCTCCCAAGCCTTTACTCGAATTGTTTTTATTGTTCCACCTCAGCGCGTTTAGCGAGGCGGTTTCCTTGGCACGTCTTGTCGAAGCAGAGATCGTGTTCCCCTTATTCCGGGATTCCCATGAATACGGACGTGGGAAACCCAACCGCGCCCGTTGCCACGCCCCCTCCATCGAAGGCGGGCTCCAAACGGTCATGGGGACGGCTCTTGGTATTCTTCCTCTTTATAATGAGACCAAGGCCCGTTCTTTTTATTCAATCCTCTATCGAATTTGCCCCTCTCCCTGAGTTCCAATACCCAGGGCTCCGAATTCAGGTACCTTCGATCCTCGACAATGTCCGGTCCTGATCTACGAGGCTGGTGGATGCCCTCCTCCGTCACGGAGGAGGACGTGCTAAAGCTGAGAGATGCCAGGTATTTAACCTACGAGATTTCGCATAGGCCGCCTGCCCGAGGGCAAGTTATCCCAACTCCCGAGCCTGGCGAGATCGTCGTTTTCACGTCTCACTTCCGTCGGGGTTAAGGCTTCCCGACGGATCCCTTCATGAGGGGGCTCATGTTTTACTATGGGCTGGAATTCCACGACCTGACTCCGGAGTCCATCCTCCATATCTCATCATTCATTGTCGTCTGTGAAGCCTTCCTCCGCACTACCCCTCACTTCGGCTTATGGCTCAAAACCTTCAACGTGGAGCCGAAGATGATCGAGGGGCGTCAGGCAGAGTGCGGCGGGGCGGTTATAAGCAAGAGGGCCGAAGCTCCATGGCCCAAGGGCTCTTTCCCAGAGGAGCTCGGCTTGTGGCAACAGGAGTGGTTTTATATCACCGCTCCCTGGGGCAGCAGGCAGAAGCCGCCGCCCATATTTTGCTCGGGCCCTCCACAGCAGCTGACGTCATGGGTCAACAAGGGGTGTGACTGGGGGCCGCCCAAAGACGTCCCCCTGTTGCAGGACCGGATTCGAGACCTCCAAGAAAGGGAGATCAATCTGGTCGCAGTGGTGCAGGTCATGTTGATCCGATGCCTACTACCCTGCAAACGTCGCCCCCTCCACCTATGGGAATTTAATCCGGAGGGGCCGCGAGCTCTTCAACACTTCATGGGTTTGACTCCCATGGAGATGTATAAACTGTTCTTCGGATCGCAAGAGACGCATCCGGAATTGACCGAGGACGCTGGCCTAAGCTGCAATCGCCCGGATACTCAAGTAAGTAGCCCTGTGTCCGGACACACCATCCATTTATTTATCGTGAGCTTGCCTTTTAACCAGCTATCCCTGGACAGGAGTGGATAGCGCAAGCAAAACTGATATGCAGGATCCCGTGTTAATCTAAATGTTGGAGGTTGCACCTTCGAATGAGGGCGAAGGGGGGCACGGGGAAACTGTCACCTCTGCCAAGGAGGCGTTTAGTAAGGGAGGAATCGAGAGTCCCTCCTTCCAGGGGGAGAAGAGGAACGCTTCCAAAGACCCGGAGGCCAACGCCTCAAAGCGGGGAAAGAAATCTGTATCGGAAGGTCCTGCGCCAGAAGGCACCCCGGCCGTACTGTCTCCTCGGAGGAATCAGCCCTCTAACGAGCCGTAAGTGAAAAAAGGGGGATTTTATAATTATCAGACACCCCTGCGTAATGTCTAAAGGTAACGAAGTTTTTACCTTGTAGTTTGGATCCCAGCCCATCTCAGCACAGTTCATCTTCGAGAGACTTTCGTCCGGAGATGATGGAAAGCGAAACGCCTTCACCTGCCGCCCCATCGTGCGGGGCGGACGACCCTGAGGTGTTGTCACAGAGGGTCTCCCTGAATCCGGCAGGACCGGAGAGTTCGGCGCCCATTGGAATACGGCCGGTGGAGCTGCAGGATTTGCTTAAGAGGGCGTCCATCTCAGAAGATCACCGGACATTAATGGGTGATGTGATTGAGAGGATCTCGTCCGCCGAAACCGGGTTGTATGAGGCCGTCGGAAGTTTATTGACGGGATTTGAGGTACGCAAAAAATGACATACATGTTGACAGTTTTGCACATGAAGTGCGCCCTGTATAGATAGTAGCCCCCGAGACTTGGTATGCTGTCGAAAACGACAGCGTGCCTAGGATCGTAATCTTGGTTATTAACTGTCGCCTTTCCCATGCAGGTGGCGGAACGTTCGGTGGCCAGCCGGACTGATGAATTTGCCGAGCTAAAGAAGCAACTCGACGCTGCAGATGCGGACATCTCGCTGGTCAATAGACGACTGGATGAGTCACAAGGTATGTGGTTGCCCCGCGGTTGGTTAGTAAGGGAGTTGATGCCCATTCCTTACTAATTGTATGCTTAGATGCAGATGGTGCTGCTGTTGTGGAGGACCTTCGAGCAGAACTTGCTCGGGCCAAGGAGCAAGCCAGAAAAAGCGAGGCGGCTGCCTTGAAGGCAGCGGAAGGGCTAGAAGCCGAGAAGGCTGCTCACTGCCGAAGCAGGGAGGAGATGGCTGGAATGGCCATGAAATTAAGAGTTGCTACCGACCGCCTGGAAGTTCTTGAAGGAGAACGCCGAGCGGAGCAAGAGGACCTGAAGAAGGCCGATGCCGAGGCCAAGGATGCCCATAGTGCGATGCGGGCTATGAAGGAGGAACTGTGTCAGGTCGGAGACATTGTGGCTGGAAAGCCCTTTATGCTGCGTAGGAAGTTCACGGATCCGAAGTATGCTCAGCTGGGCCGATTGTACTGTGCGAAGGATCCTTATCTGGACTTAGCGGCGAGTGCGGCCGACGCAGTCGTGCACTTTCGAAGCCAGGAGGATCACGAAATGGAAGAGCTTTTCTGGTCTCAATTCCATAGTCCGGAGCGTCCACTTCCGTTGAGTGATCGGCTGGTTGAGTGGGCTGAGCTGAATAGATTGTCCGGACTGGCCATGACGGATGTGGTAACTCATCTGTGGCCGAAAAGGCCCAAGCCGAAGAGTTATTTTGGCTTGTTGCAGCAATTCCTTGGGGCAGTGCCGCATATTAAGGCGATGAAGTGGTCGACATGCATAGAAGGTGCGCGGATGTCTCTCACCCATGGTAAAACATACTGGGCGGAGATGGATGCCACCGCTGTTGCATCCCGGGGTTCGAACAAAAGCCGATTCCCCACCGAGCATTACTTTGAGGAAGTCCTGCAGGGCGCTCGTATAATAGAGTCGCAGTGCTCGAAAGATGTTATGTTTGAATGACATGTATGATTTCTAAGATCATGTTTATAATGCAATGACTTTTTATACTTGTGTGTTCAAGTATTGAACTATCTCCTGTGCGGCCGTATATGTATGTATAATCTGAAAGATGGCAGTCTTTGGCTTCAGCCCCCACGCACATGGTGCGGGGGTGTTTGCAAAAAGAAAAACGCTTTTTCACACTTAATCCAACGTCTTGGTCCTTTTAAGGAGGTGATAGCATAGCAAACTAGGCAACTGGACTATAATGCTTTATCACTTTCACTTAGCCGTAGGAGCTCGAATGTGGGGCTACTATATAGCCCCTGATGGCACCGCGATTCTCCGAACTTGGGGCGCGTATGTGCCTGACCAGGAAGCGGTCCTTCGTCAAAGCGGAGGAATTCTAAACATTCCAATGGTTGATCGAGTGGTTGACCAGTCTCTCGCTATATCATGACAGTCAGTTTTCGGCTTTCTCTACTGAGGTGCTCTCCCGACCGAACCGGGGCACAATCGCAGTAGTTCTCCTGGTGCCGCGTTAGCCGATGATACGGAACGTAAGGCAGCAAAACACAGGAGCCGGGAAAACCCAACATTTGACCAAAGACATGATTCGGAGCTGATGCATATAAGGCCTAACTCGAGATGCCGAACACTCCCTGAGGTGTTCGGTCTTTATGATATCGGGCAGAATAAAGCCCTAAGCCCCTAGTGTCCAGGTACAGGCGGGAACTTCTGACGCCGCCAATGCCAAAACGCCAGCCTCCTCCTCGGCTCTGGTAAGAAATCGGGGGATGTTTATCAACAAGAGAAAGTGAGAAAGGTTTACGCAGGGTCTTAATCTGAAAAGAATCCTTGCAACGGGTCCCTACTGCACGTCTGCGCATGTGTCTCCGTTGTGCTATATCCTGGACGGGTGTAGCACGTGCTTCATCTGTAAAAGAGAAGGACTTAGTTTCTAAGAAATATCGTGCAAAAGGTGTATCAAAATAAAGTATATTTGGAAGATGAAGAAAGTTGAGCTTTATTAGCTTTCATTATTTATGCACGCGGCCCCCTAAAAAAAGGGGGTATGCGGCTGGGAAGCCCCTTGTTAAGTTACGCCGGACTCGTCTAACCATGTCCGAGGTCTAAATGACCTGTTTTTAGGGGCTTTGACCTGCAAGGTCGGAATAATGTGTGGCTGTCTAGGCAGCCGCACATTCTCCATGGTCGAGAGACACCTGGAGTTTTAAGAATATGCCATGTGGACCGGGCATTTTTTAAGCGTAAGAGACGCGTAATGTGGTATTGCATTAAAGCGGGCGAAAGCTGCACGCCTTAGTAGTGCTTAAGGGCTACTGCTAAATGGGGCGATGGAGGGTGAGCTTTTCGCGACGGAGGTTGTCGGATGAACCGAACACGACCCCTAGTGGTACAGAGCCTGTAAAATTGGCTAAAAAGGCCTGGCGTCACTCCTTTGAAGGAAGTGCTTGCTATAGCGAATTTTGGTGGGTTCTATCCCCAGTCTGCGGACGGTGTCCTGGTATAGCAGGGGCCGCGCTGCGTGTTATCACGTGAAGTGAGTTCACTGTTTTGACTTCTAATGGGAAAGTCTTTTGGTTTCTGGAGCGCTGCTTTTGGGTTTCGTCACTTTCACTTGGTGTGTCGAGCCCTTTGTGTTCGGCGTTAAGTCGGCCGGACTGCTTGAAGACCCAACAATCTCTGTGGGTATGGTTTGCAGGCTTCCCGGAGGTACCGTGTATTTGACACAGTCTATCCATAATCTTGTTGAGGTTGGATAGCTCGTCACTGTTATCCTTTAAGGGTAGTGTTTTGTTGTTCGGTCGAGAGCTTTTCAATCCGGCATTGACCGCCGTACTATTTGGGCCATTCTCCTTGTTCCGGCGCTGATCTTTTTTGCGTCGTGATTTCCCATTTCCATCCCTGATTTCGGATGTACTCGGGTCTCTGGTGCTGCATCTAGCCAACCAGCTGTCTTCCCCTGCGCAAAAGCGGGTCATGAGACTTGTTAGTGCGGCCATTGTTCTTCGTTTTTCCTGGCCGAGGTGTCTGGCGAGCCATTCGTCTCGGACGTTGTGTTTGAAGGCTGCTAAGGCTTCAGTGTCCGGACAGTCGACTATTTGGTTCTTTTTAGTGAGGAACCTGTTCCAGAATTTGCATGCTGATTCTCCGGGCTGTTGAGTTATGTGACTTAAATCATCTGCATCCAGAGGCCGGACATAAGTTCCCTGAAAATTTGCTCGAAACGCATCCTCATGCTCTTCCCAACTCCCAATCGTATTTTCTGGGAGGCTTTTAAGCCAATGCCGGGCCGGCCCTTTGAGCTTGAGGGGAAGGTATTTTATGGCATGGAGATCGTCTCCTCTTACCATGTGTATGTGTAGGATATAATCCTCAATCCAGACTCCGGGGTCTGTTGTTCCGTCGTATGCCTCTATGTTTATGGGTTTAAATCCCGCTGGAAATCCATGATCCAGTACCTCGTCGGTAAAACATAGTGGGTGTGCGGCGCCCCTGTATTTGGGTGTGCCGTTGTCTTCAAATGCTCGGCTGGTTGTGTTACTTCCTGGAGTCTTCTTTTTTGGCCCATAGATATACCTGGCCGGGTTATCCTTTTTCTGAAGATCTTTATGCTGATCATGTGCCGGCTTGTGTGTGGCGCCCCGTGTTGCTCTTGGCCTATCATATGGTCGTCTATCCGTCCAGGCGGCCCCTTTCTTTTTTGACTGCGGGGGCTCGAAGGCCTCCTCGTCAAATTCGGGCAACAGCTTGCGCTTCGGGTAGCTCTTTGTCTGGCGACTAGTGCCATATTTATCTGCGGTGTTGAGTACTTTGCTCCATCTCATTATGAGTGTGTCTTCCGCTGTTTTGAGCTTCCGCTTTTGCTTCTTCAAACTTCTTGCAGTGGCGACGAGCCTGTTATGGAGATTCATATGCTCTGGTGATGTGAGATAATCTTCGCCGGGGATGGGTTGCTTGTCCGGTTCATGTCCGGCTGGCTGCTTGTTGACGTGTGCGTCGTCCACTGCTTCGCCCTGCTTTAGGGCCGGGTCCATATGGGTACCGTTTTTGTCAATGCCGGTCTTTGGGCAGCGCTTGCATCACCGCTTTGTTTGTCTATTGGGGGAGTTGTCCTTCTATGCATGCCGACCACTTCATCGCCTTAATATGCGGCACTGCCCCAAGGAATTGCTGCAACAAGCCAAAATAACTCTTCGGCTTGGGCCTTTTCGGCCACAGATGAGTTACCACATCCGTCATGGCCAGTCCGAACAATCTGTTCAGCTCAGCCCACTCAACCAGCCGATCACTCAATAGAAGTGGACGCTCCGGACTATGGAATTGAGACCAGAAAAGCTCTTCCATTTCATGATCCTCCTGGCTTCGAAAGTGCATGACTGCGTCAGCCGCACTCGCCGCCAAGTCCATATAAGGATCCTCCACACCGTACAATCGGCCTAGCTGAGCATACTTCGGATCCGTGAACTTCCTACGCAGCATAAAGGGCTTTCCAGCCACAATGTCTCCGACCTGACGCAGTTCCTCCTTCATAGCCCGCATCGCACTACGGGCATCCTTGGCCTCGGCATCGGCCTTCTTCAGTTCCTCTTGCTCCGCTCGGGGTTCTCCTTCAAGAACTTCCAGTCGGTCGATAGCAACTCTTAATTTCATGGCCATTCTATCCATCTCCTCCCTTCTTCGGCAGTGAGCAGCCTTCTCGGCTTCTAGCCCTTCCGCTGCCTTCAAGGCAGCTGCCTCGCTTTTTCTGGCTTGCTCCTTGGCCCGAGCAAGTTCTGCTCGAAGCTCCTCCATAGCAGCAGCACCATCTGCATCTAAGCATACAATTTGTAAGGAATGGGCGTCAGCTCCCTTACTAACCAACCGCGGGGCAAACACATACCTTGTGACTCATCCAGTCGTCTATTGACCAGCGAGATGTCCGCATCTGCAGCGTCGAGTTGCTTCTTCAGCTCGGCAAATTCATCAGTCCGGCTGGCCACCGAACGTTCTGCCACCTGCATGGGAAAGGCGACAGTTAATAACCGAGATTACGATCCTAGGCACGCTGTCGTTTTCGACAGCATACCAAGTCTCGGGGGCTACTATCTATACAGGGCGCACTTCATGTGCAAAACAGTCAACAGGTATGTCATTTTTTGCGTACCTCAAATCCCATCAGTAAACTTCCGATGGCCTCATACAACCCGGTTTCGACGGACGAGATCCTCTCAATCACATCACCCATCAATGTGCGGTGATCTTCTGAGATGGACGCCCTCTTAAGCAAATCCTGCAGCTCCACCGGCCATACTCCAATGGGCGCCGAACTCTCCAGTCCCGCCGGATTCGGGGAGACCCTCCGCGACGACACCTCAGGGTCGTTCGCCCCGCACGATGGGACGGCAGATGAAGGCGTTTCACTTTCCATCATCTCCGGACGAAGGTCTCCCAAAGATGAGCTGTGCTAAGATGGGCGGGGATCCGAACTACAAGGTAAAAACTTCGTTACCTTTAGACATTAAGCAGGGGTGTGTGATAATTATAAAATCCCCCTTTTCGCTTACGGCTCGTTAGAGGGCTGATTCCTCCGAGGAGACAGTACGGCGGGGGCGCTTTCTGGTGCAGGACCTTCCGGTACAGATTTCTTTCCCCGCTTTGAGGCCTTGGCCTCCGGGTCTTCGGAAGCGTTCCTCTTCTCCCCCTGGAAGGAGGGACTCTCGATTCCTCCCTTACTAAACGCCTCCTTGGCAGAGGTGATAGTTTCCCCGTGCCCCCCTTCGCCCTCATTCGAAGGTGCAACCTCCAACATTTTGATTAACACGGGATCCTGCGTGGTCTCAGGAAGGGGGGCCAGACACCGTATCAGTTTTGCTTGCGCTATCCAATCCTGTCCATGGATAGCTGGTTAAAAGGCAAGCCCACGATAGATAAATGGATGGTGTGTCCGGACACAGGGCTACTTACTTGAGTATCCGGGCGATTGCAGCTTAGGCCGGCATCCTTGGTCAATTCCGGATGCGTCTCTTGGGATCCGAAGAACAGTTTATACATCTCCATGGGAGTCAAACCCATGAAGTGTTGAAGAGCTCGCGGCCCCTCCTGATTAAATTCCCACAGGCGGAGGGGGCGACGTTTGCAGGGCAGTAGGCGCCGGATCAACATGACCTGCACCACTACGACCAGATTGATCTCCCTTTCTTGGAGGCCTCGAATCCGGTCCTGCAACAGGGGGGCGTCTTTGGGCGGCGCCCAGTCACGCCCCTTGTTGACCCATGATGTCAGCTACTGTGGAGGGCCCGAGCGAAAGATGGGCGGCGGCTTCTGCCTGCTGCCCCGGGGAGCGGTGATATAAAACCACTCCTGTTCCCACAAGCCGAGCTCCTCTGGGAAAGAGCCCTTGGGCCATGGAGCTTCGGCCCTCTTGCTTATAACCGCCCCGCCGCACTCTGCCTGACACCCCTCAATCATCTTCGGCTCCACGTTGAAGGTTTTGAGCCATAAGCCGAAGTGAGGGGTAGTGCGGAGGAAGGCTTCACAGACGACAATGAATGATGAGATATGGAGGATGGACTCTGGAGCCAGGTCGTGGAATTCCAGCCCATAGTAAAACATGAGCCCCCTCATGAAGGGATCCGTCGGGAAGCCTTAACCCCGATGGAAGTGAGATGTGAACACGACGATCTCGGCAGGCTCGGGAGTTGGGATAACTAGCCCTCGGGCAGGCAGCCTGTGCGAAATCTCGTAGGTTAAATACCTGGCATCTCTTAGCTTTAGCACGTCCTCCTCCGTGACGGAGGTGGGCATCCACTGGCCTTGTAGATCAGGACCGGACATTGTCGAGGATCGAAGGTACCTGAATTCGGAGCCCTGGGTGTTGGAACTCAGGGAGAGGGGCGGATTCGATAGAGGATTGAATAATAAGAACGGGCCTTGGTCTCATTATAAAGAGGAAGAATACCAAGAGCCGTCCCCGTGACCGTTTGGAACCCGCCTTCGATGGAGGGGGCGTGGCAACGGGCACGGTTGGGTTACCCACGTCTGTATTGATGGGAATCCCGGAATAAGGGGAACACGATCTCCGCTTCGACAGACGTGCCAAGGAAACCGCCTTGCTAAACGCGCTGAGGTGGAACAATAGAAACAATTCGAGTAAAGGCTTGGAAGTGGTGTGACGTTACGCCACAGAATACGTCAGCAGATTGATCTTGTGTAATAGTATTCTCTCTACGGTGGTATGTGGGATTTATTTTTGCAGAGCCGGACACTATCCTGGTGTTCACAATCTTCTATAAATTATTCGGAGGAGGAACCCGTCTTGCAATGCCGAAGAAAATATGCGCGCCGGACTCGTCGTCATTGAAGCCTGGTTCAGGGGCTACTGAGGGAGTCCCGGATTAGGGGGTGTCCGGATAGCCGAACTACCATCATCGGCCGGACTCCAAGACTATGAAGATACAAGATTGAAGACTTCGTCCCGTGTCCGGATGGGACTTTCCTTGGCGTGGAAGGCAAGCTTGGCGATACGGATATGTAGATCTCCTACCATTGTAACCGACTCTGTGTAACCCTAGCCCTCTCCGGTGTCTATATAAACCGGATGGCTTTAGTCCATAGGACGAACAACAATCATACCATAGGCTAGCTTCTAGGGTTTAGCCTCCTTGATCTCGTGGTAGATCTACACTTGTAACCCACATCATCAATATTAATCAAGCAGGATGTAGGGTTTTACCTCCATCAAGAGGGCCCGAACCTGGGTAAAAACATCGTGTCCCTCGTCTCCTGTTACCATCCGCCTAGACGCACAGTTCGGGACCCCCTACCCGAGATCCGGCGGTTTTGACACCGACAGAGACCAACAGGGATGTCTCACTATC
Organism: Triticum aestivum; assembly: GCF_018294505.1. Lineage (NCBI taxonomy): Eukaryota > Viridiplantae > Streptophyta > Magnoliopsida > Poales > Poaceae > Triticum > Triticum aestivum. The sequence goes on from NC_057795.1 coordinate 99,315,174, forward strand.
TTGAACCTTATCTGCATTACTTCCTTTACCATTGGATAACGCGGTACTGTTCTCCAATATTTTGTCTGCATTCTAAAAGAGAAACAAGCAAACACATCACATGTTTACCATGTTGTATATGAAACTCATTTTGGTAAATGAGTTCAGTAGTAACGTGGACAGGATAACAGCATGAAACAAACGTATATCTATGTACCATGGTCACTTTATGGTCTATATCATTCTAGTTTTTTGTTGCCAAATCAAGATAGAGACACATTTCAAATAATATTTGTTCAAGACAAAGCAGAATAGACAGAATATAAGTGTGGGTAACTATAGAGCAATAACAACACTTGTAATGTGCATGACATGAGAACATAACTGTTTATTCAATTGAAACTGAAATCAACATAGAGCAGGTGACAATAGCAAACCAGTTATAGAAACACGTTTAAAACATACCTGTTGCGCCATTGGAGTTTCAATTCCATCCTTCAAATTTGAAAATAGTTGGTATGAGTAAATACAGTAATGCAAGAGAAAAGGAGTATGAACCATAGCTACAGAACCTGACCTGAGAACAAATCTTCTTCTCCTTTAAGCGTTGAGTTGGGATTCGGAGTGGTGGTCCTCGTGCTTTGGGCACTGCAGTTCCCTTACTAACCGCTCGTGTTTGGGTGCTCTGTGGTGGAGACGGTGCTGTGTCAACTAGAACTGGGTTACTATCTGCCGGGGTTGGGGTTACAAGGGGTGGAGCTGGTTCTCTGTCCTACTGGGTAGGGGTACAATCTGTGAGAGTCTGGGTTATGTGTGGTGGATCTAGTCCTTGGGCAAGTACAACCGTGGTTCTATCTGCATCAACTGGTAGCACTATCTTTTCTGAAGACCGTGTTGTTACTCCCTTAGATACTACCATCACGCTCTCCAATTCAAATGGCTGATAAACAAGAAAAGTAATTGAAAGTATAGACATTGTATGATAGACAGGTGCGATGGATAGTGGGGAATAAAAGAGGGCATGAAATAATTCATATTTATGTTGTCTAACCAAACAGGATAGCATGACACAATTTCACATATATGATGGCTAACTAAACAGGATAGCATGACACAATTTCACATTATAATGGCTAACTAAAAAAGATGGAAAGACATAGTTCAAAATATGAGACTATGTAAACAGGATGACATGACATAACTATATAATGTGTTTATTAAATAGGTTGGCATGCCATAATTCACATACATTCATGGATAGAATGCCATAATTCTAAATATGATGACTGTAAACACTAAACAGGATGAGATGATATAACTATATGATGTCTTTATTAAATGGGTTGCCATGCCATAATTCAGATAGATGATGTGTATGTACTATGTAAACATGATGGCATGATATAATTCAAATATATGATTTATATAGTAAGCAAGTAAGCAGATGGCAATCTATATATGATGTAAAAACTAAGCAATGCAAGACAACATGCATGACATGGGTAATATAACCCTGCCAAGTTTGAGCATAGACCTCAGCGGGGAAAAAGGACTGGTCATCAGTCTCTGAATCCTCCTCCGAGGAGCTCTCTGTAGCCAGCAAGATGTCTGCTTCAGCAGGTAGCATTGTCTGCTCTGAATACCTTGTTTTCACTCCAGATACTTCCATCACCGCTTCAAATGGCTGATGCACAGGAAGAGTAGTTGAATATACAAACATTGTCGACAAATGGAACACGTAATACAAAAAAATGATAGCATGATATAATTCACATACATGATGATTGGCTAAACAGCATGGCATTGCATAATTCACATATATAATGCCTTTGCAACAAGATAGCATTGTATAATTCACATATATAATGTCTTGCAACAAGATGGCAATGCATAATTCACATATATGGTAATTAGACACTGAACAGGTGGCATTCACACAAACCATGGCTAAACTAATCAAATGGCATAGCAATGCGAGACACCATACGCACGATATGAGCAACATAACCCTGCCAAGTTAGAGCATACACCTCGGGGGGGGGGGATAGGACTGGTCATCTGTGTCTGAATCCTCCTCTAAGGTGCTATTCGTAACCAGCGAGATATGCGCTTCGTCAGATAGCATAGTGTGCTCAGAAGACCTTGTTTTCACTCCAGAATTTGCCATCACCGGGTCAAATGGCTGATGCACACGAGGAGCAGTTGAATGTACTAACATTTTTGACAAATGTAATATGTAACAAAAAAAGGATGGCCTGATATAATTTACATATAAGATGACTGGCTAAGCAGGATGGCATTGCAAAATTCACATATATGATGCCTGGCTAAAAAAAGGTGATGTTGCATAATTCACATAAACAATGAATAAACTAAACAGATGGCATTCGCACAAAGGATGTCTAAACTAAGAAGATGACATATTTGATGTATAAAGTAAGCAATGCAAGACACCATATGCATGATATAACCAACATCAGCATGCCAAGTTAGAGCGAAGACCTCAGGGGGAGTTATCTTCTCCTTCTGAATCCCCCTCAGAACAGATATCTTCCTCTCGATTACAATCCGAAATGCATGGAGGGGGGGGCTGCCTTTGCTCCTACCATGGAGCGACGCCTGCATGAAATTATATTGCCACGCAAGGCTCATCTCTTTTGCTCTACATGTTCAGCTCCATTGTTTACAATAAATGTCATGCATAGGAATAAAACATAGTGAGATTATGTAAGGAGTGCATGCAGAAATCCAGAGTGATGGTAGCAACCTGTGGATAGACCCAAAACCAATAATAGCAGGCAGATAATGGCTTCAGTTAATAAATACAGATAATGGCTTCTTTACTGTTTGTTTCCCACCCAACATGAAACTCATAGTAGACACCGGAGATTAACCAGATAATAGATATATACTATTGATAGCGGCCCCGATATGTACCCCACAACCATTTAAAAACTCAAGTTTGACCATTAGTTTGGAGCTGACTCAGAGTTTAATCGGTGAACAGGACGATAAAGTAGCATGTAATATTAAGCGATGCATAACGTAAGCAGACACGAAAGAGTGCGACCTCTCTTGTGGACCCATGTAGTCCTCGATGTCATCTGCTCGGTTGATGATGGTAATGCAGTTTTCATGGCTACCAGCGGCGGGGAAGAAGATCTGAGGCGGCGAAATATAGTCTGGAGGCTGGATCCCTACTGTGCTAGACCCTTCTGTCGTTGGAGCAGCTGAGCTGGGGTGGACGACGGCGCAGCAGGAGCGGGACAAACCACACAAGGTCTTCTTTGACAACTATCTGTAAGAGAAGTAATTTTGTAAGGGCTCGTTTGAATTGGAGGATTCCAACAATGCGGGGATAGGAAATAGACAGGAATAGGATAGGAATGCACGTGCAAAACAGAGAATTTAAAAACACAGGATTTCTGCCAATCTGGGTGTTTGATTCACAACAATTGGAAGATCACAGGATGCAAAGAAGCATGGTGAGATTAAGTCAAACCACAAGAAAATGTACGGTTATAATGCTATTATGCTACTATCTCTTAGTCTTGTGCTTCATGAATAGGAATTTGAAAAGGAGGACAAGTGAAAATTAAAATTCCTACGTTTTTTCTTTCAAGGAGACACTAAAGGAACAAATCCGTGTGCTCAGTGGACAATATATATAACATGTAGAGTAAAAAAGAGATGCAAAAAGTGTACGACCTCTTTGGCGAATCCATGTCGATCTCAGCGTGATTGGGTTGGCCGGTGAGGATGCTCCGGCTGACTTTGCTGTCGGAGGAGGGGAAGAAGATCTTAGGCGTCTGGAGATGGAGCCCGAGGTACTGCTCCGTTGTGATGGAGGGTTTCGTCATTGGAGCAGCTCTGGTGAGTTGTACGACGCCGAGGCTGAAGCAGGACAAGAGAGACAACGAACAACATTAACCTGAGTGGAATTCAAATAGCATCTCCAACACATGACATAAAATACATAACCACAAAGTGCTAGACATAAAATACATCAGCCGCTCATCTCTGTACTTAACTGTCGAAACTGAGCTTAACTGTCGAAACTGAACTTAACTGTCGAAATTGAACCTAACTATCGAAACTGAATTTTGTTGTCGAAACTGAACGCACTAGCAAGGTGAGGCTACACGTCGGTCGACTGACTTTTTCATCTCTGGTCAGTCGATTTTGCAGCCGTTGGATACGAAATCAAGGGCCTGCGGTTCATCTTCAACCTCCACCCACCTGAGCCGCCAGCCACGACCGGCCAAACAGCAGCCCCCCGCCGCCCGCGGCTGGCGGTGCGCCGCCCCGCCCGCCCCGAAAACACTCCCCACTGTCGGTCCGCCGCCGCCCTGGCCATCCCTCTAGCCCCCCCCCCCATGCCGAGCTTTTTCTCCGGCGATCCCCACGCCACCGCCCCGCCACCGCCGGCGACCACCGCCAACATCCTGAACCCTAAGATAGATAGTGGGGTACCTCTCCGGCGAGCCCCCCTCCCCGCTGCAGCTGGTTCTTCCTTCACCCCAGCGAGCCCACCCCTTGAAAATCGACTGACCCAAAAGTCGATTCAGTCGACTGTAGTGCAGCCAAATCAGAGCAGCATCGCAAGCAAGAGCAAGAGCAAGAGCAGCAGCGCGAGCAAGAGCAATAGCAAGAGCATACCAGGCAGGGGACCGAGAGCAAGAGCAGAGCAGCAGCGCGAGCAAGAGCTAAAGCAGCAGCAACTCCTACTGATGTGGACGTCGCCGCCGAGGGAGCGACGCCGTGGAGGAAGTGGCCAACGACGCCGCTGTGGATGGAGCCGCACCGTGTCAGCTCGGGACCGAGCGCCGGCAGCACCGTGAGATCGAATCAAGAAGAAAATGCGGCGATTAGTGTACAACCTCTTTGGTGGCGCTGATTAGGCCGCAGCTTCATCCAAGGAAACGGTGATGATGATGCTCTTCCGGTGGTGCAGGTGAAGATGGCGGTGTGGGAATGGAGGTGGCGCAAAAGACGAGGGGAACGTCGGGGCTGCTCCTTGGAGGTGGAGGACGGGGTGGCTGAACTGGCGGGACGATGAGATCGACGATGGATCCTCATCTGGTACGGTGGATGAGGGACGTCGAGGTGCTGCTGTGGATGACGTCGTTGGGGAAGAGGCTCCGGCTGGGTGGCGGACGGAGCAGGGTGTGGGGTTTCGTCGCGGGTTTTCGCAGCCTCGGTGTACGAATGGGTGGGCAGATGGGATGGCAGTGGGGAACCATGGCTTAGAGACGCGCTTGTCCGAAATGTGGGGTAAGTTACGAAAGTACCCCCCATCGATTTGAGGCGGTTCTTTCGGTTCAGGGGTACCACGGGCATTTTGCGTGTCGGGATTTCACAGGAGGTGGGAGTTTTCACGCGCGTTGTAATTTCAGAATAGCAAGGCACGGGTTGAGATGGAGGGAGTTGTCGGAGCACAACGAGACAAAGATATATCTTAAATAATTCGGGCTAACAAGGCGCGGGTTGAAATTTTCGGACAAGCCTAACGTGTACTGTACCAAATCAAAGCGCACTACAAATGTCATTCAAAACTTTGAATTCATGTTATGTTCAATTAAAATATTTTGCTACGTGTATAATGCATTCAACCTACTACTCAAATGAACGTTTTAGTGCATTCCAAACGTATATACTACCGCTTCAATATGAACTAAATTTGAATAAGATCTACAGTAATGATTGTTGTGAAGTCAAAGCATTTGAATTTGTTTCTCTGTTTTAATAAGATCTACAATCATCATTATTGTCAAGTTAAACCATCGTTTGTGTATTATCTTCAGAGCACACCACATGATTAGTCTCGAGTTACATATGAACTATGTGTACTATATGAACTCGAACTAGATTTTTTGAATCCACTTTATTTTGATTTCAAATCACGTTACATTTCTAGCTCTAGCTAGATCTTCATAATCTAAACCATGTCTCATATGTATAATGTGTTTATCACATTATGTATGGTGCCCCGCCCCCTACGCCTACAAGTATTTAGATGTGAGTTGCAAACACCACACATTACCACAAATTCAAATAAAATGTGAGAATGTTCGATATATAGTATTGTTTAGATTGCTCGATATTTAGTTGTAAGCTACAAATGCCGCACATTATCACAAATTCAAATAAAATGCGAGATTGTTTGATGTATAGTATGGTTTAGATTGTTCGGCATTTAGCTGTGAGTTGCAAACGCCATGCATTATCACATTATGGTATAACATGTGCACAACACGTGTATCACCGCTATATTCATGCATGCAATGTTTAAAACACTATGATCTCCTATTCAAATATATGAATCCTCTTTCATATCAAATTATGTTCTTTGTTAGTCTCTTACACCCACACAATCCTCTAACATTTGTAGCTACCACTAACTTTCTCTCGTGCATGCACACTCCCTCCTCGCCCTCCCCCTCCCTCGGCATTCTATCCATCGGGCACATTCATTTTTTTTCTTTAGGTCGTTCTCCCAGAGTCTCCACAACTCCTTTCCGACACACACCGATTGATAAACCTCTCCAACGATGTGTCAGGACCCCGACTCAATGCCACATCGACCTAGCATGTAACACCTCATATCACTTTGCGGCCTCATGCACGGTATTCCCACGGGTGTCGCCTTACCTTTGCCCGGGACCGTTTGCGCCTTTTGGCACATGTATATGATAGTGTCGCTAGCATCCATATGATAAGGAGCCCGGGCTGACATGGCTAGTCGTAAACCCAAAGTGGCACAAACTTACAGGGACAGGCATCCATGACCCAACATCGAACGTGTCGGTCATCAGCGAGTGAATCCAGGCTGTAGCACTGGGCTAGCAGGACTCCGGTGAACCGGGCTATAGCGGGCTAACAGGACTCCAGTATTCATCGCGTGACATCTCCCCGAAGGGACAGACACAGGAACGAAGAAGGACACATGCCGGCCAACCTAAGTGTTCCGGAGCAGTAGCAAGCTACCATGGCTCAGTGGAAACACTAGGAGACATTTCCCGGTAAGAGAGGCTACTAAGGATAAACAACTAGATAGTCAGATCCCACACATACCAAGCATTTCAATAACATACACACAATATGCTCGATATGTGCAAATACAACATGGCATCACAACATGACTCTACAACTCAAGCATTTTATTCAATAGGCTCCGAGGAGCGAGATATTACAAACATGGGTCTCACGACCCAACACTCAGAGCATACAAGTCAAAGCACAAGCGGAAGCTTAACATGTCTGAGTACAGACATCTACAAATGAAAAGGGCTGTGAAGCCTGACTATCTACCAGATCCTGCCGAGGGCACAAGATCGTAGCTGAGGTAACAAGCTAAACGTCGAAGTCCACGAGGAACTACTAATGAGACTGAAGTCTCTTTGCAAAACATAAAATAGGCAAACGTGAGTACAAATGTACCCAGCAAGACTTACATCAGATCTAACTACATATGCATCATTATCAACAAGGGGATGGTGGGGTTTAACTGCAGCAAGCCAGCTTTGACTCGGTGGCTATCCTGAACTACGACTGCAAGTAACTCTTTTGAGGTGGCGCACATGAGTCCACATATTCACCATATCAATAGACCACTATGGATCCGCTCCTGTCTCCCTACGAGAACGCCATCCATAGCACTCATGCTTATCTTGCGTATTTTAGAGTATCCACTTTCACTTGTTTATGAACTGTACAGGCAACCCAGAAGTCCTTTACCGCGGACACGGCTATTCGAATATATCATATTAACCCTGCAGGGGTGTACTTCTTCACACACGCTCTCACCACTTACCGCCGTTTACACGACATGTACTCGGCAACCTTCAAGCGGAAGCCCAGCGAGGGTGCGGCCACGACCTGACTAACCACACAAGTCTCTCGTCCAGGTTTATCGCCTATTCGGGTTCCATCCGCAAGGAGATCCGGCCGGGGTGTCGCTCACTGCCCCAAACGATGTGTGCAGGGTTCCCAAGCCCACCATCCAGGTGCCACTTGGTACACCAGGCCACTGTGCCTAGTCTGTCCCAAGCCCACCTGTACCGGGTGCCACTTGGTAGACTACTAACACTACCTACAAACACCAGAAACTAGTTGCAACTCCTGGACAGAGATCAAGTTGGTTAATAAGCCGAGAGGGGCCGAGTTACCGGAACCCAATGTGTGGTAGTAACTAGTCATGGATCACAAACACAAAACTCAGTTCCTGAGGACGGCTGCAATGAGACAACCCACCATGTACTCCTACATGGCCTCTCACCGCTACCTTTACCAAATCGTGTTCACACACTTAGCTCACACACAGTAGGACATGTTCACACGCCTCTGATTCATCCTCGATGAATCAGACCCGACTCAACTCTAAGCAGTAGCAGGCATGACAAACAAGCATGAATGAGTAGGCACAATAGGGCTCAAACAACTCCTACTCATGCTAGTGGGTTTCATCTATTTCATGTGGCAATGACAAGTCATGCAGAGGAAAGGGGTTCAGCTACCGCAGCAAGTAACAAATATGTCGTTGTTGTCCTAATGCAGTAAAAGAGAGCAGGTGCGAGAGAGTGGGATTGTATCGGAATGAACAAAGAGGTTTTGCTTGCCTGGCACTTCTGAAGATAATATAGCTCTTCATCGGTGTCATCGAACTCATCGTCGGAACCACGTCTACTGAGAGGGGACAAGCACCGACAAACAAAGAAGAAACACAATCAATGCAATGCAACAATATGATGCATGAATGTGACATGGAAATATGCTGTGGTTGGTGCTAATGCAACTAAAACCAGATTAAATGAAGTTGTTTTGAACCCAAGATTCAAATTCAAACTCCACATGTGGTTATTTAAATGCCATTTAATTGAATTGTCCTAAAAAGTAGTCATAAGTTGTTCTAACATGCATGAAAATGGTATAGATGGATAGATTGGATTTTTTTGATAATTTTTCATATATAAATTATTTCATTTGGAGTTACGGTTGAATTTCTATGAATTTTAGAAGTTTCTACTATTTTTTGGAATTTCCTGAATAAGAGTAAATCCAGAAAATACATATTGCGTCAGCATGACATCACTCTAATGTCAGCAGCTCAACAGAGGTCAGCCGGGTCAAAACTGAACAGTGGGGTCTACACGTCAGTGTCTCAGGCCGGTTTGTGTCGCTGACATGTCGGTCCAGTCAACAACCACGTCAGCATGGTCAAAGCTGACGCGTGGGGCCACTGTGGTTAGTTAAACCTAAACAGGAGCTAAACTAATATTAATTACGGGCATGGGGCCCATGTGTCATAGGCCAGGGAGTTGTTTAGTGGGGGATTAGCCGCTAATCACGCGGCCACGTCGGCACGCCGGAGTTTGGCCGACGACGACCTAAACTGCGGCGGCAACTCGCCGTACTTGAGTTGCGGGCGACGGCTGGATGCGCGAAGGCCACCAGGAGGTAGCCCGTGGCCGCGCGGATCCAGGGGAACCAACGGAAGGGTGCGGGGTGGCCGGCGTTCGCCGTAAGCGAGGTTGTGGCGGCGGCCGGAGTTCGGGCGCCGATGAAAACGACGACGCCGTGCATGGGAGGATCTACGGTTAGCACCTACGCGTTCTATGAGAGCTCACGAACCCAACGGAGGCACGCACGGAACCAAATGGCCACCGGAGCCTCGTCGGTGACGAGCTCATGCGGCGGCGTGCTGTTGGGTGAGAGAGGCGTGGCGGCTACGGCATGCTACAGAGAGAATGGAGAGGGGGAGGATGATTAGGAGCTCACGTGGAGTGCAGTGGTGGACTCGACGTGCTCAGGGAAGCTCGGACGGTGGCGAGTCGGCGATGGAGATCCACGGCGGCCGACGATGAAGAAGTGGTCAGGGACGGCGCGTTGGAGCTCTTCCAGCCATGTGAGCTGACGGAGAGGACGAGGGTGGCACAGCGGAGCTCGGGGGCTAGTCCATGGGCCTAGCGCTGGCCGGTGGCCGCGGTGGTGACGAACGGGGCGACGACGCGTTCGGGTGTGCGTGAGAGAACGAGACAGAGGAGAGGAACGAGGGAGAGGGAGAGAGCGAGGGGGTCCAGGGGGTCGAGGAGGAGTGCGTGGCGACGTCCCGAGCGTCCGGGCGTCGAGGGGGAGAGGCAGGCAGGCAGGGTGGTGGCGTGGCGAGCTCGGCAGCGTCGCGGTGTCCCTCCTCTGCCTACTGGCAGAGGTAGGCGATGACTGGCAGCGGTGCTGGGCTGGGCCGGCCAGGTGGGCTGGCCAGCTGGGCTGCGACAGGTGAGTCCAGGTGAGGTTTCTCTCCTCTCTTTCTTTTTGTTTCCATTTTCTATTTATCTGTAAATATTGGGATTTATTAAAAATAGTAAAACGTTTCCAAAAATCCTGCAAATAATTGTGGGCTCTGTTGGGATTATTCCTAACAGCCCACACTTAAGTTCAGAATTAATTGAGCACTTAAAATAATATATATCATTTAAATGCCCAATTGCAAATAATGTATGATTTAATTCAGTGACCAAATATGTCATGGAAAAATGTGCAATACCACTGGTTATGGTTCTAGCATTATCCAGAAATGATGAACATTTTTGAAAGCCATTTGGACTTAGTGAAAATATTTTAGGTGAACCTAGTGAATACCTTTAATGCTAGGGTTTGGACAATCCCCATTTCAAGTTTATTTGAAAAAAAACATAAACATGATGCACACATAAAGGGCTAGCCTAGTGCATGCCAGGACTAGGGATGTGACACGATGCCTACCTACAGCATACACACACAGCTTCAATCTCCTCCTTTATGTGTCCTTGCCTCGTGTCTCTCATATGGTCAGACACACGTGTAAACTCTCGCCCCTCTTTTCATCGATCTCACAACCGCACACTCCTCCCCCTATCTAGCTAGTAGTTGGGCCTCTCGCACCACCTCCTAGCTCCATTCTCTCTGTCTATCCGTCTCGCTGGGCCTTATTTGCCTCTAACAAATGGACGTACACCGACCGATCTCTCGCTATACATATAGCCAGCTAGGTCCTTATAACTCGTTTTTACCCACACATCGATCGATCTACCTCATTAGTTGTGTCTCTCCCTTCCTCTGACAAACAACAATTGATCTACCGATCTAGTTAGGTTTGCTTACCAAACACGTGGTTCCCCTTCATCATCCATGGATGTGTCCCGACAGATCTATCACGCACAGGCACACACAGAAACACATCCCCACTCTTATTGATAACATTGCAGTTCCACCCTCAGTTTGTCTAGTAGGCCTCTCCCAACATCTTCGAGAAGCAACTCCATCACCCATCCAGCACTCTACCCCTCTCCCTCCCTCTCCCTCCCTCTCTCTCTCCTCTCTCTCTCTCTCTTTGTCCCATCATATTTCCCGTCCTTCGGTTATGTATGGATGTCGACCGATCTCCCTCAAGACATAGTTGGGTCTCTCCTTCTCAACACATATACGAGTCGTTCTACCTTTATAGTTAGGCATCTGCCTACCCCTCCCCCCACCCCCTCCCCCCCCCCACACACACACCGATACATCAAGCGCTCTAGCCATGTCTCCCTGCCACACACAAACTTGACATGTGCCCTCTAACGTTCTGGTAGGCCAGTCGCCCTATATCTTTGACTTGCACACACACACACACACACACACAATTTTGATGGCTCTCTTCATCGATCTCGCACCCACCCACTTGATCCTCTCTTCGACTCTATCGATAGCTATGACCCCTCCCTCTCTCCTCGTGGATTGCCCGCCCCTCTATGTATGATATGGATAGGCCTCCATTTCACACACATTGCATGCAAAATTTTGTTTGAGATGTCATCGACACATATTCCCACAAATAATTCACGAAATCAACCCCCCACCCCACCCCCACCCCCACCACAAAACAAAAAACACTCACAAACACGGTTTGTATCTCTTACACACACACGTAGGTGGGGGACGTGCATGAAGAGAAGAGGTGCATGCAGGGTGCACATACTCCTGTCTCTTTCCCAACCACACTCGCGCGGGTACATGGTGGAGCTCATTTCTGTATGAAAAAGGCAGCCCACGTGGTAATTTGGCACGTGTACTGGTTGTCCACTTGGTGGAGGGAGGATCATCTACCACGGGTAAACAAACAAATGGCGACTTGACATGTTATGTTAAATTAAAAAAAGAGGCAAACCATGTGGGGCCTACCTTAGAGGCAAGGCTCTATACACTGGAGTACTTTTGATGTGTCCCGTCAACTCGCAGAACGAGGAGAAGCTTGCTTAGTATGCCGTCTCCCCCGCCCACGGGCGTGGTGGCTCGCAGGATGAGGTGAAGCTTGCTCCTCCCTCACCCATGCACGCGGTGGCTCGCAGGACGAGGAGAAAAATTTACTACTCCCTCCGTTTACTCCTCGTCCCTACTACCTTGGTTATAGAGATTATACCATATTGTTTGGAATATATATGTCATTTAGTAGAGTTCAATATGAACTACTAGTACATACTCCAAACACTGATGTATATAGACGTATTTTAGAGTGTACATTCACTCATTCTGCTCCCTATGTAGTAGCACTCTCCCTCTCCCCTCGACCCTCGCCCACGTGGTGGACGTGCAGCAATTCATTCGGTCTCATATAGCCAGAACGATATATATTGCACTACCATTATTGCTCGACTTCCCGAAGAGGCGAAGAGCCAATCGCAAGGTTAATATTTTGGAGATGCCAAGCGCAAGGTTATAGGAGAACGAGTAGTAGGTGCCACGTCATTTATAAATATATATTTTTTTCTTCAGTGGCACGTACGCAATATGATAGGTTCATATGGAGAGAAAAGGAAACCGCTCCACTATATACCTAGTCAGGACGGGCCAGCCTACACGGTTGCTTGTTGGGGTTGCTCTCTTCACACTCTCTCACACAAAATGACTGTGGCCACATCGCTAACATCCCGGCGGATCACGTACGCTTGGGGAAGGGGTGGATGCTTAGTGTAGATGCGGTGGCCATCGCCGACGGCGAAAACCCACTATCGGCAAGTCCCGATCAGGGGTCCCGGCCATTCTCTCTCACAAAGTCGATGAGGTTGCCTTCGTCCCTTGCTCACTGCCGCGACGTGGGAAGTTTCCGCCTCCCGCCGCCCTCCTCAAGGATGAGCTACGTCCCTTAGGTACAACTCCCTTTACAGCCGGCTTGCACCACTGCTCTAGCTGCCCACATCACTCCCTGTGGATATTTCTCTACTTCTTTGCCCCGCACATACCTGATACCTCTACTGGCTTCTACGTACTGTATTTGTGATGAGTTTATGTCTCATCAACTAGTCCTAGTAATCTTATTCTAATCACGCTTCTTCAATTTCTTTGCCACAGGGATGCTCATCTCGATTTTGGTGAAACTGCACAAAATGATCCGATGGTCAAAAGGTTGCAAACTTCATTTATTAGGAAGCTCGAACGTTGCCAGCAAATTGAAGCCTGGTCAGGGTTCACGGTTCAAGGGCTAGGGACTGCATGGATCGTTTTTTTTTCTTTAGCTGCCTCTGTTCGAAAATAAGTGTCAACTTTAGTAGTAGTACAACTTTGTACTAAAGTTTGCACAAAGTTGAGACACTTATTTTGGAACGGAGTGAGTACATATTTGCTATGATCTGTCAATCATTGAGATGCAATAGCATGCATGCTAGTCTCCTTTGTATTTGATGAAATGTTGCAATGGGCAACCTTGGACGCAAGATACATGTAACAGGAGCTGGAAGCTTCATAGCATTGTACAAATTTATCTCGCTGATAAATTACAGTACGTACTAGTACTATACTAGTACTTCCTCCGTTCCTAAATATAAGTCTTTGTAGCGATTTCACCATTAACCACATGCGGATGTATATAGATGCATTTTAAGTGTAGATTCATTCATTTTGTTCCGTATGAAGTTCACCTAGTGGAATCTCTACAAAGACTTATCTACTAGTAATAGCTAGCCCCCACTACTAGGAATTCTCTATCCTCTCCTTGAGCCACATCATCAAAATTGACGTAGCCGTTAGATGAAGTAAATCAGTCGTAATAGCCGTCTGATCTAGACATTGAGAGGCTCCGCACTAAGCCACATGCAAGCATGCAGAAATACCATGGCACATGCATGTGAGTGGGTTTTAAATCACATCAACATGTCTACATGCAAGCATGCACTGGTAGCATGCATGTAAGTGAGCTTTTAAGTCCCATTAACATGTCAAAAAGAAAAATATAATCCCATTATGCAGTAGGAGTTGGCTGATCTTTTTTCCTTATGTGGGATGATCTAAATGATGATGGGAGTTTATTTAGTTTGGCTACCACATTTGTTATGCGGTTATAGATTATTATTTTTAGTTCTATGAAATTGATAATTTTGCACAGAGAGATATACCGCTGTTCTGCGGCAATGCACGGGGACTCATCTAGTAATATTTAGGAACGGAGGGAGTACTATGTAAAGAGTTAGGTGTCGCACGGTGATAGTGTGTGGTGGGCCATGTAATCACTGAGCCTGCGTGTTTTCACTGCTCTTGCACTCCTCCGCTGTAAGAATGGAGAAAATTGTAATCTACTACCTCCTTTCGCCAAAAGCGTGGGACATCCAGCAGTCCTACCACCTCAGTAATAAAGACCAATGAGCCATCAAATCACATAGACCCAGCAGTAAGTTGGACGGACGAAGCAACCATCACTCTTGCGCCAGTGAGAGGTCACGTCCACTCTGCCCGGGCATGAATGCGGCACCGATTCTTTGGAGCGGCGCTGACCGTTTCGGGCGGGAAGCATGCGCGGGCGATGGATGGGCTTTGGGTGGGCCAGGCTGGTCAGGAGCGAGCGTGGCAGCTGTCCGCATGTCCCTACCGGACACGCCCGAAAACGAGAGGATGCACCAACTCTCGCGGCTAAAATCGTACACTACACACCATATCTCTGTAGGAGTAGGTCGATCTGTCGCACTCTCTAACACACACATGATGTTAAACACACACACGCACACGCACGCACCTTGGTCCCGTTGCACCTTCTAACGTGACTTATTACACCTAGACGGAGGGAGTAGTAAGTATACGAGATACGGTGGCACACTGACTTAAGTCGAATACAAGTGCCCAAAATTTGTCTGCATGTTATAATAAGGATTCACTTAAAATAGTATGTACACGAACAGAGGAATCAATTGGACAGTGTTCCCGAGTAGTAGCGAGATGTGTGAGGTAGTAAGATACACCGCTAGCGCTTTTAATTTTTCTTATTAATTTGTTTGTTTCACCATCTGACTGGTGGGACCCAACGTACTACATGAAGAGAGGTAAGGTGACTAAGGCTGCATTATTTCTGCACCATTGTGGATAGTCTTACCACCAAAGCCACATGACACGATTATGATTGAAATCCTAATGACTCCCACACACACACACAAAACACGGCATGCCTGTCACACAAATGCAGGAATGTATAAAAGGTTATTTTCCTCTCGTTGAACATAACGGGAGGGTTGTGTAGCTGGTTAGCCTGTTCGCTCATCAAACATGAGGTCTCGGGTTCGTTAACTACACTTGAGCATAATTTTTGCCAGGAGGATTCTTTGACTGGTCAAAATGTTTTCTATGGTTTGCATGCTTCACACTCTCTCTCCAGTATATATATACACGCTGGAGCCTCAGCGCTTGTAGTTGCTCTCTTCACACTCTCCCGCTGGAGCCTCAGTGCTTGTAGTTGCTCTCTTCACACTCTCTCACCCTCCAGATCTAAACAAGACTTCGTTAGCCTCTCTCTCCCCTCACTGCTGCTCAAAGAGCCGGCAGGATCCGTCCGCTGGGAAGGGAAGGAGGCTTAACGTTGTCGCCCTCGGTGAGGGAGGGAATCCACTACCGGCGCTGCTGTTCACTTTCCACCCAGCGGCGGCGCGGGAGGGCCTCCGACCCCTTCTTCTTCGCTGTCGTCCCGTCGCCCACCGAACCACGCCCCAAGAACCTTTAAGGTATATTTTACTTACTCCACATGCATTGCTCTAGATGCATGTATACCATGAATCTAGGACGTGGTTCAAAGAGGAAAGGAGTGGGGGAAAATAGTGGGAAAAGTTGTATATAGCATGAATCTAGGACGTGGTTCAAAGAGGAAATGAAGGGGGAAAGTTGTAAACCATGAATCTAGGACGTGGTTCATAGAGGAAAGGAATGGGGGAAAGTAGTGCGGAAAGTTGTATCGCATAAATCTAGGACGTGGTTCAAAGAGGAAAGGGAGGGGCGAAAGTACTAGTTCAAAAAGGAAAGGAAGGGACAAGGCTGTAGAGTTTGAGTAGGACTAGATTTGCTGCGCTCACATAGGGAAAGGTGTCTAAAGATAACAAAAATGGGACCAACACAAATATGCTCCTTGGTTGTTTGTTCTTTGTTGCAACAGACTGTGCATGACCACAGTACATCGGTAGATGCACATGGTGCTGGTGCATCCACTGTCCCGTGCAACTCATTAGTTATTGTTAATCTAAGGCCCTGTTTGGTTAAAAACTCCCTAGTCCCTACCTGCTTGGTTCTAGGGACTAAACCTGGACTAGAGGTTATTAAATGACATGATAAAAGACCATGTTACCCCTAGTAATGAACTAATAGAAACAAGGTGCGATGCATGGCAGGGGCACCTGTTGGAAAAAGTCCCAAAAAGACTCCCTCGGGGTCTTCTTTCTTTAGTCCCAAATGCCCACTTTTAGTCTCAAAAAGTCCCTCCTGTTTGGTTTAGATGTGACTGACACGGAGTTTTTTTAGTCCCTACACCAAAATGTCCCTGTAAACAAACACCCTCTAATAATGTCGCTGGAAAATTGATGCAATGCCACAGTTAAAAGCAAATTACATGTTTAATGAATTTTATTGTTAATATAATATCTATATTAATATTAATCAATGCCACCATTTGAGAAATGCTACTGTCTTGCTTTCTTTCCCATTTAGATAAGGTAAATGCTTCTTTTTGTTGGCTTATGTGTCATCCACCATTATTGACCACTAATTGTTTCCTTTGCACCTCTGTGTAAACAGGGTTATCTACTTCACCTCGTTGCCATTGTGACCTTTTGTTGCACTGCACAAAACACTTTTGTTTTAAGAGTGTTTTGTGCAGTTCAACCAAAATGTCACACCGACAACGTTGCTTGATTGCTTGATCTTAGTGGAACTGCACAAGAGGAGATCTTACTTCCTATCCGTTAAGGCGAATTTGGTATAGATCTTCTTCTTGTGAGTTGTTTGAATTCCGCATCATGAGAGGTCAGTACTAGCCTTCTTTCACATGATTCTGCAGTGTGCTTTCATATGTTGTGCTACTTGTACGATAATGTTGCTTGATTTTACTGAACTGCCCAAATGGAGACAAGACGTCCAATCTGTATGTGCACCGTAATATCCCATTGAGGTAAGATAAGGATATTTCACAACTATTGGCCTGTATTTTGCCACTTTCATCAGAAAATTAATGTCATTGTTTAGTGCTATACTTGTGCTCCCTAATTGACATGCCAAATCTTACATTGAAGGTGAAGCTTGTCTGTTACTGAACCAAGTGATGAAGGGGAAGAACAAGCGGAAAAACAAAAATCAACTCCCGGTGATGTAATGAAGCACTGGAACTATGATGAGACAAGTAATGATATAGTTTTGCATATTAATTTATTGCTATGGCTGGAACGAGCAATTGTTTTGCCACTGATTTGATGACACTCTTAATGTAATATGTAATTATCTCTACTTGTGCAAACAGGGATCTTCTTTGAAGATACCATATATTTTAGTGGAACTGCACAAAAAGATGTTGGAAACATTAAACTAATCGAGGAGTATATAGTAAGCATGGCCACCACAGATGGTTCCCGAGAAGTGCTTGATCTGTATGCTCTACACAATAAGCCTCCTGACAAGGGTTGGTACTCGCCCACTAATTCATCCATATCATTGAGCTTTGTCATCTCTATTGGTGTTGTGCTACTGTTTAGATACTGTCATGAAAAAGTGGTATTGTCCTTGAGAAGTGCTTCATCTATGATGTTTTAAATATTTCCTTTCCTTTTTTCGAGCAAATAGGGATGCTAGCATTTAGTTTTCCTCTTGTCTTTGCACAACAGGATCATCTTCCTCTGAAGAAGAATATGGAGTACATGAAGTGACTAGTCCGGATTATGCCAGGATGAAGAAGCCATGTCTATCTTCTCATCAGAAGGAGCAGTTGAAGGATGGTTACATTACTCCCCACAAGACCAAACTAACTTCAGCTCAGAAGGACTAACAAATCTCCATTTTTTTGCTATGATACGCGAGTACAATGTTGTTCTAGGATTCTTTCTGGTGAGTTCCATTTTTCTAAAAGTGTGCTCTACATGGACCATGTATGTGCCTGTTGAAACTGTCAATTAATAGTATAGTTTGCTTTATACTAATCACTTTTTTGTATTTGTGCAAACAGGGGTGCTCAGCTTGATTTCAATGGGAACTGCACAAAATGTTCATGAATACATCGAATCATTTATTTCCACCACAAGAAAGGAGGTGCCCATAAGTTTAAGGCGTTGCAACATATAAGGGCGAAATCATACAAGCTACGTGCGAATTTGGTTGATTTTGGTGGAACTGCACAAAAAGAACAGCTGGTTTATTTAGCACGAGGTGCCATGTCAATGTCCGAACTGATGGCAAACCTGCCCATTTCACAATCGTAGGCATTTGATATTTTGGAACGGGACAACCTTGTCAAATTTTGCTCATTGATTTTAGCAAGATATGCGTTTGATATTTTCGAATGGGACGCCCTTTGCTGTCAGCAGTGGCGATCAATTTTTTCTTTATTCTTTAGTTGTGAAGTAAATATTGCCTCTGACATGTGAGTCGCTGAGATGCATAATCATCGATTGTTTTGAATGTTCTCT
This sequence comes from Triticum aestivum, assembly GCF_018294505.1. Taxonomy (NCBI): domain Eukaryota; kingdom Viridiplantae; phylum Streptophyta; class Magnoliopsida; order Poales; family Poaceae; genus Triticum; species Triticum aestivum. The sequence continues at coordinate 99,334,085 of NC_057795.1, forward strand.
ATGAATTGCCAGGCATGTGTGTTTGATTGCAATGTACAGAAACGCTAAAAAGCTGCTCAAACCCTTTGTACTCCTTCTATTCCTTTTTACTTTGCACATTGTGAAAGTGCATACTTTTTTATATAAGATTGGTCAAAGTAGAGATACTTTGACTGCAGACAAAACTTGTATGCATACTAGAAAGGACCGGAGGGAGTACATGTGAAACTGCTGCAAACGTGGTGATCACCCTGGGAATAATGCTAGTACGTATTGTTTTGCATGTTCATCCAATGCCAGTGATACGGGAATTCGAACTAATCGAAATAAATTCATTCATACACGGTCGGATTTCATATAAACATGCCGGATTTCATTATATTTCATACATTCTTCAACTAAAAATGGGTGTTTGTGGCCGCATGCATCTCCCAGATGCAGAGGCCCGGGGTCATCCTCCTTTTCTAAAAAAACTAAAAAGGGGTGCACTGGAGGTATAATTAATTAACCGAAGCTACCCACATGTGTCCCGCTGAGCCGAACAGAAGCTTCAGTGACTTAACTACAGGTGCAGTTGCGTAACTGACATGTGGCCTATTAGGCCCACGTGTTAGTCAGCCAACTGCACCAGCAGTTAAGTAGAAGCAGCGTTCTTCTCCAGCACAGCTCTTTGACTCCACGTCGCCGCCAAGAAGCTAACCAGCCGTCAATGGTCAACCCGCCTAGCTTGGCTTCAACCAGAGGGTAGCAGCGGTGGCCTTACTTGGACCCGAGCGGTGGCGACCTACCGTGTTCTACTCTTCCTCGTTTTCTGTGTGGCGTGGCCTCGTTGGCAGCGGGGCGGGGCCTCGGCGGAGCCGGCGATGTCCTCTATCTCGTTGCCGGTGGGCGGCGCCTCAGCGGAGCGGTGGAAATCCTCCCCCACGTTGTTGGCAGGGTGGGGCCTCAGCTGAGCTGGTGATGTCCTCTGCCTCATTGTTGGCGGGGCGGGGCCTCGGCGGAGCCGGCAGTGTCCTCTGCCTCGTTGTTGGCACCGCGGGGCCTCGGTGGAGCAGGGCGTCATCGACGCCAGCGGAGTAGGGACTCGTCGGAGCCGGCATTGTCCTCTGCCTCGTCCTCGGTCTCGCCAAACAGCGCCTCACCCGCTTCATCGCCCTCTTTGCTAGCCTCTTTGTAGGCGGCCGCAGCCTCCGCCACCCACATGCGGTACCGCCAGCGCTCGAGGCGGCCCTTACATGCGGAGCGGTACGAGTCGAGTAGTGCCTCCTGCTCCGCGGTGATCTGCTCCTCCGCCTGCAGGTGCTCCTGGAGGAGATGGTGGTTGTAGGTAGCGTCGGCCTGCGCCTCTCGGAACTGCTCCTCACGCATCTGCCTCACCCTGTCCATATATTGGGCACGGGCCTCGCCGATGGTCATGTTGCAATGCACCAGCGAGGATGGAACGGAGGAGGGGGTTGGCACCGGATCATCGACTACCATCTTCTCCATTGGGACGTCGTCGTCCTCCAGCTGCCTGCCGGCCAGCCGGTCGGCAGCAATGGCTGCCATCTCCTTGTGGTCCATCGTCTGCCCATCCTGAAGAGCGCTGGAGCGCGAGGAAGCCATGGTGGGCAGTAGTGGTGTGGACAGGAGAAAGGGAACGGATGCGGGTGACTGCGGCTATGGCTGGTGCAGCAGTTTATATAGCAATGGTGGGCGGGCGGAGGGACGGACATGTGGCGCCGGAGTAGCCGCCTCGGCAACCGTGTATCATTAAAGTGTGCGGCAGATGGACGAACGGACGACACTTGTGTCATTTCAAGGCGGAGCAATCGCCTGCACCGGGAAGCGGGGCGACCGGCGCTGACTATTTTGAGCGGAAAGCGCGCGCGGGCGAGGAGATGACTTTACTTGGATAGGATGACAATGGGGACCCACCAGGTCCATAGCCTCACGTACGCAAGTGCCTCCTTATTTATTTTGCTTCCTCCTGGTTTCCTGACACCACGGTCCCACACCATTGTCAACCTATGTACTCCCTCCTTTCCGGTTTATAGGCTTATCTCAAAATTTTAGTTTTTCCATTTTATAAGGCTCAATTTGGTTGTTTTCCATCACATGTTCAGATTCCAAGGTGCATTAAATCATTGCATGCAAGTATTAAGAGAAAATTGACCAATGCATGCATTGCAACTAATGCATTGATAAACATAATCTTTTGAGGATAACAAGAGCATTAGTTAGGTGCTTTTGCAAAACTAAAAAAAGTATTCCACCACTCACCATCTACCTTGATTGGTGAGATTTTTGAATTGAGCATTATAAACCGGAAAGGAGGGAGTAGTCAATAAATGAGAGAATTGCACAAGAAGCGGCCAACAGCTGAGACCAAGCAGCTCGAGCAGTATTTGTGTTTTTGAGGTGTGAGCACTGCAGAGTTTTTCGATGTTTACCCCAGATATTAATTTTTCTCCTCTGAACAACAACGAAAACATCGCTGCAAGTATTAATTGGGCTTGTTGTGGCCCGTCTAGCCCAGGCCAGATATCCATCCCAGATATTAATTTTTTTCAAGCTGAAAATGGCTAGCCCAGCTATACTTTTTTTTGAGGAATACCCAGGCAAGGTCAAGTGGTTATTCTTCGCCCCGCTGGCCTGCAAATCTTTCCTAGGAGGGATGCATTAGGCTTAACAAGAAAATGGGCTTTAAGAAATAATAAATGGGATGAAATTATAAAAACTAGGTAGTAACTATAAAAAAATGCACCAAACAGTGATTACTTTATAAAATATTATTTTTGGAATATTGAAAATTTTAATTTCATTAATTGTTGCGAGCGCAATGTTTTGTTGGATTTTTACGTAATATAAATTTATATTGAAATTGTATTTAATCTGACTAGAAATTTTGGGATAAAAATATTCGGATCCCATCAAAATGTGGGAAATTTTATTGAATTCTGTTTTCAACGGTTGGTTGAAATGGGCTATACTTTTAACAAACTGTAAATGGACTGTAGTAAATTCCATTAGAATTCATGGGCAACACATTCTTACAAATCTCAAATGGGCTATAAGTTCTCTGCCACACACTTCTGGCCTTACTAAGTTGACGCGTCCCCTAAAAAATAGAGTTGACGTGTATGCAAGGCTTTGTCAACTTATAGTCAACACACGGTTCTAGCAGCAGTGGCTGTTGGATGTCCATCCAACGGATGCCGTGCTTCTTCTTCAATCTCGGATATTCTAGCTTCACCTGCCCAAAAAATGATTCCTCCCCCTGACATCTGGGGTGCACCGTTTCGGAAGCTGACCTATGGGCCTACTAAGTTGACGTACCAAGGGCTTTGTCAACTTAGTCAATATAAACGATTCTAGCTGTAGTGACCGTATGATGTCCATCCAACGGCCGTCGTGCTTCTTCAACCTCTGGTCTTCTTGCTCCAGCCGCGCAAAGCAGCACCGGTTGTGCCGCCTGCTCCTGCCTCCCGTGGCGGGCTGTGCTGCCGCGGAGGCCTCACCGCCCCCTACTACTCCCACCGCTGGCCAGGCCATCCCTCCACTCACCCACACCCCCTGTTATTCTGCGGCGACGGCAATGAACCCTCGTACTCCTCTCCGCGTGTGCATCCACTGCCGCGTCTTCCCCGGCTCCGTGTCATCCCCTTCCTAGGCCTCGTTGTCGTCCACCGCCATGGTGCTCTCGGCGCGGCGTGGTCAACATGGTCAAGGAACGACTTCCATCGGACGTGGACTGTACGTGGAGAGGTTGACAGCTGGGTCCACGGCAGCCGCAAGGAAGTGCCTCCTTATTACGCGCAAAATAATTATTCCTCCACCTAACAACGGGGACCCACCGGACGGGCCGCCGTCTTTCGCGAAAAAATGATTCGCCCCCTGACTGCTGGGACCCACGAGCTACATCTTCGCACGCAAGGAAGTACGTCCAAAAAAATGATCGCCCCCCTGACTACTGGGACCCACCAGCTACACCTTCGCATGCAACGAAGTGCATCCGGGCAAAAAACGATTCGCCCCCCTGACTGCTGGGACCCAGCAGCTACACCTTCGCACGAAGGAAGTGTATCCGGAAAAAAAAACGATTCGCCCCCCTGACTGCTGGGACCCAGCAGCTACACCTTCGCATGCAAGGAAGTGCGTCCGGGCAGAAAAAACAAAATGATTCGCCCCCCTGACTGCTGGGACCCACCTGCTACATCTTCGCAGGCAAGGAAGTGCCTGACAGTCGGGACCCACCTGGTCGAAGCGTACATAGTGTTGTCATCCTGGTCGCGAACGTGTACGTACATACTGGTCGATGTAGAGGCGCGCACGTGTCGTAGTAGAGGCGCGCACGTAGCATGTACACGTACGTACAGCGGCCAGGGTGCAAGAAAGAAAATACGGCCATGTATGTGTACATACGGGCGGGGTCTCGAACGCTTAGTCGTGCATACGTACGGCGAGGGCTCGTGTTCATGGGGAGGCAACGGAATGCGTCGTGTTCATGGGGAGGCAACGGAATGCGTCATGTTCATGGGGAGGCAACGGAATGCGTCGTGTTCATGGGGAGGCAATGGAATGTGTCATGTTCATCGGGAGGCAATGGAACGCGTGGGAGCCAACCGGCTTGGACGGAACAGGCGATGGAAACGAGGCCTGGCGTACTGCACAACGGAGGAAACGGACCTCCTATGTTTGGAACAGGGTCCTGTTGATCGAGAGGGGTGTGGCGTACCGCAAAACGGAGGAAACGGACCTCCTACGGTCGAAACGGGGGTCCTGTTGATCGGGAGGGGTGTGGCGTACCGCAAAACGGAGGAAACAGACCTCCTACGGTCGAAACGGGGGTCATGTTCATCGGGAGGGGTGTGGCATACCGCAAAACAGGACTCCACGGTATACTATTCATCTCCACCGTCGACCTCCTCCAGCCTCCACGGGCTACCGTCGACCTCCTCCAGCCTCCACGGGCTCCTGTTCATCCAGCCTCCACCGCGCGCTACTCCACCGTCTACTATTCATCCAGCCCTCTGCCGTCTACTGTTCATCCAACCCTCCACACCACGGGGTCCTGTTCAACCACCCCTCCACGGCCACCCCTCCACCGTCTACTGTTCATCCAACCCTCCACACCACGGGGTCCTGTTCATCTAGAGGCAACGCCACCGCTCACTGTTCATCCAACCCCCCGCAACGCTCACTGTTCATCCAATCGATCGGCTTCAGTTAGCAGCAGTAGCGAAGGAATCGCTCCATCGGGTTCAGTTAACAGCCATCGATCGATCGATCGGGTTCAGTAACGCGTAGCCTGCAGTGCAATCGCTCGGGTTCAGTTAGAGCCCAACGCCTCGCTCGGGTTCAGTTAGAGCCAGCGCCTCGCACACACGCGCGTACGTGTACATGAGAAACACGCATCGCTCGGCCCCCGACCTCCCACCGTAACCGGCAACTCCCTGAAATTTTCCTACCCCTCGCTTCTACCACGGTTTTTTCTGTCATGGACGGCCCAAAGAATGTCATGCAGCTGCGTCTCCGGCCCACCCAGGACGAAAAGCCCATTTTCTGTCATGATTTTTTGTCATAGAAGTAGGAGCCCACCTTATCCCTGACATGTCATGCTTTTGCAGAAGCAACGTTCGGAGCGCAGGGCCAAGCCCCTAGGGACCCGTCAGCCACAAGCGTCCGGATTGGGTAGGCTTAAGAGGAAGGCGAGTAGAATCGACATGCCTCTACAGAGGTAAGAAAACAACCTGTCATGCAATTTTGTTGTCGTTTGAAGTATAACAGTGCCCTTCGTACATTTTGGCAGGAAGAGGAGTATCCGGACTATATCCGGAGATACTGCCAACCACGCCTCCACCAGTCGGGCTCCAAGACCAACTTCAAGAGAGGAGGCAGACGTAGGGCCGACGCTGCATAGTCCTCCAACAGAGGACGCAGATATGCTCTCTGCCACCAATTCGGAGGTAGAGAGCGCCATGGATCATCAGCGTCAACGGGTCGTGCTTCGGAACAACATCTTCTCTGAAGAGGCGTTTAATGCCTTCAATTCAGGAGACGCATACATCCGAGCTGCTCAAAGCGGACTCGCCCGGGCGACAGTCCAGTATACCAAAGATATACGGGTAAGAAAGCTTGATGAGCATATATATAGTAGTAGCCCCTGATACTTGAAACGGTTGAAACAACAGTTTTAAGTATCAATTCATGTGCAGGTTCTTGTTGATAAGAATGAGCAATTGGCTCGGGAGCTAGAGGAGTGCAAGACTCAACTGAGGGCCACAGTTGCCAAGCTAGAGGAATCCCAGAAGGCCTCGTGTGGTAATATTTATCTGAATTATATAAGAATGCACCAGTTGGCAACCGGCTAGTATGACAAATTTAATAGAGAGTTCTGTAGACAACCCCGGAGTAAATCCGGAGGGCGGCGTGGAGGGCGAGTCACATCTCCATAGGCAACTAAATGCCGGTGAGCGCATTCTGACGCAAGTGAAGCATGATAAGAATATGCTCCAAGATGCCAATGTTCGGCTGGACGTGGAATTGAAAGACGTCCGCGCACAGCTGGCGGACTCCGTGAAGGAGAACAAAAGACTTCATGAAAAAGTTATGTTTGCAGGAATGCTGACGGGTTGCCCTGAGGAGGAGATGCCTGCTTCTGCAGGTGATTTACTACAGGACCTCTCACAACTGCGCGAGCGAGCTCGGCAGGTGATGCAGGGCATTGCGCGGTCTTTGTGGCCATCAAGCTCTCTGCCAAATGGCATGGGGGAGCTTGTGGACATGCTTCAGGGAGCACGGCAGCGCTTCCATTTGTGGAAGATATCCGCTTTCCGGCAAGGTGCAAGAGAAGCATGGGCGATGGTGAAGACGCGCTATACCAAGATGGATCCGAACCATATGGCCCAAGTTGGACTGGCCGGGCCAGATGGGCAAGAAATTCCCGTGAGTCTTGTATATGACCAGGAGCCGTTAGCCGCAAAGTATTCTCAACAGGATTGTAAGCTAGATAGCCTGTTGGATGGTATAGAGGATGAATATAATCAGTCCAAATGACTGTGTAATTCGATGGACATAAGTAGCGCCTAGCCGGATTAAAATCGTTTGTCTTGGCGGACCTTTTCTCTTCAGCCCCCGGATCCTAAAGTCCGGGGTGTGTCTGAATACCCGCTCGGTTATACGAAACCAAAGTATGCGTGGAAACCAGGCGTAGGGGTCATAAGTGCTTGAACAGACAATTACCCAACAAGTTATGTTATATTACATGGTTAGTAAGAAACATCTTCCAGAGAGAATAGTTCCGTTAAGGGTTCCTTTCCCTGGGTAAGCATGTGTCAAGGCACATGTCCCGACTGCGAACCAAAGCGCAGGACACAAAACTTCTGGGGATTAAAGTTATAATAAACGAAGACATCTTTTGTTCACTGACCGAATATTCTCTTAAGGAAACTAGCTTTCGGCTTCACCCAGTCTGAGGTACACATCCGGCTCAACTGGCAGTAACAATCGCAGAGGTGCTCCCCTTATGCCCTAGCCAAATTAACAGGAACATAGGGCATAAACACAGGAGCCAGGCAACCCAGCTTGGCCACGTCTTAAGTCATATCGATGCATATAATGGCGAAGAAAAGGCACACATGGAAAAAGAAACGCATGTGTGATGGGCAAGAAGCCCTTAAAGTAACTTATATTAAGCTTACGTATAGGAAGCCCCCAGGTAAAGTTTACACACGTAGTGCGGCCAGAGTAATCCGGGAATCCGCACTGTATGAAATACTTGTGTGAAAAGAAAGAGATCGAGAAAGGAAAAAGGGAGGGAGCATAATTGAAAAAGGAGGGTTAAGGAGACGAACACTGAGTTTGGCGCTTAGGCGTAGAATCTCCGAAGTCTGGCCGCGTTCCATGGGTTCGGCTTGAGTCTGTTATCAGATGCATTACGTAAGCGGTACGCTCCTCCAGTGAGAACTTTGTCGATAATGAAGGGGCCTTCCCACTTGGGTTTGAGCTTGTCCTTCTTCTTCTCTGGTAAGCGTAGAATGAGTTCGCCAATATTATAAGTTTTGGCCCGCACTACTCTGCTTTGATATCGTCGAGCCTGTTGCTGATAGAATGTGGAACGGGCCTTAGCGACATCGCGCTCCTCCTCCAGGGCATCCAAATTATCCTGCCGATCTAACTCGGCTTCCTTCTCTTCGTACATGCGTACGCGTGGCGAATCATGTATTATGTCGCATGGTAGTACTGCTTCTGCCCCGTACACCATAAAAAAGGGTGTGTATCCGGTGGTACAATTCGGCATGGTCCGCAGCCCCCAGAGTACGGAGTCGAGCTCCTCGACCCACTGAGTATCCGACTCTGTCAAGGATCTAACTAGTATGGGTTTGATGCCGCTCATAATAAGACTGGTTGCCCGTTCGACCTGGCCATTTGTTTGAGGATGGTAGACGGAAGCATTGTCGAGCTTAATGCCCATTTTGCCGCACCAAGATTTCACCTCATCGGCCGTGAAATTCGAGCCTTTATCGGTGATGATGCTGTGGGGGACACCGTATTGGTGTACGACCCCAGATATAAAGTCTATAACTGGTCCGGATTCGGCCGTTTTCACTGGTTTGGCTTCTATCCATTTGGTGAACTTGTCAACCATGACCAATAAGTATTTTTTCTTATGGCTTCCCCCTTTAAGGGGTCCAACCATATCCAACCCCCAGACCGCGAAGGGCCAAGTTATGGGGATTGTTTGGAGAGCGGTAGGGGGCATATGGCTCTGATTGGCGAAGATCTGGCAACCGACGCAGTGTTTGACAAGGTCCTGTGCGTCTGCCCGGGCTGTCAGCCAATAGAAACCTATACGGAAGGCTTTGCTGACTAGTGCTCAAGCCGCAGCGTGGTACCCTCCTAGTCCGACATGTATTTTAGCCAAGAGCTGTCGCCTTTCCTCTTCGGAGATGCACCTTTGGAGCACTCCGGTAGCACTTTTCTTATAGAGCTCTCCTTCATGGACTTTGTAAGCTTTAGAACGTCGGACAATGTAGTGTGCTTCGTTTTGGTCTTCAGGGAGCTCCTGCCTATTTAGGTAGGCCAAGAAAGGCTCAGTCCATGAGGCGATGACAGCCATTATTTCGTGGGCTGACGATGTTATTTCGGTGGAAGAACCTCCGACTATGTCTGATAGTTCGGAATCTGGAGATGTGTTCGGATCCATGCTAGTATTGCCGGACTCCCCTTCCCATACCACGGATGGCTTGAACAACCTTTCCAGGAATATGTTAGGTGGGATGGGGTCGCGTTTAGCACCGATGCATGCAAGGACATCTGTCGCTTGATTGTTTTCTCGAGCCACGTGGTGGAATTCGAGCCCCTCGAACCGAGCTGACATTTTAAGTACGGCATTGTGATAGGCCGCCATTTTCGGATCCTTAGCATCAAAGTCTCCATTTATTTGTGATATTGCGAGGTTTGAATCCCCGCGCGCCTCTAGGCATTGAATGCCCATAGAGACTGCCATCCGGAGACTATGCAACAGAGCCTCGTATTCGGCTGCATTGTTGGAGTCTGTGTATAATATTTGGAGGATGTACTAGACCGTGTCCCCGGTGGGAGAAGTAAGGACTACACCTGCTCCCAATCGGCCAGCATTTTAGAGCCGTCAAAGTGCATGATCCAGTTAGAGTACGCACCGTACTCTTTAGGGAGTTCGGCTTCCGTCCATTCGGCGACAAAGTCGGCTAATACTTGCGACTTGATAGCCCGTCGAGGCTTGTACATTATCTCAAACGAAAGGAGTTCAATGGCCCATTTAGCAATCCGGCCCGTGGCATCGCAGTTATTTATTATATCATTGAGTGGTACTTCGGAGGCCACCGTAATCGAACACTCTTGAAAGTAGTGTCGTAGCTTTCGGGATGCCATGAAGACTGTGTATGCAATTTTTTGATATTGTGGGTATCAGGATTTGCATGGGGTGAGGACCGTGGATACGTGATAAACCAGCTTCTGTAGCGGGAATTTGTATCCGTCAACCTCTCGTTCGACGACGAGTGTTGCGCTTACAACTTGATGTGTTGCAGCTATGTATAGCAGCATAGGTTCGCCGATAGTTGGCACTGTTAGCACTGGATTACTAGCCAATAAGGTCTTTATTTCATCTAGTCCGGCCGCGGCTGCATCCGTCCACACGAAGTGTTCGGTGCACCGAAGGAGGCGGTAAAGAGGCAATGCCTTTTCTCCTAACCTGGAGATAAAGCGGCTCAAAGCAGCCACGCATCCAGCTAATTTCTGGATGTGCTTGAGGTCTGTTGGTATAGCCAACTGTGACAAAGCTCGGATTTTTGCCGGATTAGCTTCAATTCCTCTATTGGAAATGATGAAGCCCAGCAGTTTCCCAGAGGGGACACCGAAAATGCATTTCTCCGGATTCAGCTTGATGTCGTATGTTCATAAGTTGTCGAATGTAAGCCTCAAGTCATCAGTTAGGGTTTCGACGTGTCTTGTTTTTACGACGACGTCATCCATGTATGCCTCCACTATTTTGCCGATTTGCTTTTCCAGGCATGTTTGAATCATGCGTTGATATGTTGCTCCGGCATTCTTAAGCCCGAAAGGCATAGTGTTGAAGCAGAAAGGGCCATATGGCGTTATGAAAGTTGTTGCAGCTTGGTCGGACTCTGCCGTCTTTATTTGATGGTATCCAGAGTATGCATCGAGGAAACACAGCGAGTCGTGTCCGGCTGTGGCATCGATAATTTGATCGATGCGAGGGAGGGGAAAGGGATCCTTCGGGCAAGCCTTGTTAAGGTCTTTGAAGTCGACGCATAGGCGCCAAGATTTGTCCTTCTTTGGTACCATTACCAGGTTCGCCAACCAATCCGGATGTTTGATATCTCTGATGAATCCGGCCTCAAGTAACTTGGCTAGCTCCTCCCCCATGGCTTGCCGTTTGGGCTCCAAAAATCGCCTTAGGGTCTGTTTAACAAGTTTGTATCCCTTTAGTATGTTAAGGTTGTGTTCGACCAATCCATGTGGGATGCCCGGCATGTCCAATGGGTGCCAGGCGAAGATATCCCAATTCTCGCGTAAGAAGTCGCGCAGTGCAGCGTCCATAGCAGGGTTCAACTGTGTCCCGATGGAAGCTGTCTTCATGGGGTCTGTTGGGTGGACTTGGAATTTGACTATCTCATCTGCGGGTTTGAATGAGGTGGACTTGGGTCGCTTGTCGAGTATCACGTCGTCCCTGTCCACGGTGGCGCGTAGGGTGGTTAATTCTTCTGCTGCTAGGGCTTCGGATAATGCTTCCAAGGCCAGCGTTGTGGTTTTGTTTTCGGCGCGGAGTGCGACGTCCGGATCACTAGCTAGAGTGATGATTCCATTGGGTCCGGGCATTTTAAGCTTCATGTACCCGTAATGGGGTATGGCTTGAAAGCTCGCAAACGCGTCCTGCCCTAGAAGGGCGTGGTATCCGCTGTTAAAAGGAGCCACTTGGAATGTGATTTCTTCGGACATGTAGTTCTCTGGGGTGCCGAATACCACGTCGAGTGTGATTTTTCTCGCACACCAAGCCTCCCGACTAGGGATAATTCCTCTGAAGGTCGTGCCACTTTGTTCAATGCGGCTTTTGTCAATCTCCATCTTTTTGAGGGTTTCTTCATAGATTAGGTTTAATCCACTTCCCCGTCCATGAGTACTTTAGTGAGCCGAAATCCATCCACTATTGGGCTGAGGACCAGAGCGGCCGGCGCCCGGACGGACTGGAATTGGGGTTCGTCACTGGCATTGAAGGTTATAGCAGTGTTGTTCCACAGATTTACTTTTGCCACATGGCAAATTTCAACGGAGCTTCGATGCGCTCGCTTGCGCCTATTGTTTGAGGTGAAGGTCTCGAAAACTGTCAGCACCGTATTGTGTTCTTTGGTGGGAGGTGGTTCTGCTTTATGGCTCTTGAGGAGATCCTCGCCACTCTTAGCTACCTGCCGGAGTATCCAACATGCTCTAAGGCTATGGGTCGGTGTAGCGTCCGGTGTGTTGTGAAGCTTACACAGCTCGTTGAGCCATCCTTCCAATACGGTTCCATGCCCTAGGGCGGGTTTTGGTTTCTTGGGAATTGAGTTGATCGACTTATGGGAGTTTGGCCGTTTAGTTCGGACAAAGGTTCCGATGAGGGTCGTACTATCCCAAAATTCTGTCTGGGTTTTCCAGGCACTTTCCATTGCACAGTACTTTTGTACTATGGTTGCCAAGTCTGTAAGGTTCTCTATGTCACGACGACTTATAGCATTAAGGAGTCCTTTGTTCGTGCAGTTTCTGCAGAAAAGAGAGACTACGTCCTCCTCGTGGCAGTCCTTGACCTTATTAAGAGCAAGGAGAAATCTGGCCCAGTAACGATGTACCTTCTCCTGGGGCTCCTGCCGGACATGGGAGAGACAGATTAAGTCTGAGCAGGCGTCATTGGTTGAAGCCGGATTTTGATCCGATCTGACGCCCGGGGGCACAGGAAGTACCGAGGCTGATAGTTTGGGATCTGGAGTATTACCTAATCCCTTTGGCCAAGCGCCCGATTCTAAGTCCGGGCCCTAGGTCATGTAGTCCTTTGGGTGGGTGTTCGGCTCATTGAATTCGATGATCCGAACATAATCCATCCTCAAAGTTGAGGGGCGTCCCACATGTGATTCCTCCACTACCGCTATCTCATGGGTGGCCGGCGAGGATCTAATGTCCCTCTGGTCGGGTTTAAGCCCAATCCGGTCATAGTCCATAGCGACTCCCAAGGCGGCGATGCGATCCAAGAGCTCGTTAAGGGAGGAGAGCTCCATCGGATCCATCTGTTCGGAAAGCTCCGAACCAATGCGAAGGTTATGCGTGATGACCCGAGAGGCCATCGCCGGCGCGACAACCGATGGGGAGGTCATAATGAAGCCGCCAAGCCGGAGAGTCTGGCCTACAGCCAGCGCTCCCCAAGAAGTGATATCGTCCTTGACAATGAGACGAGCCATCGAGCCCTTGCAGCAGCGACACAGAGGAACTCTCAATGAAAGCACCAATGTCGGTGTCAAAACCGGCGGATCTCGGGTAGGGGGTCCCGATCTGTGCGTCTTAGGCTGATGGTAACAGGAAGCAAGGGACAGAATGTTTACCCAGGTTCGGTCCCTCTCGATGGAGGTAAAACCCTACTTCCTGCTTGATTAATATTGAAGATATGTGGAATACAAGAGTAGATCTACCACGAGATCGTAGAGGCTAAACCCTATGAGCTAACCTATGATGATATGACTGTAATTGTGATCGGCCTTCTAAGGACCATGCCCTCCAGTTCATATAGACACTGGAGAGCTAGGGTTTACATGGAGTCGGTTACAAGGAAGGAAACATAATATCCGGATTGCCAAGCTTGTCTTCCACGCAAAGGAGAGTCCCATCCGGACACAAGCCGAAGTCTTGAGTCTTGTATCTTGACGCTTCTATAGTCCGGACGATGTATATAGTCCGGCTGTCTGGATACCCCCTTATCCAGGACTCCCTCAGGGGGCGCACCCCCTATCTCCTAGGCTCCTCGAGGATCTTCTGACTTGATCTCCAAGCCTCCAGGATGATATTCTTCCAAAAATCACTATGCCGAAGGTTTCATTCTGTTTGGACTCCGTTTGATATTCCTTTTCTTTGAAATACTGAAACAGGCAATAAAACAGCAATATGGGCTGGGCCTCTGGTTAATAGGTTAGTCCCAAAGTAATATAAAAGTGTATAATAAAGCCCATAATCATTCAAAACAGATAATAATATAGCATTAATGCTTCATAAATTATAGATAGGTTGGAGACGTATCATGGTGTAATACCCTACTCCAGTGTGTGGTGCGTGGATTGCCTCTTGGGCTGATGATGAACAGTACAAGGGGAAGAACAGCCTCACGAGGAGAGGTGTTCTTGTGTTGGTGTGGATGAACTGAGTCTCCATCCGTCCCCTTTGCTACGGTGGTGGCTAGTCCTATTTATTGAGGCCCTAGTCCTCTTCCCAAATATTGAGAGGGGAGGGATTCCACAACGGCGGAATTTGAAAGGGGACAGCCGGTACAGGCTATCCTGACTAAAGGTGGTATTCGACTGCCAAAGGCACTGGCGATGACGCCGTCTTAGGCTCCACGGTGACCTCCGTCTTGCCATCCTCCTGGTTCTGGTCTTGTTGCACCGATATGGAAACATTTGCTTGATGCCTTGGTACTCCACGTCTCGCTTGCCCCCTTTGCATCAAAGAGGAAACGAGGACACTGCGCTGGCCGGCGCCCGCCTAGCGCCCACCTGGTCTTGATCATCATGGCTTGCGTCATGTGCACCTCGCGAGGTACCCCGTGCCTTGTCTCTCCGCCTCCTCACGAGCCTGCCTGGTGAGGCCGCCCCTGAGGAGGCCTTGCGTCGTACGCCCCGCGAGGGTCTTGAACTTGGGTTGATGAAGACGGGTCGTACTGGGCCACTGCTGAGCCACACCGCAGGCTGCAGGCAGGCAAGTCTAGATAACCCCATATCTAGAACGCCGACAGCAGCCCCCAGGCCCAAGGCGTGCTCGGATTTGGCTTAGCAGCGAAGCCAAAGGGCAAGTGTGGAGCGCCACGGGCCCCAAAAGCCTACGGCCTTGGTTGACGTGTGGCGACTGATTGGACGTGGGCGTCTCCGCTTCCCACGCTGCCTCGGCAACTGCCCGATTTGACGAGTGCCTATTGCATGCAAAAAGGAGTCATCATTACCTATGATCATGGAGGCCGGCGGTTGGCCTCCCTTGGGCTATAAATGAGGAGGGGTGGAAGCCCCCATTGCGCATCTCTTCTTGCCCTGCCTGCTTCTTCTCCCTCCTTGCTCTGGTTGCTTGCAGCGCCCCATGGCGCCCGTGAAGAGGTTCTCGGCCGTGGAAAAGGGGAAGGCTCATCGGGAAGAGCCTGGCTCTCCTCCGCCCAAGCGAGGCCGCGGTCACCCTCGCAAGCATCCCGCGACTCCCATCGTGGCTCCTCGTGGTCGCGGTGGTGGTCGTCTGCATCAAGGCAGCCCAGGAGGTGGAGGAAGGCGCGCCATGGCTGCGCCACCTCCCCGGCCGTGCTTCCATTCGGCTGAGGTGCTGCCGGAGTTTGTTGTTTGGTCAGACAACCTGACCGGCAACTAGCTCCATCTCCCTCGCTTCTTCGCCAGCGAACTGCCGGCCACTGCCACCAGCAGGCTTTGGATGCAGGCGGACGGCTGCTGCTGCCATGCCTTGTGGGTCGCGGTAGAGATCTCCATCGCCGGGAACGTGGCCCTGGCCCGAGGCTGGCAGACGTTTGCCCGTGCGCCTGGCCTGGGCCGGTGGTGCACTCTCCACTTCAAGTTCGATGGTGACGCGACCCTCTATGTGAGGGTGTTTGGAGAGGACGGCCACCATGTTGGGTGCTGCCCTGAAGATGATGACGGCGGCGAGGTTCCTGCCCTTGGCGATGGTCGGGACGAGGGCGAAGGCGAACCCGCTCCTGGCGGTGTCCACAGCTTGCCGAGCTTCAGCTGCTCCTCCTCTGGTGACAGCTCCTCCAGCGGTGGCCGCGATCAGCCTCCATGTCGCCGCGCACACTTCGAGGGCGGTGGCGGGTCGTCCCAACGCCACGCCCCAGTGAAGTGCAAAGCGGAGTCTGATTGGGCTTGGGAGGATGATGCGGGTCCCCCTTCGCGAGTTGTCGCAAGGCGCGCGCCATTTTTATTTTGTTTTTCTCCTTTTCCTGCATTGAGAGAGAGAGAAGTATGGAGCCCCGTGGGGGCGTGCAACAGATTATGATCCCTAATTATCATGCTATATGTATCGTCCCTGTGTTGTGCTATGGTGTTGCGGTTATGTGCCCGCGTGTAAGAACAACTTAGCTCGGGATGGTTGCAGTAGTTTTCATCTCGCGAGGTACCCACTCGACCCCTCGCCGGGCATCTTAAGATCTACAAGGATCAGCTGGGAGAATAGTTTCCGAACCTTGGTCGCGAGGGTTGCCGGCTCAGGTATGGCGCTTTGTGTCGCTATGCCCGCGTGGCACGGACCGGGAGGGGTGCTCCCACTGTGAACCTGAATGAGGGCATCGCAAAATCTAGGCGAAAAAGGAGCTCATGAGGGCGCCCGCGCAGCCCCGTCGTGAGGTTGTGAGTGAGAGAGAGGGCGAGCCAAACAAAAGCTGAAAACAAAGGACAGGGGCGGAAGACGGCGAATAACACTAGAGGCAACTTCAATAAAGGTTCAGACAAGGGAGAACAAGCCAACTGCG
Organism: Triticum aestivum; assembly: GCF_018294505.1. NCBI lineage: Eukaryota > Viridiplantae > Streptophyta > Magnoliopsida > Poales > Poaceae > Triticum > Triticum aestivum. The sequence continues at coordinate 99,350,301 of NC_057795.1, forward strand.
GAAAGCAAATGAAAAGCCGCGTCCGGCACCTAGCCTAGTCTTCGACTTCTTCTCACTAGCACGGAGCTAAGTGCTACCACTGGGCGTGGGCGGGAGCCCCCGAGGCCCAAGGGCGGCACTCCGGAGACTCCGGGGCGTGTACAACCCCAACTCAGTATTACGTGAGAGTGTCACGGGCGGTGAGCTTCATAGGCACCGGGCCTTCTTCACAGGCATTGGGCCTTTTTAGGGCGGCGAGCTTCACAGGCACCGGGCCTTCTTCACAGGCACTGGGCCTTTTTAGGGCGGCGAGCTTCACAGGCACTGGGCCTTTTTAGGACGGGGAGCTTCACAGGCACCGGGCCTTCTTCACAGGCACTGGGCCTTTTTAGGGCGGCGAGCTTCAGAGGCACCGGGCCTTCTTCACAGGCACTGGGCCTTTTTAGGGCGGCAAGCTTCATAGGCACCGGGCCTTCTTCACAGGCACTGGGCCTTTTTAGGGGTAGAAATTCCGGAGGTGCTGAATGTTCCATGCGTTTGGGATGGGCACTCCCTCCTGAGTCTCCAGGCGCGTGGAGCCAGACCTGGAAACATGGACAACCTTGAACGGGCCCTCCCACATGGGCGAGAGCTTGTGCAGCCCTTCCCTGGAGAGCACCCTCCTGAGCATGAGGTCACCTACCTCGAGAGTCCTGGGCGGATGTTGCGGCAATGATACCGCCGCAACGCCTGCTGGTATCTTGTTGCTCGTAGTGCGGCTTCTCGACGATGCTCCTTCCCCAGCACTAGGTCCATCCCCCGCATGGCGTCCTGTTGCGCTTCGTCAAATGCTAGGACCCGCGTGGAGCGATGCCTGACCTCATGAGGGAGGACCGCCTCTACTCCGTAGACGAGGAAGAACGGGGTCTCACCAGTCGGCTTGGTGGCGGTAGTGCGGATGGACCATAGCACGGACTAGAGCTCATCGTACCAGCCCCTGCCACAGGCCTCCAGCTTCTTCTTGAAGGTCCGTGTTTTGAGGCCTTTCAAGACCTCTGCATTGGCGCGCTCGGCTTGGTCGTTACTTCGGGGGTGCGCCACCGAAGCGTAGCATATCTGTGTTCCAAGGTTAGCACAATATGTTTTGAAGAGATTGTTGGTGAACTACGAACCGTTGTCGGTGATGATGCAATTGGGGACCCCGAGTCGGCTCACGAGGCCCTTGATGAACTTGACTGCTGAACCAGCTGGGATGGTGCGGACGGCTTCCACCTCCGCCCACTTGGTGAACTTGTCGATGGCGACGTAGAGGTAGCGGTAGCCCCCGGGCACTCAAGGAAACGGGCCCAAGATATCCAGCCCCCAGACCCCGAACGGCCACGAGAGCGGGATGGTCTGCAGGCCCTGAGCTAGCTAATATATCTGCTTGGCATGGAATTGGCAGGCTTCGCAGGCCTTCACCAGCTCGATTGCGTCGTTGAGTGTCGTAGGCCAATAGAACCAGCTGCGAAACGCCTTGCCAATGAGGGTCCATGATGATGAGTGGTGTCCACAATCTCCACCATGTATGTCAGCCAGCAACTCCTTCCCTGTCCCCTGGAGATGCAACGCAAGGAAACATCATCTGGTCACTTCCGGTAGAGCTCTCCGTCTTGGATGTAGTAGGCCGTGGCCTGCCGGGCCATGCGTTCCGCGTCCTCCTCTTTCTCTAGTAGCGTCCCCTGCATCAGGTAGCCCTTGAATTCTATAGTATAGCATCCCTCCTGAGGCTCCAGCGCCAGGAGCAACCATGCTCCCGAGGCTGGGCCACAGGCCGGGGCTCCTGTGGCAAGTGGTTGAGGGAGTTCCTCCCGAGGTTGCGTTGTGCCTGATAATGAAGGTGCTGCTGATGGCTTGAAGAGTCATTCCTCGAAAACGCTAGGTTCCTGAGGCAGCTGCCTGGATGCCATTTTGGCAATGTCATCAGCCTCTTGATTGGTGTCATGGGGCACGTGCTGCAGCTCCAGCCCCCATAATTGCTTTTCCATCATGTGCACCTCCGCAAGGTATGCCTCCATATGCTCGTCCTTCGGCTCATACACCTTGTTGGATAAGTTGACGAGGAGTTGTGGATCACCCTTGATGATGAGGCGCTTCACTCCCATAGCTGCTGCAGCCTTCAAGCCCGCTATGAGGCCTTCGTATTCTGCTATGTTGTTGGAGACCTTCTCGCCATGCTGAAAACAGAGCTGCACGGCGTAATAGAGCTTGTCCTGGGTGGGGGATATGAGCACTGCGCCAGCCCCCGCGCCGTGCCGCGAGAATGCTTCGTCGAAATACATGACCAAACCATCTGGCGCCTCACTTCCTGGGGAAAGTGATCGGTCTTCGCCTGCTTCGAGCCCTGGCACCTCTGTCCATTCCGCCACGAAATCTGCAAGCACGGCTCCCTTGACAACCCTGGTTGTGCTGAATTCCAATTGGAACACTTGCAACTCGATGTTCCATTCAGCGACCCTTCCAGCAGAGTTGGGGCTCCTGAGTACCCTTTCCAACGGGTAAGCAGAGACGACCTTGATGGGGTGACCCTAAAAGTAGTGTCACAGCTTCTGTGAGGCCACCAACAGCGCGAGCAAGAGTTTCTGAGGCATGGGGTATCGTGCCCTTGCATCCCGCAGCATCGTGCTGACGAAGTACATCGGATGCTCGATGAGGGTGGGTGTGCTGACGGGGTCCATGCCCTCCTGAGGGTTAGACACCTCCTGAGTCGACAGAGCCCCCGGCACCTGGCTGCCTGGTGAGGCCTCTTCAGCCCCAGGGGCGTCCTCCTGTCGAGGCTGGTTTCCATCTGCCGAGGCCGCGGTCTTCGCGAGGTCTTCTTGGTCTTGCGCTGTCGTGGCCGAGGCCGCGGCCGGTCGTGACGCAGCCTTGACCTGGCGTTCTTCCCGAACCGCCACTAGAGCTACACTGGTGGAGTAGGGCGTGGCGGCGAGGTATAGCACCAGGGGCTCGAGAGGGCGTGGTGCCACCATCACCGAAGGGCTGGTCAGGTACTTCTTGAGGTCTTGAAACGCTTGTTCGGCCTCCTGTGCCCATTCAAACAGGCCCTTCTTCTTCATCAGCTTGAAGAAAGGCAAGGCGCGCTCCCCTAGCTTGGAGATGAAGCGTCCCAGCGCCGTCATGCGTCCGACGAGCTTCTGCATTTCTCTGAGGGTTTGCGGTGGACTCATGTCGTCGATTGCCTTGACCTTCTCTGGGTTGGCCTCGATCCCCCTGTGGTACACGAGGAAGCCCAGAAGCTTGCCCGATGGAACGCCAAACACGCACTTCTCTGGGTTGAGCCGTAGGTCCACCTTGCGGAGGCTCGTGAAGGTCTCTTCTAAGTCTTGGATTAAGGTCTTTGCCTCCCGAGACTTCACCACAATGTCGTCGACGTAAGCCTCGGTGTTCTTCCAAAGGTGCCGGCCCAAGGCGATGTGCATCAGCCGCTAGAAAGTTGCGCCCGCGTTGCGCAACCTGAACGACATGCATGTGTAGCAGTATACCCCACATGGGGTTAGGAAAGCCGTCTTTTCCACATCTTCTACTTCCATCTTGATTTGATGATAGCCCGAGAACGCATCCAAGAAGCACAGTAAGTCGCACTCGGCAGTGGAGTCGACGATTTGGTCAATGCGGGGGAGCGGAAACGGGTCCTGAGGGCAAGCCTTGTTGAGGTTGGTGAAGTCGATGCACATGCGCTCCTTTCCCCCTTTCTTCGGCACGACAACAGGGTTTGCCAGCCATTCGGGGTAGTGAACCTTGCGAATGACTCCCGCCGCCTCTAGCTTGCGAGTTTCCTGGACGATGAAGGCCTACTTCTCGGTGGACTGTCGCCTGGCTTTCTGCTTCACGGGGCGCACATTGGGGCACACATTTAGGTGGTGCTCAATCACCTGCCTTGGGACCCCTTCTAGCTGTTTGGGTTCCCACGCGAACACGTCCTTGTTCATGCGCAAGAACTTCACCAGCGCTTCCTCTTGGTCGGGGCCGAGGTTGGCACCTATGGTGAAGGTGGCTCCGAAGGATCCGTCCTCCTCAACTGGTACTTGCTTGGTTTCCGCCTTGTCCTGGGTGAACAACTGCTTCTTCTTAGTCGGCGCAGCCTCCTTGTCCTTGGAAGTGTCTGCACTGGTGGGCTGCGCTGCTGCAGCCGTCTTGAGGGCGAGCTTGAGTGCCAGCAGAGCATCCTTGGTATCTCCAACTACGGTAAGGGCGCCACTGCTCCCGGGCATGTTCATGAGGTTGTAGGTCGGGTGGGTTGCCGCCATGAACCGGGCCAAGGCGGGGTACCCGAAGATGGCGTTGAACGGGAGGCCGATATGCACGATGTCAAAGTCGATCAGCTCCGTGCGGAAGTTGTCGTGGGTGCCAAAGGTCTCGGGGAGGCGGATTTGCCCCAGGGAGCTAGAGGAACCGCCTCAGCACATTGAGGTCGGCGCCGGTGTCGATGAGGGTCCTGGTGACGGCCACCTGGAAGATGGTGGGCATGCAGAGCATTGGGAGCGCCCCTGAGCAGGCGGTGTTGACGGGGTGATCGTCTGAGTTGAAGGTCAGGTCGGCCTTGGGTGCCACCCAACCGGAGGAGCTCCTTGCCGCGTGAGGGCGGCGCCGATCTAGCGGACAAACGGCTTGATGTGGCGGTCCGAGGGCGGCTCCTGCGATCCTCCTAGGAGAGCTGCGACGACCGATGGTGCCGGCGCTGCATAGTGGGTGAGGAAGAGGTTGCGCACCTCCTCCTAGGAGGCCACAGAAGATGCGGGCAGGTTGAGCAGCCAAGCACGCGGAACCCCGGTGAGGGCCAGGGGAAACCAGTTGGCCATGACCTTGTCGTCGTCGCCGGCCTTGAGGACGGCCTCCTCGTATGCCAGCAGGAAGAACAGCGGGTCCGCCGCGCCGTCATAGCGAGGCGACATCTATGGCTTGAACTTGCGCGGCCACTGCACATGCCGCAAGGTGGGGGTCAAGGCTCGGAGCCCCCTGACCCCTGCGCTGGCGTTGGTTGCCGGAGCTGGTGGCGCGCCGTCCGCCATGAGGGCGAAGCGCGGTGTGAGAGTGAGCCGAGGGAAGAGAGAGCTCCGACGCAAACTACCTGGCGCGCCAAATGTCAGATATCGGGTTCCCGCAAAACCCTTAAGGTTCAAACTCTGGGGTGCACACAAAGATCTTCTCCCTACCGATCCACGCCCACAACCTCGCCGCGGTTCTAAGCTGAGACGATGGGCAACACAAGGGACGCGAGATTTATACTGGTTCAGGCCACCATTGTGGTGTAATACCCTACTCCAGTGTGTGGTGTGTGGATTGCCTCTTGGGCTGATGATGAACAGTACAAGGGGAAGAACAGCCTCGCGAGGAGAGGTGTTCTTGTGCTGGTGTGGATGAACTGAGTCTCCATCCATCCCCTTTGCTACGGTGGTGGCTAGTCCAATTTATAGAGGCCCTGGTCCTCTTCCCAAATATTGAGCGAGAAGGGATTCCACAACGGCGGGATTTGAAAGGGGACAGCGGTACATGCTATCCTAACTAAAAGTGGTCTTCGACTGCCAAAGGCACTAGCGATGACGCCGTCTTGGGCTCCAGGTGACCTCCGTCTTGCCGTCCTCCTGGTCCTGGTCTTGTTGCACCTATATGGAAACCTTTGCTTGATGCCTCGATACTCCGCGCCTACACTTGCCCCCTTTGCACCAAAGAGGAAACGAGGACACTGCACTGGCCGGCGCCCGCCTGGTCTTGATCGTCATGGCTTGTGTCATGTGCACCTCGCGAGGTACCCCGTGCCTTGATCTCTCCGCCTCCTCGCGAGCCTGCCTGGTGAGGTCGCCCCTGAGGAGGCCTTGCGTCATCCGCCCCGCGAGGCTTGGCCCCTCGCGAGGGTCTTGAACTTGGGTTGATGAAGACGGGTCATACTGGGCCATTGCTGAGCCACGCCGCAGGATGCAGGCAGGCAAGTCTGGATACCCCCATATCCAGAACGCCGACAGTAACCACTTCTTGCACTCTCTTTTAATAACTACACTTTCTTATTACTTCCATAATTTTCCCTAGTTTAGTTCTAAGGGTGGGAAGGTTACTTTTGCATGTGTAGTGTCTTGTGCAATGCTCGTGATCATAAGGTTTTGGGGAAATTTTGTTTTCGCCACTCTAGATTTTGCCAATTTTCCTCATGCCATTCTAGATTTTGACATTTCATATTTGCCACTCCTAGCTTTTGAAAATTATCACAATTGCCATTCCATGGCAAAAGCAAAATAATTTTATTTCATTTTTGCCACTCTTAGCTTTTGAAATGTATCACAATTCCCACTCTGAATTATTTTTTTGCCATGGGAATGGCAATTGTGATAATTTTCAAAAACTGAGAGTGGCAAAAGTGAAATATCAAAATCTAGATTGGCATAAGGAAAATTGGCAAAATCTAGAGTGACAAAAACAAAATTTTCCTGTAAGGTTTTTGTGCAATAGTGGGGACCGCTGTTTTGACATGCTTGCTTTGCATTTTGTTGACATAACATGCAGAAACCTTGCTATCTTCTAAAAAATGTTGACATGTTCTTCTATAAAAAACCAATAACGGAGTCCTTTGAACTGTCACCTTTCATTCACCTAATTACATAAGTTGGAGACTCTAGTGGTGGCTTGATTAGCGGTTGAATGATTGTAGAGGCTTTTTGCTGACGAACCCGACATCTTTGGTAGATCTGGGACGCGCAACGGGGTTATCCCCGCCAAATTACCCCCTTGTGGTACTTAGCTTTTGAGTCTTATGCAACATGACACCGCAATTCTCTTGTGTAGTTGAGGGAGTCCTGGATTAGGGGGTGTCCGGATAGCCGGACTACCATCATCAGCCGAACTATCATCGGCCGGACTATCATCATCGACCGGACTCCAAGACTATGAAGATACAAGATTGAAGACTCCGTCCCGTGTCCGGATGGGACTTTCCTTGGCGTGGAAGGCAAGCTTGGCGATACGGATACGTAGATCTCCTACCATTGTAACCGACTCTATGTAACCCTAGCCCTCTCCGGTGTCTATATAAACCGGATGGCTCTAGTCCGTAGGACAGAACAACAACAACTATTACAATCATACCATAGGCTAGCTTCTAGGGTTTAGCCTCCTTGATCTCGTGGTAGATCCACTCTTATAAACATCCACAATATCATTATCAATCAAGCAGGACGTAGGGTTTTACCTCCATCAAGAGGGCCCGAACCTGGGTAAAACATCGTGTCCCCTGTCTCCTGTTACCATCCGCCTAGACGCACAGTTCAGGACCCCCTACCCAAGATCCGCCAGTTTTGACACCGACATTGGTGCTTTCATTGAGAGTTCCTCTGTGTCATCACCGATAGGCTTGATGGCCTCGTCAATCGACAACAACGCAGTCCTGGGTGAGACTTTTCTCCCCGGACAGATCTTCGTATTCGGCGGCTTCGCACTGCGGGCCAACTCACTTGGCCATCTGGAGCAGATCGAAAGCTACGCCCCTGGCCATCAGGTCAGGTTTGGAAGCCTAAACTTCACGGCCGATATCCGCGGGGACTTGATCTTCGATGGATCTGAGCCACGGCCGAGTGTGTCGCGCTGTCACGATGGGCACGACCAAACTCTGCCGCCGGATAGCACCTTGGAGGCTGCACACGAATCCGCTCCGACCCATAGTCCGGAGCCAATCGCTCAGATTGAGGACGGATGGCTAGACACCGCCTCGGGAGCTGCAACTTCTACGGTGATGGAGCCGAACACTTACCTTGTCCCACATAAAGCTCATGACTCTGAACCTCCTGATCCCCTGCCAGTCGAATCCGATTGGGCGCCGATCATGGAATTCACCGCTGCGGACATCTTTCAGCATTCACCCTTCGGCGATATCTTAAATTCGCTGAAGCATCTCTCGCTATCCGGAGAGCCCTGGCCGAACTACGGCCAGGATGGTTGGGATGCGGACGACGAAGAAATTCAGGGCCCACCCACCACCCACTTCGTAGCCACCATCGACGATCTAACCGACGTACTCGACTACGACTCCGAAGACATCGACGGTCTGGACGATGATGCCGGAGACTATCAAGAACCAGTGCCTACAGGACACTGGAAGACCACCTCGTCATACGACATATATATGGTGGACACCCCAAAAGATGGGGACGACGAAGAAGCAACAGAGGCCGATTCCTTAAAGAAACAGCCCAAGCGCCGACATCAGCGGCGCCGCTCTAAATCCCGCCACAGCAAGAATAGAGATTCCGGCACAGGAGATAATAACACCCCAGAAAGTGCCGAAGACAACCCCCTCCAGCACGATCCAGCGCAGGAGGAGGCAGATGCAAGCCCTCACGAGAGGGCGGCAGACGAAGAGGTCGAGGATGATAATTACTTACCTCCCTCCGGAGACGAGGCAAGCCTCGACGACGACAAATTCATCGTGCCTGAGGATCCCGCCGAACAAGAGCGTTTCAGACACAGGCTACTGGCCACGGCAAACAGCCTAAAGAAAAAGCAGCAACAGCTTCAAGCTGATCAAGACCTACTGGCCGACAGATGGACCGAGGTCCTCGCGGCCGAAGAGTATGAACTCGAACGCCCCTCCAAAAGTTACCCAAAACGCAAGTTGCTCCCCCGACTAGAGGAGGAAGCGTACAAACCTGCATCACCAGCGCACAATACGGCAGACAGACCACCTCATGGCTGCGACAGAGTGGCGTGCAAGCCCTCCACCAAAACCGTACCCCGGCATCGCTCAAAAAGCATGAAGCCACGGGGGAACGCGCCAGACTTGCGGGATATATTGGAGGACAAGGCAAGACAATCCAGATCTATCTATGGATCACATGGGCACCCCAAGACCCACGATGAATACCATCGCGCCGGATACAACTACTCCGGCCGGGCCGAACACAGCAGACAACGCTCTCTTGAGCTACGTCGCGATATTGCTCAATACAGAGGCGCCACACACCCACTATGCTTCACTGACGAAGTAATGGATCATCAAATCCCTGAAGGGTTTAAACCCGTTAATATCGAATCATACGATGGCACAACAGACCCCGCGGTTTGGATTGAGGATTATCTCCTCCATATACATATGGCCCGCGGCGACGATCTTCACGCCATCAAATATCTCCCGCTCAAGCTTAAAGGACCAGCTCGGCATTGGCTTAACAGCCTGCCCGCAGAGTCAATTGGATGCTGGGAAGACCTGGAAGCCGCATTCCTTGACAACTTCCAGGGCACGTACGTGCGACCACCGGACACAGATGACCTAAGCCACATAATCCAGCAGCCAGACGAATCGGCCAGGCAATTCTGGACACGGTTCTTAACAAAGAAAAATCAAATCGTTGACTGTCCGGATGCAGAGGCCCTCGCTGCCTTCAAACATAACATCCGCGACGAGTGGCTGGCCCGGCACCTAGGACAGGAAAAGCCGAAATCCATGGCAGCCCTCACATCACTCATGGCCCGCTTTTGTGCGGGAGAGGATAGCTGGCTAGCTCGCAGCAACAACCTCAGCAAAAACGCTGGCAGTCCGGATACCAAGGACCGCAATGGCAGGTCGCGTCGAAACAAAAACAAACGCCACATTAACGGCGACAGCAATGAGGATACGGCAGTCAACGCCGGATTCCGAGGCTCCAAGCCCGGTCAACGGAAGAAGCCATTCAAAAGAACCACTCCAGGCCCGTCCAATTTGGACCGAATACTCGACCGCTCCTGTCAAATACATGGAACCCCCGAAAAGCCAACCAACCACACCAACAGAGATTGTTGGTTATTCAAGCAGGCAGGCAAATTAATCGCCGAATACAACGACAAGGCGCTACACAGCGATGACGAGGAAGAGACCCGGCCGCCGAACAACAGAGGACAAAAGGGATTCCCCCCTCAAGTTCGGACGGTAAACATGATATACGCAACGCATATACCCAAGAGGGAGCGGAAGCATGCACTAAGGGACGTATACACGATGGAGCCAGTCGCCCCAAAATTCAACCCATGGTCCTCTTGCCCGATCACTTTCGATCGAAGAGACCATCCGACCAGTATCCGCCATGGCGGATTCACCGCATTGGTTTTAGACCCAATCGTCGATGGATTTCACCTCACGAGAGTCCTGATGGACAGCGGCAGTAGCCTGAACCTGCTTTATCAGGATACAGTGCGCAAGATGGGCATAGACCCTTCAAGGATTAACCCTACAAAGACAACCTTCAAAGGCGTCATACCAGGTGTCGAGGCCAGTTGTACAGGCTCAGTCACACTGGAAGTGGTCTTCGGATCCCCGGATAATTTCCGAAGCGAGGAGTTAATCTTCGACATAGTCCCGTTCCGCAGTGGCTATCACGCTCTGCTCGGACGAACCGCGTTCGCAAAATTCAACGCGGTGCCGCATTATGCATACCTTAAGCTCAAGATGCCAGGCCCTCATGGAGTCATCACAGTCAATGGAAACACGGAACGCTCCCTCCGCACGGAGGAACATACAGCGGCTCTTGCGGCAGAAGTACAGAGCAGCCTTTTAAGGCAATTTCAGAGTCCGGCCGTTAAACGACTGGACACGGCCAAACGCGCCCGGAGCAACATCAACCAAGACCACCTGGCACGTTCCGAGCACGCGTAGCAATGCGGCCTCAACCCCAGCCCTCGCACAATTGTAAGACAAACTCTCCGCGTACATAATTACGCCCTGGAGATACCATGGGCATAGGGGGAGAAGCACAACCACAACATACCCAGAGTGCGGTTCGACCACACCAGGGGCTCCCAAGTGTGGCTCTTTTTATCTTTTATTTCTCTCTTTTTTTTATACGGAACTCTGTCCGGCGGCAAACCTGCCGAACTCATGATGCAACAGCTAGGGAGGGACAAAGGCCGCGACGAACACTCAGGTGGTCTCCATTACGAGCATTAAATTTGTTAAATACACCATTCCGCGGCCTACCCCTGGAGGGAGACACCTTTAATTCGTCCAATCCCTTGCTTTCCGCACTATTTGTATCATTCCGCACTCATAGCAGATCTTCTCGAATAAAATGCAGCACTTTTTGCCCATAATTGCATTACCTTATATATATATATATATATATATATATATATATGTTCATTTACGACATGTTGCATCCGTACATTTTGATACGGCCAAATACACCAGGGGCTTATGTTCCCCGCATTATGGTGTGATAAAGTCCGAACACTTTCACAAGTGCGGCACCCCGAACTTATAGCATTATATGAATCGGCTCCGAATCATGTCTTGGGTCAATAGTTGGGTTTGCCCGGCTCCCATGTTTGGCACCTTACGTTCCGTTCTATCGGCTAAGGTAGCACTGGGAGAACCACTGCGATTGCGCCCCGGTTGAGCCGGGTTAACGCCTCAGTGGAGAAAGCTAAAACTGATTGTCATGATAAGGCGAGAGACTGGTCGCTGTTCGAGAGGTCCTTTGGGGTCCTTAAAGACCTACGCCGCTTCGAGCGAAGTTCCAGATAATGTCCGACGAAGGCGTGGATAGCGCCCCTAATTCGGTCTTCCGAATACTAGGGGCTTCGCCGAAATTTAAAATTATAGAATTCTATGGCTAAGTGAGAGTGTTCAAGCACTATAAGTCTGGTTGCCTTGTTCGTTGTGTTGAGCGCCTCCCTAGATGGACCCAAAAATGGGAACAAGAGTGCTCAAGTTTATCCCGAAAACCCCAGCACTCGTGGCATGGGGGCTGAAGCTGACGACTTGCCATCTCTCAGATTTAATAAACGGCCGTACAGAAGGTAATATTTTAAATTAACAAGCGTTGCTTAGCGCATATGAACAAAGTTTTCAGCGCACAGGATAACACATTGCGAATTTACTCAATAATTACATCCCTGGGGCACTCATCCGCAATCTTGCGGGAACCCTTCAGGATAGTCCTATAGTACATTTCGGGCGTACGATATTCCTTGCCCGCTGGTGGCGCGTCAGTGATTAGCTTCTCCGCATCCAGCTTGCCCCAATGCACCTTTGCGCGGGCAAGGGCCCGACGAGCACCTTCAATACAGGCAGAGCGCTTGATAGCCTCCACCCAGGGGCACGCATCCACCAACCGTCGCACGAGGCCGAAGTAGCTCCCAGGCATGGCCTCTCCAGGCCACAGCCAGACTATGAGGCCCTTCATGGCCTGCTCGGCCACCTTGTGGAGTTCGACCAGCTGCTTCAGCTGGTCGCTAGGGGGCACCGGATGGCCGGCCTCAGCATACTGAGACAAGAAGACCTTCTCCGTTGAGCTCCCCTCCTCGGCTCGGTAGAATGCGGCGGCATCAGACACGCTGCAAGGCAGATCTGCAAACGCCCCTGGAGAGCTCCGAATTCAGGTAAGTAACACATAATTTACATTCACATGTTTGCTTTGCATGAAAAATGCCTTACCCGCCGCTATCTTCCTCACCAACTCAATCTCCTGAAGGGACTTATGGGCATCGGCCTTGGCAGTCTTGGCACTTTCGAGAGCCGAGGCAAGCTCGGACTCTCGAGTCTTTGAGTCACGCTCCAAACTCTCATGCTTTTCCATGAGAGCCTGGAGCTCTTGCCGAACCACCGCCACCTGCGCCTCCTGCTTTTCTCGCTCTGCCCGTTCCGCGGCCACATTGCGTTCGGCCGCGGACACGGCCTCCTTCAGGGTCGCCACCTCGTTCGTGGCCCCTGCAGTACCCATGTTATCCTTGTTATTTTTTGTTGCAACCTAAATCCTTTTCTATAAGGTACAAGTTCAAAGTGGTGTTACTCACCTTCTTTGTCCTGGAGCTGCTCCTTGGCGCGGCCGAGCTCTTGCTCGGACCGCTCGAGCTCCTGCTTCAAAGCACCGACCTCCGCAGTCAGTGCGGCAGAGGTCAGCAGCGCAGCCTGCAACCCATATTGACATAATTTTTTAGCAACCCTGCGTATATCTTCTTTTTTTTCAGATCCTCAGTCCGGCTTTTCTTTCCGAACACCAAACCGAGCATCAGGGGCTACTGTCTATGCGGTATTACATTGCATATTTTTAACTTCTTACCTCAAAGCCTGATAGAAGGCTATTGCAGGCTTCGGTCAGCCCGCTCTTGGCAAGCTGTACCTTTTGAACCACCGCACTCATAATAGTGCGGTGTTCTTCCTCGATGGAAGCGCTCTGGAGCGCCTCCAACAAATTGTCCGGCGCCTCCAGTTGGACGGAAGCCGCCGGCGTCACGGTCTTGCCCTTCATGTGAAGGGGCCGCCGGCCGGACTCCGGAACCACTGCGGGTTCTGATATGGAGTCCAGCGCAAAGTCCGGGACGACGCCTTGTGGCGCCTTCGGAGCCTCCCCCTGATGGGTCCCTTCTTGGGATCCCACCTCGGCGTCCTCGGTGTCGCGAGGGGTGGAGGCGGTCGGGATGGAGTCTACATCTGACGGAGCCAACGACCCGCTCGATGAAGCGGGGAGATCATCATTGGCCGAACTACAGGCAGCATGCGGCATCAGGATGACACTATGTGACACAAAAAAAGAAATTATAAATCACTCAGGAATCCGGATACTTACGATCTCGCTGGAGTCCTGGCCCTTGAAGGCCACTCTTCCTCGCCAACGTTGATGTTGGCGGAACTGTCCGGGGGAATAGTCCTTCCCCTCTTGGACCCTTCGGCCTCCCTTGTTGGGGAAGCCTTCCTCTTTCTCTCTCCCTCCTCTGGGAGAGAGTCCTCTTTCTCCTCCTCGTTTTCGGGGGAGGAGTCTGCCCCGAAGTCGTCGGACACCTGAAAACGGGAACTCTTTCGAGCACCCGTGGCCCCCTTCTTGGCCTTCTTCTCCGGCACCACGTGCGGTGCCGGAACCAGCAGCCTCGCTAGACGGGCGTCTACTGGGTTTTCTGGCATAGGAGCCGGGCAGATAATCTGCTCCGCCTTCCTCATCCAGTCCTGTCAAAGGAAAAGGGGAAATTAAAACCCGCATAGAGTCAAACTATGAAAAGCAAGTGTCCCGTAAAGGGGTAGAATCACTTACCTCATCGGCTTGGCGCTGCGAGCGAAATCCGCGATCTTTAGTCGCGGATGCGGGGGCTTCGGCGCCCTTAAACAGCACCCTCCAGGCGCCTTCGTACGTCGTGTCGAAGAGCCCGCTCAGCGCCTGGTGCTGTTCCGGATTGAACTCCCACAGATTAAATGCCCGCTCTTGGCATGGGAGAATCCGGCGGACGAGCATGACTTGGACCACGTTAACCAGCTTGAGCTTCTTCACTAGCTTCTGGATACAGGCTTGGAGTCCCGTCACCTCCTCTGAACTACCCCACAGCAAGCTCTTCTCTTTCCAGGAGGTGAGCTGCGTGGGGATACCAGATCTGAACTCGGGGGCCGCCGCCCACTTAGGGTCGCGCGGCTCGATGATATAGAACCACCCCGATTGCCACCCCTTGACGGATTCCACGAAGGCCCCTTCGAACCAAAGGACATTGGGCATCTTTCCCAACATGGCGCCTCCGCACTCCGCTTGAGTGCCCTTCACTACCTTCAGCTTGACATTGAAGGTCTTGAGCCACAAGCCAAAGTGGGGTTGGATGCAGAGGAAGGCCTCGCACACAACGATAAACGCCGAGATGTTGAGGATGAAGTTCGGCGCCAGATCATGAAAATCCAGGCCGTAGTAGAACATGAGCCCCCGGACGAAGGGGTGAAGTGGAAAACCCAGTCCGCGGAGGAAGTGGGGAAGAAAAACGACCCTCTCATGGGGCCTAGGGGTGGGGATGAGCTGCCCCTCGTCGGGCAGCCGGTGTGCGGTGTCGCCGGACAAGTAGCCGGCACTGCGCAGTCTTTCGATGTGCTCCTCCGTAACGGAGGAGGTCATCCACTTGCCTCCCGCTTCGGACATAACTGGGGAAGGTTGAGACGAGATGTGCGGGCTTGGGTGCTGGAGCTCGAGTGCGCGGAGATGGATAAGCAAAGGAGGAAGAAGGCGTAGGTGAAAAGGTGAATCCTTATCCCTTATATGGGCGGGCGAAGTCTACGTGTCCCCCACCGGCCTGGTAAAACTCGCTTATCCCCCAAGCGTCACCATCAATGGCGCGGTTGGGTTACCCACGTCTGTATTGATGAGAATCCTGGATTAAGGGGGAACACGATCTCTGCTTCGACAAGACGTGCCAAGGAAACCGCTTCGCTAAATGCGCTGAGGTGGTAGAGTAAAAAACGATTCAACTGATGGCTTGGTAGTGGCGTGACGTCATGCCGCAAAAAACGTCAGCAGATTGAACTTGTGTATATATTATTCTCTCTACGGTGGAATGTGGAATTTATTTTGCAGAGCCGGACACTATCCTGGTGTTCACAATCTTCTATCATTCGGAGGAGGAACCCGCCTTGCAATGCCAAGCAATATATGCGTCGGACTTATCGTCATTGAAGCCTGGTTCAGGGGCTACTGAGGGAGTCCTGGATTAGGGGGTGTCCGGATAGCCGGACTACCATCATCAGCCGAACTATCATCGGCCGGACTATCATCATCGACCGGACTCCAAGACTATGAAGATACAAGATTGAAGACTCCGTCCCGTGTCCGGATGGGACTTTCCTTGGCGTGGAAGGCAAGCTTGGCGATACGGATACGTAGATCTCCTACCATTGTAACCGACTCTATGTAACCCTAGCCCTCTCCGGTGTCTATATAAACCGGATGGCTCTAGTCCGTAGGACAGAACAACAACAACCATTACAATCATACCATAGGCTAGCTTCTAGGGTTTAGCCTCCTTGATCTCGTGGTAGATCCACTCTTGTAAACATCCACAATATCAATATCAATCAAGCAGGATGTAGGGTTTTACCTCCATCAAGAGGGCCCGAACCTGGGTAAAACATCGTGTCTCCTGTCTCCTGTTACCATCCGCCTAGACGCACAGTTCGGGACCCCCTACCCGAGATCCGCCGGTTTTGACACCGACAGTAGTGTTGAGTTCTTTATGATTAAAGCAAGTTTGAAGCCTTTTACACTTCCATTCATCTTATTTTGCTAGCCTCTACGGTGTCGTGCATTGCAGACTCTCACATTGAAACTTGGTGCATACTTTGTAGGTACATCCAAACCCGCATGACGGCTTTATTTTGTTCTCCTACACATAAACAGACACCATAGCTACCTACATGGCATTTTCATAGCCATTTCGACCATCACCATGCACTACCATCATTTTACATTACATGATTAGAGACATGATCACAAACAACACGTGAGCTAGTCTTAGAGGCGAGAGTAGGAATCGGGTTTTACCGTTTATCATTCTGTACGTGCATATGGGTTTTCCACTGAATTGCATATTCCAAGATCATAACAGTTATATCATAGAATATAAGCTCTTAATTATAAACATGGAAATATAATGATACACTATTATTGCCTCTAGGGCATATTTCCAACACGCCTCCCTTCTCATCTCCATCACAATCACCTCGATCACCGCCGTAGCCATTCTCCCCCGAGTTAGCCATACTTGTAATCAGTTCATCGCAATTGACAAAATTGTATGACTATTCATCAATCAATCAATCATCTTTATGTGGTCTATAATGTTTTCTCCTTGTGATTCAATCACGACGTGTGATTAATTCCTAAAGGAAATGGGTTGAGGCACGTGGCCTTTCAACCCCATGTATTTGTGCACGGGGTCATTGGATGACTTCTATTAGTTGATGTTATTTGTATGTGTGATTCACAATGGAGTTGTCTTTTGTCTTCTTCTCATTGTAAGGCCCTGAAGGTACCCGGGATCCTGGAGATCAATCAAGGAGGAGGTAAGAAGCGACAATGTGTGGAAAGCTATTCTGAAAACCGGTGACAACAAGGATTAGTACGGTAGAGAAAAGCAATTCCTTCAGGATATATGAGGTGTGGTCATTAAATGTCAAATGTTTTTTTCTAGATAAATCCTTAATAACTGGGGTAACCCCGCATAATGGTAAGGCCAACAGTTGGTTAACGACTCTCGATGCAGGTCATGAACTGATCGTGATGTACTTTAGACACATGCCTCACTTCATTGCATTGTGAGCACATCGTAACGAGTGTCTACCTGAACTATGTTATAAATCAAGACAAGATCACACACAAGTATAAGTTTGTAAGTATAAGTCCTCATCCCCATGCCTACTTCTATATCTTTTTTACACCAATAAGGTTATTTAGAAGGTCTAGGAAACTAGAACATTTTGCGAGAATAATAACTTGCTTGAATATTTTTCATGGAGCACATTCTCCTGTGGGTTTGATACCCAGGGTCACTCCTTGAGGAAATGGTAAGGGACTATCTACAATCTGAAACCGGAGCATAAAGATAATCATCAATGGCGAGGATGTTAAGCACAAGCTCCCCTCGAACGATGAGGTTGAGGTCACAGTTGAAATGTTTCTCAGCTTGGATCTATGCCTAAAACTGCCAATGTCCTTGAGCTTATCAAGGATACTAATGGTTTCGACAAGAGGTTCAAAGACATGCGGCTTATGATTGCAGGGAGCACTGTCATATCACCGACTACCCTCAACAGGGTCAACAACATGTGGAATTATATCCTGGTATGTCTCTCGTATTGGAAATATGCCCTAGAGACAATAATAAATGTTAATATTTTTTTCATATTTGTAATTAATATTTACTTTTCTATGGTATAATTGAAATGGTTATTCTTTTTGCAAATAGGATCAGATCTATTATAGAAGTTCATCGGAAGTACAAAACATGTCAATCATAATAAAAATTACATTGACATTCTGAGACCACCGGTGCCGCTAGAATGAGCTGTCGACGTGTTGCTGTTGTTGTTCCCCTACCGGAGCCGGCTTGACCTTGTCGATGATAGCAGGGAAGTTTTCATGCACGTGCCCCTAAGGATCAGTGCCCTAGAGCCGCAGTTGTCGCCGTTGAACCTTTGCATAGATATGAAGCACCTGACACCATATCTTGCCACATGACGAGAAACCCTAACCTCCCCGCCCAAGGAGATGGCAGGAATCTACACAAAAGCTCAGTCGACTACATCCAGATGGATGAACCCAAGGGGGGTCGGAGCCTGGAAGACAAACTTGAAGAAGAAGCATCGCCATTCGCCCAAGCGCCGCACCCGTGAGGACTAAACAACATAACCTAAAGTACTAACCAGAGCAGAGTCACTAGAATTCTCATCCCCGCCAACGACCGGCAGAGTGGCAGACGAAGGGGAGGTGAATCCACGGACTCGTCGATGAAGCCTGGTGGGTAGAGTTTTCTCTAGCCGCCTAGAGTTAGGGGAGGATGACAATTGCAATGATTATTGAATATGAGATTCAAAGTAAAACTCATTTGCATCTGTAGAAATATAAACACAAAGTAGGTTCCTAGTCTCTCCTCTAACAATAGCTCATGTGTTGCATGATGATCTCGTTTTCTGATCACATGGCATTGTTAGGGTAACAAGGATACGAGCAACAATGAGAGCACATTGTTGAATAGATCCAACCAAATGATATACTACAAGATCACATTGTAACAATGTTATAAGTATAATCATAAAAGTGTTCGCGTTCTCACATCCTTAAGACCATGTGAATATCGAATGCACTGATGGCGGACAAGCCAAAAACACGTCATACACAATCAAACCAACTTCCGCTATGTCAAATATACGCATGCATCAGGAGATGCACATGACATGCCCCTAACATCCTCAAAATGACCAAGTGATGATGTGTGAAAACTTTGAAGTTCTGCGTGCGAACAAGTGCGTGTACTTGTGATGTAAAATTCATGGACCTTTTTTGGACCCGTTTCAGGAGTTGTGTATTTTATTAGTAGTGAACGCACATAGAAGGTTCTACTCCGAAAACGATTCTGGAACCATTTCAGAAGCTTTGTACTTCCTCCGTCCCATAATATAAGAGCGTTAGTGTCAGAAACGGTCTTATATTATGGTACAGATGGAGTATTTTATTAGCCTGCCGCACCATTCTTTTCTTATGGGGCCTATTGCTTTATTGTTGGACATCAGTTCATATTTGTTAGATCTTTCTGGAATGTAAGAGAAGGGGGCTAACTCTTGTTCACCTACACGTATTTCTCTAACTAGGTATCTTTGATGTTGTCTTATAAAATTCGACGGAGAGAGAAGCGTTCAAGGTTTGCTGGCAATGTATCCCTACTACGTATCCCAAGGCTTTGAACTTAGGGACCTCCTCCTCGACGCTCACGGCGCTAGCAACACAATTGTCTCTCATGTGTGGGCCCTGTGGGCTGGCCCAGCAACTGGAGCTCGCTCGCTGATGCACACCTTGTTCCCTTGGGAGACACTGGTTAATCGGTTGACTACTTGACTTTTGGGAGAAACATGAAAATGACAAATCATGTATTTGGAAAAAAAACTAGAATTTCAAAAAAATCATGAAAATACAAAACATATATGAAAATATTTGTGAATATGATTTTTTCTAAATTTGAAAAAGTTCTATGAGTTTGAAAATAGTTCGTGTGTATGAAAAAAGTTCACGAATATGAAAAAAGTTCACATATTTGAAAAAATATTTAAAATGCTTCAAGAATTTGAAAAACAGTTCACGATTTTGAAAAATATCACAAATAAAAAATGATTGTGAATTTGGTAATTGTTCATGCATTGAATAAAAGTTCACGGATTTAAAAATTGTTCATGATTTTCAAAAAACTTTGTTAAATTTAGAAAGAAAAAGTTCATGAAAAATATATTTTAAAAGTGAGAAAATGGAAAAGGAGTATTAAAAAACGGTTTGAAAGCTTCCCAAAATCGGCTAACACGAAAAACTAGGACTTTAATAACAAGGAACACGACGGGAGGGGTGTGCTCCAAAGACAACTAGAAAAGAAGAAAGAAGGATGTAAATGGGTCGAGCCCAAAAAGGTATAGACGGTGTGCGCGAGTTGACAGAAAGAAGTAAAAATGCGCTGGCGCCAAATAGGCTTTATTGTGAGCTTGTGCACATGTGGCTTTAAAATAGGTGCAACAGAAAAGAAACGCAAAACATAAACGTATGAAATAGTCCCACAAGCCTTCCCAACCATAGAGCAAGGATAGAACTCCCAATATAAGTAGCTTAGTTTCTTTAGAGATATTTTTAAAGATTTCTTGGAGCTTTGCTAAGGATTAGTACCATATATAGGAGGGATGACGCACAGTACACGATCATGGCCGCTGGCCAGTTCAACGTCATTGATTTCGAGCATTGTACGAGTACTGCTTGTGTCAGGAGCTCCTATCTAACAGTAACATCGTCAAATGGGACACCCTATTTAAGGTACGGGGGGTTGGGAGACGCCCAACCCCCACTCCCCCGCACTCGCTTCTTGGACCGCCCATGTACGGGGTGGGACGCCCCTACTTTCTTTGTTTCTCTATTTGTTTTGCATCATAAAATAATGTTCTTGATTCCAAAAACATTCGGAACTTCCAAAAAAATGTTCACCATTTGAAAAAACAAACTACAAAAATGTTCCTGCAATTCTAAATATTCTGAGTTTCAAAAAAAGGGAATTAAAAAATGCCACAGGATTTTAAAATTAGAGAAATTATGAAAAAGTACATTAATTTGAGAAATGTGCCAAATTTAAAAAAACATGAATTTGAATACTGTTTTTAATCGGAAAATAAGTTCACAGAAAAATGTCTAGGGTTTCAGAAAACATTCAATTCAAAAAAGTTCACGAATGCAAACAATTCATGAATTTTAAAAATATTGTTGCCAAACAGAAAAACATTCATTAATTCAAAAAATGTTCCCTAAGTTAAAAACAAATGTCCGTCGATTCAGAAAGTTTACCGATGCACAAAATGTTCATGGGTTAAAAAACACTAATTATAAAAAATGTTCATAAATTTGGAAAATATTCATGAATTCGAAAATGTTCATTAGTTTTCAAAATGATTTCTAAAAAAGCGTGAGTTTGAAATTTGTTCTCTAATTTCAAAAAAAAATATTCATGAATTTGAAAATTGTTCATGACTTTGAAAATTGTTCAATGATTTGAAAATGTCATATATTTCAAAAAACTTAAATTTGAAGTTTTTCAATGATTTGAAAAGCATTACGAATTTAGAAATTGTTCACTAATTTGCCAAAAAAATAAAGATTTACAAGAAAGTTCATGAATTTTAAAATTGTCACTAAGTTTTTAAAAGGTTCATAGATTTGAAAACAAAAATAGTGACAGAAAAAACCTAAAGAAAACAGACAGAAAAAGGAACTGGACTAACGGGGGGGCCTTTAGTAGCATTGGGGTGCTCGTTTGGTCGTTATCCCCTAACCTGCCCGAGGAATAGGATCCCTAAGATTCACACCGTCAACATTTGGCACAAGAGCTCCCTTGGGGGAGGGTAGGGTCCATTATGGCTCAATCGTTGCGTCAAGTTTTTTGTCCTTTTTTTGTTTATAGTGTTTTACTAACTTTCAATCATGTTTTCGTAAAGAAACATGAAGAATTATTGATTTTTTTGAACTTACATTAAAAATAGAACATTTTCTTTGTAATAGCTTGAACATTTTATCAAACATTTGTGGACATCTTTTAAAATACTAAACATTTTTTCAACATTTCTTCTTTAAAAGACAAACATTTAAAAAGTTTGCGACCATTTTTAAAAAAGATTGCCACATCTTTGAAAACACAAAAAAATGAAAGAAGAAACAGGGTCAAATTGATTAAGAAAACACAGCAAGAGAACAAAATGAAAGCCTGTAGAAGGTTCCTAAAACCAAGAAAATTAATATTCAACATATATTCTACATATTGGAACCAGGCCAATTTGGGAGCGGAGCTGGAACTTTCCCAAAATAATTGAGCAGGGCCATTTGCTCATTTGGTTCACTCCCTACACATGTTTTCTCGACTATTTATCACAAAGAGCTACAAACAGAAGAGCAATATTCCAGTGTTAGCGATTTTTATTTAGTTTCCTGCTTCGGTTCAAATACTAAATTTTATTTAAGCACAAAATCATGCATAAAAATGAATAAATTATTTTATATAATTAAAATATAATATATTTTTAAAAATGTTCGAACTTTCATATATCAAAGTGTGAGCACCCTTTACATATATTAATGCATGATTTTTTCTAAAATATTATTCGCCGTCTATTAAAAAATTGTTCATTGTGTATTTATTTTTCATATGAAATAAAATATATTTGACATGTATTTGGAAGTATTTCACCATGTATCAAAATATATTCCAATGTACTAAAAAAATTATCCATGTATTAAAAAATAGTCCATCGTGCATCAAAATTTGTACACTATGTTATACTAGTAGAACGCCCATGCGTTGCTACGGGCTCCCCGAAATTCAAACATCTGGATAGTCCGGGCTCATTCAAATCCAACCCATATGTGAGGGAGAAATGTGGTTGTCCGGACTATCTGACATGCTATCTCCAACACGTGGTCTCAACACAAAAATTCACCCATGAAGCACCCTGCCCTTCACGCTCGGTTTTCCACTGTAGCATGACATTTCTCTCTGGAGTCTTGTCCTTTAAAACCGGATGTCATCCACCTCACCATCACCATGACGCCCTTTCTCCTTCACACGGTACTTCTCCATGGACCACTAAGGATAGGCCCCCGCGATCAAAGAGGGCGATGGGTCAAGCATGGGATGAGAAATTGTACGGCGATGGTGTAATACCTCCAGAGGAATCCTACGGGGCGAGGGGACTTTAGTACATAACAAACTAGACCATGATGGCGCGCGTTGCCGCGCCCGTATATTTTTTCAATAGAATGATAGGAACATTTGTAAGTATAGAGGCCCAAAACATGCGGGATAAGTTTGTAAAGATATATGTATTAGAGATTAATAGAAGAGGCAAATTTTAGGCGTTGATAGTAAAGGAGTGCAGAGTCGTAACAGCATAGCATCACTGCTCCGCAGACAACCATACCATTCATACTTGACAATTATTTTGATCAGTCAATATTATGTGTATCAATAGAACAAGGATATGTACAGAAGAATCAGTCTTTGTAAGTCAAGATCCCAACATATAATGTGTTACTCTAAAATAGGATGAAATGAATTCACAGTTCTAATTGATATGTAATGCACAATAGGCATCTGATTGATAGGTAATGCACACCAGCCATTTCATCTGCACCTGTGGGCAAAATTTTGTTGACTGTCACCCTAGGGTTGGATGGACGACACTCAGATTGTAAGCAAGTTCGCACTTCATACATCAAGGTCATGACAATTAAATATTGCATATATGGCATAATTTCTTCCATTACCTCCAATTAAAAAAAAGAATAAGGTGTTCCTCAAATTGGAAACTTGCGTAACATCAGTATGTCGTGGAGAGAAGGCAAGACTTCCACCATGATGGACCATGTTGCCTTGCCCATACTTTTCAACGATACAATAATCAGTAAGCTTGTAAATAAATGGAAATGAAAGCAAGCATAACTGAAAGCTAAACTATAAAGATATAAAATGGACTAAAACAAGTTACTTCATAGAAGTTTTCCCTTTCCTTCCGAAATACCAGGTACTCCAACCAGCAGTAAGTAATAACACAAAAGAGAAAAATACTGAGCTGGGAGGTCTATTTTAGTTTCTTATAATTGTATATGTCCATCTGTACATCGAGTTAATTTATACTCGCTACTGAACTATGAATATACTCCAAAGCACATGGAGTATGAATATAGTTCAAAACACATGTGAAAGTTAAACGATGATCAGGAGCAGTAGCTGGCCTTAACTGATTGGAGGAATGGCAGATTGACAGTAATCTGAAACATGATTTTGTAGGTAAGGGAACAAACATCATTGTAAGGATGAACTAAAGCCAAGCAGCTGGATGGAAAACTATGATTTCGTGTAGTACACTACTTCATGACAAGTCACATAATTGCCGAATCTTAAGTCCAAGCGTACATTTCATTATAAGATGTATGCATATACCTCCGTTCAATGATCATTATACTAATTTCCACATAGAAGTAAAGTTTTGCTAATTTTACGTGGACTGAGATTTTGTTCAGTCGAGATCGATTTCCGAAAGGTGCAAATCGATTGACGCATATACAAACTCTAGAAGTAGCATCAAACATTATTTCTTACACTTGAGAAAGTTAAAGATATATAGAAATTGTTTCACAAGCGCCAAGCCAAACCTAAGTTATGCTCATGTCGTAATCAAGTAGGAGTATCCAGAGAATGCAGATTACATAGCAGGATATTCATGTTAATGTTTACATGTTTGTTGGTTTGTGGTCTTCCATTGCAACTTTGGAACAAAAAAAATATATCCATTTTTCAAACATACACCCTGATCTCCTTACTATTTCCTAGTTGGCAGAACTCATATAGTACACATTTACATTGAGGGTTGTATGCAAATGTTTATGTTTTTGGTTGGTTAATTAATTTTGATGCTCTCAGCTCTATTATATCAAGATTATGGTCTGAACCAGATGATGTACGATTCAACTAAGAATGGCACGAGGGAGTCTTATAATCTACAATAAATATTATAAGATTGTTTGCTTATTTTAGATGAACACAATGACCTTGTAGGCAGTGCTTAAAATATAGAGGGGCATAAAGTTTCAAATGAGTTAAACATTACAACATTCTTAATCAACCCAAGAATATGTAGACAGATAGGAGATGTTCAGCAAATCATACAGCCTGCATAGGTTGCCCCAGCAGTGATAAGATAGATAGGCAAAACATAGAAGGACAAAAGTAAGATAGCTTGTTTGAATGATAGGGAGATCACAGCTCAAACAAATTAAGATAGCTTACTTGTAAGACTAGGAGATCCTTTCATCTCAAACAAATCATGTCTCCGCTGATGGCTAGAATCTCGCTTCACAATCCAACAATCTGAAATTATCACGGAGGCTGGCGGCTAGGAAGAAGGGTTGATCGCCAGCCAAGACGGATGGAGATGGAGCTGAATGTGCAGTGGCACCATGGATCGAACTACCACCCCTTGTTGAATGGACACCATCTTGTACCTTTAGCTGTCGATCCGAGAGCTCTGCATTAGAAGGAACAATAGGTCAGATGAGACTATATGGACGTGTGTGGAGTAAATAAAGAGCAACAATAGATGTGCATGCAATTATCCCTCGCCGGCAAGTGGCACACGTCGATCAGTTACCATTAAAATCTTGTAACATCGGTTATTTACCTCCTTGATTTCCAACGACTAATCGTTGCTCATGCGGTGACCCTCTCGCCTGTATCGAATGGAAAAGGCATAAAATCGCCAGGCCAGCGAGGCATACATGGAACAGTAGACCCATACGCCTAAATAACAGACTGTGGATTTATTATGTGAGCATCGGCCCAGCTTGTATAGCACTCAGTGTTCAGCACCGAAGCCCACACGGGATTGGAAGTACTCCCTCCATTTCTAAATACAAGTCTTTTTATATATTTCAATAAGGATTGGATATGGAATGTATTTTTGAGCGTACATTCATTCATTTTTCTCTGCATGTAGTCCATATTGGAATCTCTAAAAAGAATTATATTATGGGACGGAGGGAGTACATCCAAGGGTCGGAAACGTATAGAAGTTCAGATAGAATGGCTCAACACGTTGACAGCCTGAGATTGATAGATTAAGCAAGGTTTATGCGAGAGGAAATTATTTGTATACCTCGGAGAAGCTGCTGCAGTATAATTTCAATTTGGGTAAATGGGAAACAAATTCAGTTTCTATTGGGCTGTAATTCTTGTGACACTTTATGATAACATGAACAACCTCTTGTCTAATGCCACCTCTAAAACAAAAACAGTTATGCAATTAGTCCAGGGCATTTCTGCATGGATGAGTTGGGTAAGAAATCATATGAACTCAACCCAACTTGAAGGTTTCCCACGCGCAAGTGCTCACTGTCCATTGACACTTTGATAAGACCTGACAGCGGCTGCTCTGAAAATGAAAGTACATTCAGTTGCCTCCTAGTCAGTTTTAGTCCTAACAACAAAAGGAAACGAGAATAAGATTGCACTCAAGTTTGACAACTTCAGGTTGAGATTTCTTCAAAGTTATTGATCATCTTCTGTTGCCATCCACATACCAACTCCTAGTCAGTTTTTTTTCCCCGTCAAAAAAAAACTTGTTGGTACAGACGAAGGAACGTGTCCAGCGGCGTACCTCTGACCGGGTGCTCGTGCGAGGTTGGATTTGGCGGCAGCACTGCCAAGGACTCCAGATGTTGTGTAGGAAAAATTAGGTACTGGCTCCCGTGGTGTGGTGCCGCAACTGGCCTGAGGTGGAGCTCGCCGCAGTCACGAGAGAAGACAGGAAAAGGAGAGGGCGGCCAAGGACTGAGGCACGAGGAGCTGCGAGGCAAAGGGGAGGACAACGGTGGCTGCGGACCGTGTGTCGTGGGCGAGAGAGGAGAGATTGGGAGTGGGAATTGAACGACAGAGGCGAGAGGTCGAGGTCGAGGTCATTCTAAAGATAACGAGAGGGCTTTGATTTTTTTTCGGGAATAGCGGCCCGTGCATATTAAGCCCAGGAGCAGCCCACGCGCGAGAGGAGGGGGATTGGACGGCAGCAATTTTGTTTAGGGAGCATCCAATGGCTAGAAATGTTGAGAATTGTAGATCCGACGGTCAAAATGCTGATGGCCTCAGAGGGCTCGATTAGTGTTCAGTTTTAATGTATCTATTTTTTTTGAAAGCCAGTTTTAATGTATCTAAATATAGGAGAAGACAGGAGCAACATGTGCTGGTGAATCAAAACGGAATAAAAATCAATAAAACCGATGTGTGCAAGGTCGGAAGGTGGAGATGAAATGAACGAAAAAATATCACCTAAATGCAAGTTGCCCATTTCTAAATTAAACCTGGATACCTTATTTCCCCCTTAACCATAACTTTGTTGCCACCCAAGTAACAACTTAAACCTATTTTAGTCTTACAGCCCAAAGGCATTGTTTGCTCGTAAAATACTCTTTTATATCGAATATCCATTTCTGAGCCCACGCTCATCTACACCCGGTGAAGAGAAAATTCACAAAAAATTCTAAACAAATTCAACAAATCCAAAACTTTTTTGCATGGAAGCTAATTTTGTGCGTGGTGCGCTCCAAATTTCAAAATATTTATACATATGAGTAGCTCTCAACAAAAAGGACAAATCGGGTCAGAATAATGCATGAATAGTAAAAAAATCACAGACCCTAAATTTGTCTTTTTTGTACCAAGTGCTACCAAAAAGACAAAAGGCATCACACCCTTTGGCCTGGGCTGCACTCGCTGCCACCTGCCACTTATGGACGACCGACTTGCCCCGCACCTTTACATGGCATTGGATTGCCGGCACCACCGCCCATGCCATCTTGGCTTCTACCACTCTGTTGTGCTTCTTCTCCAAGGTACTTATCCGCTACAAACACTCCAAAGTTTTATTTACAATGCAGATTGAAAATTTAAGGTGGCAAATCAGCAATGCACTACACGCTCTGTGCTAATCTAATTCAATAAAATCACCAAAAACTGCATGTTTGGCCTCCCTATCCAAAGCTACATTAAGGAGAAAAAGAGTTCAAGACCAACACGTTTGGAAAGTAAAGGGAATTGCAAAGAGGATAAACGAGATTAATAAGAAAAATAGCTATCATATAGTGAAGGACGATCTACAAGGTAGAAAATACCTATCAAATCCATGAAAGACTACCGGAGAAAATAAACAAATGTCATATGCATTTTCTTAAAGAGATACATTGTTGCAACTTAATTCTCAAAAAAAGTAGTTAAAATCCATGAAAGACTAAGGACTTAATGAGCCCCCCCCCCTACTATAACATGCTAGCTGCAATGGAGCGAAAGTAAAAAGGACTTGTGTTAGAACTTAGCAAGGCCAGCATGCCTGAAATAGAGCATGTTTCTCTCAACATTGTCGAAACGTTCTCAGCTAGTATCCATGAGGGGTGAGACGAATAGGGTCACATACAAATAATTGTCACTGGCTACTATTACAACACTAAGAAAGGAAAAAAATTCATCACTCTGCATGCAAAAGCAGAGGATAAGGTAGACCTTGGTTTCCTTGATTACCTATATCACAGCACACCTTTTCCTGCTCCCGATGCATGCACTCTTTTGATCTGCACCATTGCTCGTGTTAAAGAAATATCTCATAAAAACTACACCTTCACTTGGGCATATTGGAAAACATTTCATATAACGTACTAATGGATACTGATAATATGCATAAGTTATACTCCCTCCGTTTGAAAATACTTGTCATGGTTTTAGTTCGAATTTGAATTAAAGCCACGACAAGTATTTTGAAACTGAGGGAGTAGTAGGAGATACACTGCCTCAATAGAATAGCATATCTTTATCCAAAAAAGGAATGGAATGCCCTAAAATTTGTAACACAAGCCGTCTCTCACAAAAAAAAGTAGCACAAACCTTTTATTTGAAAGACACAAATGTTGTTCTCTCTAATAACAATTATACACTGCACAAGTTACATTCTTCAAAGAAATAATGTTATCACTTAATTAAACATAGAGGGTCCATAGCAGAAATGCTCACACGTGTTGAGAACAAAATGCCATCAGTCCAAGACACCTCGCTCGATCTGTATCAAACTGACATTTGGTAGTACATAGAAGCATGGCATGAGCTATGAATCAACTTGATTCAATACATGGTAAGGATGCACAAGCGTCTAAAGATATAGATACATCAAGATGACAATCTAGAATTTAGTACTAAATTCATTTAATCTTGTAGCTCAGGGAAGATTCAATCATGCAATTGGAGGCATACAATTGGCGTGCCAGAGAAGATATAACTGACATGAAAGTAACTAATTACCACGCTGCAATATTTCAAATAAACACTCCCAAGAACACTGAACTTGACCCAAGACCATCAGCACACTTAATAGATAAGTAGTTGTCGCACTCGAATCAATATCCATGTACTCTTTCAATCATATTGATATGTTACAGTTCATTTGTATAAATGAACCACAGTTCTTGAATCAATATTCATGTATTTTCTACTCGCCTAGCTACTAAGTAAACCAATCACCTATATACAGAATATGTATTACTACAGACCACAATGTGCAGATAGATGAACGGAGTTCATTTGTGATATGTCATTGTAAAGTTCAGGGGAAAATACATGTACTCTAAATACTGAAGGTAATTTTTTTCTCAAGAGAAAATATATTAAAACAGCATGAGATCAGGGTGAACGTACCACACACTCAACCCAACCTGATGTAGCTCCATTCATTGGATCATCGTTGCCGGCGACTTTGATGTGAAGCTGCAAAAACTACCGATGCCCAAATCGAGCAAGGATGATATCCGAACACCACCCGGTCATCACAATTTTGACTGCGAAAACTTCTTCTTAGTGCTAATAATAATTTTCTGGAGTAACTAGTCGTTTTTCAAAGAGATAAACACCAGCCTCATAATCACATACACATAATAATGATCCAGTTTTCCTAGCAAGATCACATAATCTACATAATACATAATTTGCTGACAATTTGCATCAATGGAATAAACAGGACTCCTTGTCATAACGTCTAGGATTCTATATGGTATGATCAAGGTCAAAATATGTGGAAGTAGAACAAATGATGCACCTACTAAGCACCATATACTTCACCACTGGTAGCCCCTCCTCCATACACAATTGCGTCAGAGAGGAGCAAAAACATAGATAGAAAAATTACATATGAATAGGCAGAGGCACACACATACATTCTACATATCTTTTCGGAACTCAAGTTTGAGCTCTTCAGGGTTTTGTTCCTTTGTCTTGACCCACCAGACTTCAGAAAACTCAATATGCGAAGAGATTTCGGCACACATTAGTTTTTTTCCGGGCAATGGAACTAGAGTACTTCAGCTAATCGAATCAGCATGAGGCATGATGTGAAATGAGTTAGTGGTAGCTTTTCAGGTGAGAGGTGAGATGCTTACCATGCTCTCGAAGACGTCCTCGCCAGCGACGCCCTTGGTCGACCTCGTCATTTGAAGCATCTGGTACTTGTTATTGGGGTCCCACATGCATTCCCAGCAGCTTCATCCTAACCCAAAGATCCAATTTTGCATCACAAAATCTCGAGAAAGAATTACAGAATTCATCGGATTGATTAATTTCTTCACGGGGCCGGAACCTGACCTCTCTCCTTCTGACTCTTTCTCCTCCAAGCGAGTTGATGCTGCTCCTCCTCAACTCACGATGGTGAAGGGAGAGGGGGGGAGGTGAAGGAAATATGCCCTAGAGGCAATAATAAAGTTATTATTTATTTACTTATTTCATGATAAATGTTTATTATTCATGCTAGAATTGTATTAGCCGGAAACTTAGTACATGTGTGAATACATAGACAAACAGAGTGTCACTAGTATGCATCTACTTGACTAGCTCGTTGAATCAAAGATGGTTAAGTTTCCTAGCCATAGACATGAGTTGTCATTTGATTAACGGGATCACATCATTACAAAATGATGTGACTGACTTGACCCATTCCGTTAGCTTAGCACTTGATCATTTAGTATGTTGCTATTGCTTTCTTCATGACTTATACATGTTCCTATGACTATGAGATTATGCAACTCCCGTTTACCGGAGGAACACTTTGTGTGCTACCAAACTTCACAACGTAATTGGGTGATCATAAAGGTGCTCTACAGGTGTCTCCGAAGGTACTTGTTGAGTTGGCGTATTTCGATATTAGGATTTGTCACTCCGATTGTCGGAGAGGTATCTCTGGGCCCTCTCGGTAATGCACATCACTATTAGCCTTGCAAGCAATGTGACTAATGAGTTAGTTGCGGGATGATGCATTACTAAACGAGTAAACAGACTTGCCGGTAACGAGATTGAACTAGGTATTGAGATACCGACGCTCGAATCTCGGGCAAGTAACATACCGATGACAAAGGGAATAACGTATGTTGTTATGCGGTTTGACCGATAAAGATCTTCGTAGAATATGTAGGAGCCAATATGAGCATCGAGGTTCCGCTATTGGTTATTGACCGAAAATGAGTCTCGGTCATGTCTACATAGTTCTCGAACCCGTAGGGTCCGCACGCTTAACATTTTGTGACGATTTATATTATGAGTTATGTATTTTGATGTACCTAAGGTAGTTCGGATTCCCGGATGAGATCGGGGACATGACGAGGAGTCTCGAAATGGTCGAGACGTAAATATCGATATATTGGACGACTATATTTGGACATCGGAAAGGTTCCGAGTGATTCGGGTATTTATCGGAGTACCGGAGAGTTACGGGAATTCACCGGGGAGAAGTATTGGGCCTTATTGGGCCATATGGGAAAGAGAGAGGGGCTGCCTAGGGCAGGCCCCCCCCCCCCCAAGGCCTAGTCGAATTGGACTAGGGGGAGGGGCTGCGCCCCCTCCTTCCTTCCCTTCTCTCTTCCCCTTCCTTCTCTCGTACTCCTACTAGGAAAGGAGAAGTCCTACTCCCGGTGGGAGTAGGACTCCCCCCCTTGGCGCGCCCTCCTCCTTGGCCGGCCGCCTCCCCCCTAGATCCTTTATATATGGGGGCAGGGGGCACCCCAATACACACAAGTTGATTTGTTGATCTATTCCAGCCGTGTGCGGTGCCCCCCTCCACCATATTCCACCTCGGTCATATCGTAGCGGTGCTTAGGCGAAGCCCTGCGTCGGTAGCAACATCATCACCGTCACCACGCCTCCATGCTGATGGAACTCTCCCGTGAAGCTCTGCTGTATCGGAGTTCGTGGGACGTCATCGAGCTGAACGTGTGCTGAACTCGGAGGTGCCATACATTCGGTACTTGGATCGGTCGGATCGTGAAGACGTACGACTACATCAACCGCGTTGTGCTAACGCTTCCGCTTTTAGTCTACGATGGTACGTGGACTCACTCTCCCTGCTCGTTGCTATGCATCACCATGATCTTGCGTGTGCGTAGGAATTTTTTTGAAATTACTACGTTCCCCAACAGTGGCATCCGAGCCAGGTTTATGCGTAGATGTTATATGCACGAGTAGAACACAAGTGAGTTGTGGGAGTCATACTGCTTACCAGCATGTCATACTTTGGATCGACAGTATTGTTGGATGAAGCGGCTCGGACCGACATTACGCATACGCTTACGCGAGACTGGTTCTACTGACGTGCTTTGCACATAGGTGGCTGGCGGGTGTCAGTTTCTCCAACTTTAGTTGAACCGAGAGTGGCTATGCCCGGTCCTTTTTGAAGGTTAAAACAACACTAACTTAATGAAATATCGTTGTGGTTTTGATGCGTAGGTAAGAACGGTTCTTTCTCAGCCCGTAGCAGCCATGTAAAACTTGCAACAACAAAGTAGAGGATGTCTAACTTGTTTTTGCAGGGCATGTTGTGATGTGATATGGTCAAGACATGATGCTAAATTTTATTGTATGAGATGATCATGTTTTGTAACCGAGTTATCGGCAACTCACAGGAGCCATATGGTTGTCGCCTTATTGTATGCAATGCAATCGCCGTGTAATTGCTTTACTTTATCACTAAGCGGTAGCTATAGTCGTACAAGCAATAGTTGGCGAGACGACAACGATGCTACGATGGAGATCAATGTGTCGTGCCGGTGACGATGGTGATCATGACGGTGCTTCGGAGATGGAGGTCACAAGCACAAGATGATGATGGCCATATCCACTTATATTGATTACATGTGATGTTTATCCTTTATGCATCTTATTTTGCTTTGATTGACGGTAGCATTATAAGATGATCTCTCACTAAATTTCAAGGTAAAAGTGTTCTCCCTGAGTATGCACCGTTGCGAAAGTTCTTCGTGCCGAGACACCACGTGATGATCAGGTGTGATAAGCTCTACGTTCAAATACAATGGGTGTAAGATAGTTTTGCACACGCAGAATACTCAGGTTAAACTTGACGAGCCTAGCATATGCAGATATGGCCTCGGAACACTGAGACCGAAAGGTCGAGCGTGAATCATATAGTAGATATGATCAACATAGTGATGTTCACCATTGAAAACTACTCCATCTCACGTGATGATCGGACATGGTTTAGTTGATTTGGATCACGTGACCACTTAGATGATTAGAGGGATGTCTATCTAAGTGGGAGTTCTTAAGTAATATGATTAATTGAACTTTAATTTATCATGAACTTAGTCCTGGTAGTATTTTGCAAATTATGTTGTAGAACAATAGCTCGCGTTATAGCTTCCCTATGTTTTTTGTATGTTCCTAGAGAAAACTAAGTTGAAAGATGATAGTAGAAATGATGCGGACTGGGTCCATGATCCGAGGTTTATCCTCATTGATGCACAAAAGAATTATGTCCTTGATGCACCGCTAGGTGACAGACCTATTGCAGGAGCAGATGCAGACATTATGAACATTTAGCTAGCTCAATATAATGACTACTTGATAGTTTTGTGAACCATGCTTTACGGCTTAGAACCGGGACTTCAAAAATGTTTTTGAAATGTCACGGAACATCTGAGATGTTCCAAGAGATGAAATTGGTATTTCAGACTCATGCCTGTGTCAAGAGGTATGAGACCTCTGACAAGTACTTTGCCTAAAAGATGGAGGAGAATTGCTCAACTAGTGAGCATGTGCTCAGAATGTCTGGGTACTACAATCACTTGAATCAAGTGGGAGTTAATCTTCCAGATAAGATAGTGATTGACAGAGTTCTCTAGTCACCATCACCAAGTTACTAGAACTTCGTGATGAACTATATGCAAGGGATGACGAAAACGATTCCCGAGCTCTTCCTGATGCTGAAATCGACGAAGGTAGAAATCAAGAAAAGAGCATCAATTGTTGATGATTGATAAGACCACTAGTTTCAAGAAAAGGGCAAAGGAAAAGAAAGGGAACTTCAAGTAGAATGTCAAACAAGTTGTCACTCCCGTGAAGAAGCCCAAAGCTGGATCAAAGCCTGAAACTGAGTGCTTCTACTGCAAAGGAAATGGTCACTGGGAGTGGAAATGCCCTGAATATTTGGTGGATAAGAAGAATGGCAAAGTGAACAAGGGTATATTTGATATACAGGTTATTGATGTGTACCTTACTAGTGTTTATAGTAGCCCCTGGGTATTTGATACTTGTTCAGTTGCTAATATTAGTAACTCGAAACAGGAGTTACAGAATAAATAGAGACTAGTTGAGGGTGTAGTGACGATGTGTGTTGGAAGTGGTTCCAAGATTGATATGATCATCATGGCACACTCCATATACTTTCGGGATTAGTCTTGAACCTAAATACATGTTATTTGGCGTTTGCGTTGAGCATGAATATGATTTGATCATGTTTATTGCAATACGGTAATTCATTTAAAGTCAGAGAATAATTGTTGTTTTGCTTATATGAATAAAACCTTCAATGGTAATACACCCAATGAAAATAGTTTCTTGGATCTCAATCGTGGTAATACACATATTCATAATATTGATGCCAAAAGATGCAAAGTTGATAATGATAGTGCAGCTTATTTGTGGCACTGTCGTTTGGGTCATATCGGTGTAAAGCGCATGAAGAAACTCCATAAAGATGGATTTTTGGAATCACTTGATTATGAATCATTTGATGTTTGCGAACCGTGCCTTATGGGCAAGATGACTGAAACTCCGTTCTCCGGAACAACGGAACGAGCTAGTGACTTATTGGAAACAATACATACTGATGTATGCGGTCCAATGAGTGTTGATGCTCGTGGCGGGTATCATTATTTTCTGACCTTCACAAAATGATTTCAGTAGATATGAGTATATCTACTTAATGAAGCGCAAGTCTGAAATATTTGAAAAGTTCAAAGAATTTCAGAGTGAAGTGGAGAATCATCATAACAAGAAAATAAAGTTTCTACGATCTGATCGTGGAGGAAAATATTTGAGTTACGAGTTTGGCCTTTTATTTAAAACAATGTGGAATAGTTTGACAGTTCACGCCACCTGGAATACCACAGCGTAGTGGTGTGTCTGAACGTTGTAACCGCACTTTATTGGATATGGTGCGATCTATGATGTCTCTTACCGATTTACCAATATTGTTTTGGGGCTATGCATTAGAGACAGCTGCATTCACTTTAAATAGGGCACCATCAAAATCCGTTGAGACGACGCCTTAAAAACTATGGTTTGGCAAGAAACCAAAGTTGTCGTTTCTTAAAATTTGGAGCTGCGATGCTTATGTGAAAAAGTTTTTCAACCTGATAAGATCAAACCCAAATCGGAGAAGTGCGTCTTCATAGGCTACCCAAAAAGAAACTATTGGGTACACATTCTATCATAGATCAGAAGGCAAGATTTTTTGTTGCTAAGAATGGATCCTTTCTACAAAAGGAGTTTCTCTCGAAAGAAGTGAGTGGGAGGAAAGTAGAACTTGATGAGGTAACTGTACCTGCTCCCTTATTGGAAAATAGTTCATCACAGAAATCTGTTCATGTGACTCCTACACCAATTTGTGAGGAAGCTAATGATGATGATCATAGAACTTCAGATCAAGTTACTACCGAACCTCGTAGGTCAACCAGAGTAAGATCTGCACCAGAGTGGTACGGTAATCCTTTTATGGAGGTCATGTTACTTGACCATGACGAACCTACGAACTATGAGGAAGCGATGATGAGCCCAGATTCCGCGAAATGGCTTGAGGCCATAAAATCTGAGATAGGATCCATGTATGAGAACAAAGTGTGGACTTTGGTTGACTTTCCCGATGATCGGCAAGCCATCAAGAATAAATGGATCTTCAAGAAGAAGACTGACGCTGACGGTAATGTTACTATTTACAAAGCTCGACTTGTTGCGAAAGGTTTTTGACAAGTTCAAGGAGTTGACTACGATGAGACTTTCTCACCCGTAGAGATGCTTAAGTCCGTCCGAATCATGTTAGCAATTGCTGCATTTTATGATTATAAAATTTGGCAAATGGATGTAAAGATTGCATTCCTGAATGGATTTCTGGAAGAAGAGTTGTATATGATGTAACCTAAAGGTTTTATCGATCCAAAGGATGCTAACAAAGTGTGCAAGCTCCAGTGATCCATCTATGGACTGGTGCAAGCATCTCGGAGTTGGAATAAATGTTTTTATAGTGTGATCAAAGCCTATAGTTTTATACAGACTTGCGGTGAAGCCTGTATTTACAAGAAAGTGAGTGGGAGCACTATAGCATTTCTGATAAGTATATGTGAATGACATATTATTGATTAGAAATAATGTAGAATTTTTCTGTAAAGCATAAAGGAGTGTTTGAAAGGAGTTTTTCAAAGAAAGACCTCGGTGAAGGTACTTGCACATTGAGCATCAAGATCTATAGAGATATATCAAGATGCTTGATAAGATTTTTCAATGAGTACATACCTTAATAAGATTTTGAAGTAGATCAAAATGGAACAGTCAAAAAGGAGTTCTTGCCTGTGTTGCAAGGTGTGAAGTTGAGTAAAGACTCAAAACCCGACCATGGCAGAAAATAGAAAGAGAACGAAAAGTCATTCCCTATGCCTCAGTCATAGGTTCTATAAAGTATGCTATGCTGTGTACCAGACCTATTGTGTACCTCACCAGGAGTTTGGCAAGGGGGTACAATAGTTATCTAGGAGTAGATCACTAGACAGCAGTCAAAATAATCCTTAGCAAGGACTAAGGAAATATTTCTCAATTATGGAAGTGATAAAAGAGCTTGTCGTAAAGAGTTACGTCGATGCAAGCTTTTACACCAATCCAGATGACTCTAAATCTCAATCTAGATACATATTGAAAGTGGGAGCAATTAGCTAGAGTAGATCCATGTAGAGCATTGTAGACATAGAATATTTGCAAAATACATACGGCTCTGAATTAGATAGACTCGTTGACTAAACTTCTCTCACAAGCAAAACATGATCACACCTTAGTACTCTTTGGGTGTTAATCACATAAGCGATGTGAACTAGATTATTGACTCTAGTAAACCCTTTGGGTGCTGGTCACATGAGATGTAAGCTATGGGCGTTAATCACATATAGATGTGAATATTTGTGTTAAATCACATGGTGATGTGAACTAGATTATTGACTCTAGTACAAGTGGGAGACTGAAGGAAATATGCCCTAGAGGCAATAATAAAGTTATTATTCATTTCCTTATTTCATGATAAATGTTTATTATTCATGCTAGAATTGTATTAACTGGAAACTTAGTACATGTGTGAATACATAGACAAACTGAGTGTCACTAGTATGCCTCTACTTGACTAGCTCGTTGAATCAAAGATGGTTAAGTTTCCTAGCCATAGACATGAGTTGTCATTTGATTAACGGGATCACATCATTACAGAATGATGTGATTGACTTGACCAATTCCGTTAGCTTAGCACTTGATCGCTTAATATGTTGTTATTGCTTTCTTCATGACTTATACATGTTCCTATGACTATGAGATTATGCAACTCCCGTTTACCGGAGGAACACTTTGTGTGCTACCAAACATCACAACGTAACTGGGTGATTATAAAGGTGCTCCTACAGGTGTCTCCGAAGGTACTTGTTGAGTTGGTGTATTTCGAGATTAGGATTTGTCACTCCGATTGTCGAAGAGGTATCTCTGGGCCCTCTCGGTAATGCACATCACTATAAGCCTTGCAAGCAATGTGACTAATGAGTTAGTTGCGGGATGGTGCATTACGGAACGAGTAAAGAGACTTGCCGGTAACGAGATTGAACTAGGTATTGAGATACTGGCGCTCGAATCTTGGGCAAGTAACATACCGATGACAAAGGGAACAACGTATGTTGTTATGCGGTTTGACCGATAAAGATCTTCGTAGAATATGTAGGAGCCAATATGAGCATCCAGGTTCTGCTATTGGTTATTGACCGGAAATGAGTCTCGGTCATGTCTACATAGTTCTCGAACCCGTAGGGTCCGCACGCTTAACATTTTGTGACGATTTATATTATGAGTTATGTATTTTGATGTACTGAAGGTAGTTCGGAGTCCCGGATGAGATCGAGGACATGACGAGGAGTCTCTAAATGGTCGAGACATAAAGATCGATATATTGGACGACTATATTCGGACATCGGAAAGATTCCGAGTGATTCGGGTATTTATCGGAGTACCGGAGAGTTACGGGAATTCGGCGAGGAGAAGTATTGGGCCTTATTGGGCCATACGGGAAAGAGAGAGGGGCTGCCTAGGTGAGGCCCCCCTCCTCAAAGCCTAGTTCGAATTGGACTAGGGGGAGGGGCTGCGCCCCCTCCTTCCTTCCCTTCTCTCTTCCCCTTCCTTCTCTCGTACTCCTACTAGGAAAGGAGGAGTCCTACTCCCGGTGGGAGTAGGACTCCCCCCCTTGGCGCGCCCTCCTCCTTGGCCGGCCGCTGAGGGAGTCCTGGATTAGGGGGCATCCAGACAGCCGGACTATATACTTTGGCTGGACTGTTGGATTATGAAGATACAAGATTGAAAAATTCGTCCTGTGTCTGGATGGGACTCTCCTTTGCGTGGAAGGCAAGCTTGGCAATTCGGATATGTAGATCTCCTTCTCTGTAACCGACTCTGTGTAACCCTAGCTCCCTCCGGTGTCTATATAAACCGGAGGGTTTAGTCCGTAGGACGACAACAATCATAATCATAGGCTAGCTTCTAGGGTTTAGCCTCTACGATCTCGTGGTAGATCAACTCTTGTAATACTCATATCATCAAGATCAATCAAGCAGGAAGTAGGGTATTACCTCCATCGAGAGGGCCCGAACCTGGGTAAACATCGTGTCCCCAGCCTCCTATTACCATTAGCCTTAGACGCACAGTTCGGGACCCCCTACCCGAGATCCGCCGGTTTTGACACCGACATTGGTGCTTTCATTGAGAGTTCCACTGTGTCGTCGTGATAAGGCTTGATGGCTCGTCTCGTTGTCAAGGACAACATCACATCTGGGGGAGCCCCGGCCCTAGGCCAAACTCTCCGACTAGGCGGCTTCGTCATAACCGCCCGATCGGCGGTCGCGCCGACGATGACTTCTCAGGTCATCAAAAATAGCCTCCACATCAACTCGGAACTTGCCGAACAGATGGATCCGATGGAGCTCTCATCCATGAATGAGCTCTTGGATCGCATCACCGCTCTGGGTGTCGCTACGGACTATGATCGGATTGGGCTTAAACCCGACCAAAGAGAGATTAACTCTCCGCCGGTCACCCATGAGATAGCGGTAGTGGAAGAGCAACGCATGGATTCTCCCTCTATTTTGAGGACGAACTATGTCCGGATTTCCAAACTCTCCGAGCCGGATACCCGTTCGCAGGAAGACATGACCCAAACCCCAAACTTAGAATCAGGCGGCAGGCCAGAAAAATTGGGCAACATCCCGGAGCCCGAGCTGCCAAGCTCGGAAGCTTCTCTGCCCCTGGGACTCAGATCGGGTCAGGGTTCGGACTTAAATCTACCCACCCGCCCAGATTCAAGCAATCTTTCCCACATCAGACAAGAGCCCCAAGAGACAGTACATCACTTCTGGGCCAGATTCCTCCTTGTAATAAACAAGGTTAAGGAATATCGCGAGGAAGACGCAATCTCATTCTTTTGCAAAAATTGCATGGACAAGGGAACCCTCAACGCCATAAGTCACCGCGACATAGTATGCTTGGCTGACTTGCGGCCATAGTACAGAAGTACTGTGCGATGGAAAGCGCCTGGAAAACCCAAACAAAATTCTGGGATCCTCCGGCTCTCACTAAACCCTTCATCCGAACTAAAAGGGTAACCTCTCGCAAGTCACCCGATTCATTTACCAAAAAACCAAGGCCCACTGCAGGGCGCGGAACCGTATTGGAGGAATGGCTCAATGGGCCATGCAAAATTCACAACACACCAGATACCATACCAACACATAGCCTTAGAGCATGTTGGATACTCCGGCAGGTAGCAAAAAACGGCAAGCATCTCCTCATCAACCATACCACAGAGCAACATCCCGCCGAATATAACAATACGGTACTGACAGTCTTTGAGACTTTCGCCTCAAATAATAAGCATAAGCGAGCACTCCGCAGCCTCGCCGAAGTCTGCCACGTTGTAGCAATGAATCCATGGAACGACACGGCTATAACTTTCAATGCGAGTGACGAACCTCAATTCGAACAGTTCGGGCACCAGCCACTTTGGTCCTTAGTCCAATCGTGGACGGCTTCTGGCTTACTAAAGTGCTCATGGACGGCGGTAGCAGATTAAACCTCATCTACGAGGAGACCCTCAACAAGATGGAAATAGACAAGAGCCGCATCGAGCGGAGCAGCACGACCTTTAGGGGAATCATCCCTAGTCGGGAGGCACGATGTGCGGGAAAAATCACACTAGATGTGGTATTCGGCACGCCGGAGAATTACAGGTCCAAAGTAATCACATTCCATGTGGCCCCGTTTAGCAGCGGATACCACGCCCTTTTGGGCGGGATGCATTCGCGAGCTTTCAAGTTATACCCCATTACGGGTACATGAAGCTCAAAATGCTCAGGCCCAATGGAATCATCACTCTAGCTAGTGATCCAGACGTCGCACTCTGTGCCAAAAATAAAACCGCCGCGCTGGCCCTGGAGGCATTATCCGAAGCCCTCGTGGCCGAAGAATTAAGCACGCTACGTGCCACAGTGGATAGGACGACATGATACTCGACAAGCGACCCAAGTCCACCTCTTTCAAACCAGCGGACGAGATAGTCAAATTCCAGGTCCACCCAATGGACCCTACAAAGACAGCTTCCATTGGGACATAGCTAAACCGCACAATAGACGCCGCACTATGAGAGTTCTTGCATGAGAATTGGAACATCTTTGCCTGGCATCCTTCAGACATGCCAGGCATCCCACGCAGACTGGCCGAACATAACCTAAACATATTGAAGGGATACAAGTCAGTCAAGCAGACTCTTCGGCGCTTCTCAGAACCCAAGCGACAAGCCATGGGAGAAGAGCTAGCCAAGCTACTCGAGGCCGGATTAATCAGAGATATCAAACATCCGGACTGGCTAGCAAACCTGGTGATGGTACCAAAGAACGACAAATCCTGGCGCCTATGTGTCGATTTCAAGGACCTTAACAAGGCCTGCCCCAAGGATCCCTTCCCCCTCCCCCGCATTGATCAAATCATCGATGCTACCGCAGGACATGACTCATTGTGTTTCCTTGACGCATACTCCGGATACCACCAAATAAAGATGGCGGAGTCTGACCAAGCCGCAACAGCATTCATCAAACCATATGGCCCCTTCTATTTCAACACCATGCCTTTCAGGCTCAAAAACGCCGGCGCAACCTATCAATGCATGATTCAGACATGTCTGGAAAAACAAATCGGCAAAACAGTGGAGGCATACATGGACGACGTGGTCATCAAAACAAGACACGTCGAAACTTTAATAGATGACTTGAGGCTCATGTTTGATAACCTTCGAACATATGACATCAAGCTCAACCCGGAAAAATGTGTCTTTGGCGTACCTTCCGGGAAGTTGCTCGGCTTCATCGTTTCCAACAGAGGAATTGAAGCAAATCCGGCAAAAATCCGAGCTCTGTCACAGTTTGCTACCCCAATAGACCTCAAGCAGATCCAGAAATTAACTGGATGTGTGGCTGCCTTAAGCTGCTTTATCTCCCGATTGGGAGAAAAGGCACTACCTCTTTATCTCCTTCTTCGACGCATCGAACACTTTGAGTGGACGGATGCGGCCACAGCCGGACTGTAAGAAATAAAGGCCCTCTTGGCTAGCAATCCAATCCTGACTGCACCAAATACTGGCGAACCGATGCTATTGTATATAGCCGCAACACACCAGGTTGTAAGCGCAGTGCTCGTCGTCGAACGAGAAACGGACGAACACAAGTTCCCGCTCCAAAAGCCGGTATACTATGTATCCACTATCCTCACTCCATGCAAGTCCCGGTACCCACATTATAAAAAGATAGCGCACGCAGTTTTCATGGCATCCCAGAAACTATGACACTACTTTCAAGAGTGTTCGATTATGGTGGCCTCAG
The DNA here is from genome assembly GCF_018294505.1 of Triticum aestivum. NCBI lineage: Eukaryota > Viridiplantae > Streptophyta > Magnoliopsida > Poales > Poaceae > Triticum > Triticum aestivum. Next base: position 99,392,309 of record NC_057795.1, read on the forward strand.
AAGTACCACTCAATGACATAATAAATAACCGTGATGCCACGGGCCGATTGCTAAATGGGCTATCAAGCTCCTTCCGTTCGACATAACATATAAACCACGGCGAGCCATTAAGTCGCAAGTACTGGCTGACTTCATTGCCGAATGGACGGAGGTCGAACTCCCTAAAGAGTACGGCGCATACTCATTTTGGATCATGCACTTCGACGGCTCCAAAATACTGGATGGATTGGGAGCGGGTGTTTTCCTAACATCCCCCATCGGAGACACGGTCCAATGCGTACTCAAAATACTATACACAGACTCCAACAATGCAGCCGAATATGAGGCTCTGTTGCATGGTCTTCGGATGGCAGTCTCCATGGGCATCCAACGCCTAGAAGTGCGCGGGGACTCGAACCTCGCAATATCACAGATAAATGGATACTTTGATGCCAAGGATCCAAAAATGGCGGCCTACTGTAATGCCGTCCTCAAAATGTCAGCTCAGTTCGAGGGGCTCGAATTCCACCATGTGGTCCGAGAAAATAATCAAGCACCGGATATCCTCCGCGACCCCGTCCCACCTAATATCTTCTTGGAAAGGTTGTTCAAGCCATCCGTAGTATGGGAAGGGGAGACTAGCAATACCAGTCCGGATCCGAATATAACCCCAGATTCTGAACCATCTGACGTAATCGGAGGCTCTGCCACTGAAATAACACCTTCGGCCCATGAAATCATGGCTGTCATCGCCCCGTGGACCGAGCCCTTCTTAGCCTACCTAAATAGGCAAGAGCTCTCCGAGGACCAAAATGAGGCACGTTGTATTGTGCGACACTCCAAGGCCTACAAAGTCCACGAGGGAGAGCTTCATAAGAAAAGCGCCACTGGAGTGCTCCAAAGATGCATCTCCGAAGAGGAAGGGCGGCGGCTCTTGGCCGAAATCCATGCCGGACTCGGCGGGCACCATGCCGCAGCTCGAGAACTTGTAAGCAAGGCCTTCTGTATAGGTTTTTACTAGCCGAAAGCCCGGGCAGATGCACAGGACCTTGTCCAACATTGCATCGGTTGCCAACTTTTCTCCAATCAGAGCCATATGCCACCTACCGCTCTCCAAACAATCCCCATAACTTGGCCCTTCGCGGTCTGGGGGCTTGATATGGTCGGACCTCTTAAAGGGGAAGCCATAAGAAAAAAATACTTATTGGTCATGGTGGACAAGTTCACCAAATGGATAGAGGCCAAACCAGTTAAAACGCCCGAATCCGGACCAGTGATAGACTTCATATCAGGGGTTGTGCACCATTACGGTGTCCCCCACAACATCATCACCGACAATGGCTTAAATTTTACAGCCGATGAGGTGAAAAATTGGTGCGGCAATATGGGCATTAAGCTCGATTACGCCTCTGTCTATCACCCCCAAACAAACGGTCAAGTCGAACGTGCAAATGGTCTTATCATGAGCGGCATCAAACCCAAACTAGTGCGATCCTTCAAGGAATCAGATACGCACTAGGTCGAGGAGCTCGACTCCATACTATGGGGGCTGCGGACCACGCCAAATCGCACCACCAGATACACACCATTTTTAATGGTGTACGACACAGAGGCAGTACTACCCTGCGATATAATTCATGACTCACCTTGCGTGCGCATGTACGAAGAGAAAGAAGCCGAGCTAGATCGGCAGGACAACTTAGATGCCCTGGAGGAGGAGCGTGATGTCGCAAAAGCCCGTTCCGCATTCTATCAGCAGCAGGCTCGAAGGTATCAAAGTAGAGAAGTACGGGCCAAAACTTATAACATTGGCGAACTCGTTCTATGCCTACCGGAGAAGAAGAAGGAAAGGCTCAAGCCCAAGTGGGAGGGTCCCTTCATCATTGATAAAGTTCTCACCGGAGGAGCGTATCGTCTGCGTAATGCATCAAATAACAGACTCGAGCCGAACCCATGGAACGCGGCCAGACTCCGAAGATTCTATGCCTAGTGTCGAACTTAGTGTTCATCTCTCTACCTCCGCCTTTTTAATTATGTCCTCCTTTTCTTTCTCTCTTTTCCTCTTTTCTTTTTCCACATAAAGCCTTACATGCTTTACGGATGCTTTGATTTCTTCGGCCGCACTATGCGTGCTCAATATACTTGGGGGCTTCCTATACGGAAGCTTAATATAATTATTTTCATGGCTTTATGCCCACCAGATATGTGTCACCTTTCCGTATGTGCCTTTTCTTCACCATTATATGCATCGATATGACTTAAGTTTTGGGCATGCTGGGTTGTCTGGTTCTTGTGTTTATGCCCTACGTTCCCGTTAATTCGGCTAGGGCATAAGGGGAGCACCTCTGCGATTGTTACTGCCGGGTCAGCCGGATGTGTACCTCAGACAGGGTGAAGCCGAAAGCTAGCGTTCTTAAGGGAATATTCGGTCAGTGAACAAAAGATGTTTTTGTCTATTACAACATAAATCCCCAGATGTTTTGTATCCTGCTTCCCTATTCGCAATTCGCACATGCACATTGATGCATGCCTACCCAGGGAAAGGAACCCTTAACGGAAATATTCTCTCTGGAAGATGTTTCTTACTATCCATGTAATATAACATAACTAGTTGGGTACTTGTCTGTTCAAGCACTTATGACCCCTACGCCTGGTTTCCATGCGTACCCTGGTTTTACATAACTGAGCGGGTATTCGGATACACTTCGGACTGTCGGGTCCGGAGGCTGAAGCGAAAAGGTCCGCCTAGACAAACGATTTACAATCCGGCTAGGGACTACATACGTCCATTGAAGTACATAGTCACTTGGACTGGCTAAATTCTTCTTCTATACCATCCGACAGGCTGTCTAGCCTACAATCCTGTCGGGAATACTTTGCGGCTAACTCTACTTGGTCATACACCAGGCTTACAGGGATCTCTTTCCCATCTGGCCCCACCGGTCCGACCTCGGCCATATGGTTTGGGTCAGCCTTGATGTATCGCGTCTTCACCATGGCCCAGGCTTCCTTTGCACCTTGTCGGTAGGCCGATACCTTCCATAATCGGAAGCGCCGCCGTGCTCCCTTGAGCATATCCACAAGCTCCCCCATGCCTCCCGGCAGGGAAGCGGATGGCCACAAGGCCTGGGCAATACCCTGCATCACCTGCCGAGCTCGTTCGTGCAGTTGTGAGAGATCTTACAGCAGATCGCCTGCGGATCCGGGCATCTCCTCTTCAGGACGGCCTGTTAGCATACCTACAGACATAACTCTGTTAATAGGTTTCTTCGCCGAACTATAATGCAGTTCGTTTAAGCACTTACCATAAATGCCGCGTCGAAGCCTCTTGTTCTCCTTCACGGAGTCAGCAAGCTGAGCTCGAACATCTGATAATTCGACGCTCAGCCGGGTATTGGCATCTTGGAGATTGTTTTTCTCCTGCCTAACCTGCATAAGCACCCGCTCGCCAGCCTTTAGCTGTCTTCAAACATGTGGCTCATTATATTTTACGATCTCCGGATTCTCTTCGGGATTGTCTGCATAATCTTTTGTTAGATTTGTAAAGCATGCCGAATACTAACTGGCATACGCCATTAAATTCTCTTTGATCGAGACAAGTATTACCAGATGAGGCCTTCTGGGATTCCTCTATTTTGGCAACTGCGGCCCTCAGCTGGGCCCACTACAGGAAACTGCTAGTTTGCCGTTAGTGAGCGGCTTTGCCGTCAGCATTTCGTCGGGGTAGACGGCAAAGAAAGTTTTGCCGTCAGGAGCTTATGGCAAAGTATGACCAACGGCAAATCTGCGCTTTGCCGTGTGTGAGCGCGCTGGCAGACGGCAAACCTAGCGAAAGGATGACGGCAAAGAAACCAAGACGGCAAACTGGCTCTTCACTGTCTGTTGTTTCACTGAGTGACGGCAAAGGATGGACACGTGTCTAGTTTGACGGTAGGTAACGGTGCCCCAGTTTTGCCGTTTGTGTTTGTCATCAACTGACGGCAAAGTCAGTTGCTTTGCCGTCTGCCTTCTGTCCTACTGACGGCGAACTAATAGAAAAAAAACCTGGCACCGAGCCTTTCTTTGCCATCTCCTTTTGGTCCCACTAACGGCAAACTAATGGAAATTAAGAAAAAAAAAACCCACCCGACCGCATCATCCCCGATTCCTCTGTCTCTACCGTGCGCGCTAGGGTATCCCCGCCCGTCCCCGGCAGCACCGCGCCGCCGCCACCGCCCGTCCCCGGCTCCACCGCGCCGCCGCCGCCAGTCTCCACCTCCACCGCGCCACCGCAGCTGGTCCCCGCCTCCATGCGCCACCGTCGGGACCATTGTACACAGCGCCCCCCACCCGTCCTCCTCCAATGCCGCGACCGCCACCGGGCCGTCCTCCCCTGCCCTAGCCGTCCCCCACCGGGCCGTCCTCCCCTGCACGGCTGCCGTGGGCAGCACCGCCGCCGGTTCCCTCCTGCGCTCCCCACCCATCCTCCCCTACGCCCCCACCCGTCCTCCACCGGGCCGTCCTCCCCTGCACGGCTGCCGTGGGCAGCACCGCCGCCGGTTCCCTCCTGCGCATCCGCCGCCGCTAGTCACCACCGAAGCGGGGCACCACCTCCCCCTCTTCCCCAAGCCCCCCTCTGCCCCACCCCACGGTGAGCACCGCTCCCCATCTCTGTTTGTATTCTTTTAGATGGATAGATGTATGGATTGCAGTATGTGGATGGATTTATAGATGTATGTAAGGATGGATGCATAGATGGATGTATGTATAGGGTTGTTCTGCCTAAATTTTTTAGTATAAGGTTGTTCTGCAAGGCAAAATTTCAACTTTTGATTAATGCTCGTAGGAAATTAAATGCTCAGTTTTTTGCAACATGCTTAGATTGGAGAAGACAAGCCAGAGAGTCTAGTCTTGCTACACATATATATATAGTTGTCAATTGTGAGATGATGTTGATAATGTTTTTATCAGATTGTTTCACGAGTGCTTATGTTGGTTGTGCTGGTGCTTTTCATGTGCAGGGATTTTCTCTTCACCTCGAGGAGCATTGTCCGTCCCGTTGCCATTGCCATCGTTGTTCAACTACCACCTCTACGGTCTCGAGGTGAGCTTGACTGTCATCTCCTCCCCCTCCCCTATTTGCTTCGTTCCGTTCGTCGTGCCGATGCCACTAGATTTTATTTTCATGTCAAGTCTCGTGACCTAGGCGTCTCCCGTTCAAAAGGGTGGCATCTATAAATATGCATGTCTTTGCATATTTATAACCGTCGTCCTTTCGAATTGTCCATGTTATCCATGGACAGCCCGAGTACGTGTAGATTGGGTTTCGTTTCCCGTGCTCTACTTCGGTCCTCGGCAAAATTTTGTCAGCGCCACCTCGTTGTTCTCCGGGTGCACATTCTCTCGGCTTGTTGTCGAGACGTGTATCTAGAGAACAGCGGGGAGGTGCTGCCGAAATTTTGCCGAGGACCGGAGTAGAGCACGGGAAACGAACCCAATCTACATGTACTCGGGTGGGATTAGGACCCATCTTTACCTATTAGAGATAGGATTCAATCCATGGATGCACGTTTCCCTTTTGTATGGTAAAAAATTAAAATCATGGCGTAAATAATATGACAATGGTAATTAGGTGTGTATCTAGTCTTAATTACATTATACATATCTTGATGAATATGAATTTGGTGCCCCTACTATTAGTGCAAGTACCAGTATGGATGATCGTGAGTGGATGTACACTGGACACCCTAGTCAGGCTGGCATGACCACTGAATGGGTGACGAAGACCAACGAATTTGTGGAGGCAGCATTTGCTAGAGGCCAAAGAAAAAGTTGGTGCCCCTACTTGAAGTGTCGCAACGGCACAGAGCAGTCGAAGAAGACGATGTGTGTGCACCTACAGAAGCATGGGTTTAAGCGTGGGTATACCCGGTGGACCCTTCATGGCGAGCCTGAACGTAGCAGAGAGGAGGTGGTGCATCGGCGAACCGACAACAATGGTACTGGGATAGTTGACATCATAGCTGACTTCAACGATGCACGTGAAGAGGGATCAGAGGAAGAACCGGAGGAGTCTGCGAGGGCCTTCTTAGAAATGCTGAATTCCTCACAACAACCTCTTCACGACCACACAAACCAATGTCAGTTGGATGCCATTGCACAAGCAATGTCTATAAAGACCCAGTTCAACATGAGCAGAGATTGCTTTAATTCGATGGTGACATCTTGGGGTCGCTCTCTCCCCGAAGGTCACAAACTGGCTACAAGTTGGTATGAAGCGAAGAAAATCCTTCGTGCACTTAAGATGTCCTATGAGCAGATACATGCTTGTCCAAATGGATGTGTCTTATTTACGAAAGAGTATGCCGATGACACGTATTGCACCAAGTGCAAAGCCTCTAGGTATGTCGAGAGAGACCTCAGTGATGGTACGAAGAAGCAGAGCAAAGTCCCCGCAAATGTTCTTCGATATTTTACAATCTTGCCAAGAATTCAACGCCTTTACTTGAACGAAGATACAGCCAAACAGATGACATGGCACAAATATGGGATAAGACACGACAAAGATGATCATGGGAGACCGATGCTGATACATCTGTCTTGTGCCCAAGCTTGGAAGAGTTTCGATCGCATACATCATGAGAAAGCAAAAGAGGCAAAGAATGCATGAGTTGCCATCGGACTCGATGGGTTCAATCCGTTTGGTATGGTGTCAAAGACATATAGTTGTTGGCCCGTGTTTGTTGTTCCCCTCAACCTCCCCCCCCCCCCCCGGCGCCATAATGCAACGGCAAGCACATGTTCCTGTCGTTGATAATTCCAAGACCCAAGTATCCAGGGAAGAATATAAGTGTGTACATGCAACCACTGGTAGATGAGTTGAAAGAAGCTTGGGTGAACGGGATACGGACATACGACGCTGCTAGCAAAAAGAACTTCACAATGCATGTTTGGTACCAGTACTCATTTCATGACTTACCGGCGTATTCACTTTTCATGGGGTGGTCTGTGCATGGGAGGTTCCCATGCCCAAGGTGCAAGGCAAGCATGAAGTGTCGTTGGTTGCAGCATGGTCGCAAGTATTCTTGCTTCGATTTTCATAGACAACATTTGCGTCTTGACCATCCATTCAGAAAAGACAAGAAGAACTTCATGAAAGGTGAAGTCGTTGAACACTCGGCACCACCTGAGATGACGGGTGAACAAGTTCGTGATCAACTAAATGCTCTCCAGCCTGATCCCAAACGTCCAGGGTATTTCTTGGGATATAACGAAGAACACGCGTGGACTCATAAGCCATGCTTATGGGATCTCCCCTACTTCCACCAGCTCGAGCTTCCACATAATATTGATGTAATGCACACTGAAAAAAATATCACCGAGGCCATTTTTGGCACATTGTTCAACATTGCTGAGAAGACGAAGGATAATACTAAGGCTAGACTTGATGTAATGAAGCTATGTCATAGACCCGAACAAAACTTGCGACAACCCGAGGGCAAGAAAAACTAGAGGACGCCAAAGGCGAGGTTTGTTCTTACTAGGGAACAAAAGATGGAGATACTCATGTGGTTCAAAACTTTGTTGTTCCCTGATGCGTATGCAGCGAACCTTATGAGGGCAGTGAATCTTGATAAATTGAAGCTCAACAGGATGAAGAGTCATGATTGGCACATATGGCTTGAGCGGTTAATGCCGGTGATGATTTGAGGCTATATCCCTGAGGATGATTGGGAAGTATTGGCAGAGCTTAGCTATTTCTTTCGTGTTCTTTGTGCTAAAGAAGTATCTCCTACTATGATAGATGAGATGGAAGAACGGGCCCCCAAGTTGCTCTGCAAGCTAGAGAAGATCTTTCCACCAGGATTCTTTAATCCGATGGAACATATGATTTTACACCTCCCTTCCGAGGCAAGAATGGGTGGCCCTATGCAGAATCGTTGGTGCTATGGACTTGAGAGAATGCAGAAGACTCTTCGAGCTAAATGTAGAAATAAATGTAGAATTGAAGCCTCCATAGCCGAGGCATTCTTGGCAGAGGAGATTACAAACTTCACGACATCACGCTATGCGGCCAATATTCAAAGCTTGCATAATGCAAAGTCTCGATACAATACTGGCGACCCTAAACATGAATCCAAGCTCAGCCTCTTGAAAGGGAAACTCGGACCTGTGGGTGCTTCTGGTTCAAAGCATTTGGATCCGAAAGAGTGGAAATCGCTTACGTTGTATATCCTCACCAACCTTCAAGAAGTGCGGCCATACATTGAGTAAGTGTTGGTACATTATGTAACATTTACTCACATGTTTCTCTCTTAACTCCGCTCATTTCTCATTGGGCAGTGAATTCATTGCCCAATTCTCGAATGGAGGGGTCGAACGTGATTCACTTGAAGAGTATGAGCTTCTTGCTGGTGAAGGAGACGGCAATTATGGTTTCATTTCTTGGTTCAGAGAAAAGGTAAGGTATACTTCTTGGAACACTTGAAGTTGGTATTACGTGCGACTAATACACCTATCCTTCTCTCTTAAACTTGTAGGGTACGTCGATATTGGACAAAGAGTTGAAACAAGTTGCTAATGGGTTTGACTATAAGGTCGGTACATTTGATAAATACGACATCAATGGGTATCGCTTCCGCACACATGGGAACGAGGAACGTCGGGACGTTCTAAAATCAAGGAACACGGGAGTGTCGGCTATTTGCAATGGAGTTGAGTATTATGGAAGACTTGATGAAATATATGAACTGCATTACTTTGGGGCAAATCCTCCAAAAGTCGTTGTCTTCAAATGCCATTGGTTTGATCCGGAGAAGGTTAGGCGGAGGGATGATATTGGGCAAGTCAAAATTCGACAAGACATCAAATTAGAATGTGAAGATGTCTATATTGTGGCTCAACAGGCGACACAAGTTTTTTATCTCAAGTATGCATGCCAAAAGAAGTACCTTAAGGGTTGGGATGTCGTGTACGATGTGCCGCCACATCGTAAACATCCTTCCCCCAGTGAAGAGGATTATCAACCTCACATTGACCCTGATACATATGATGGAGAATTCTTCCAAGAAGAACATGGGCCCAGAGGCCGTCTCAACATCCATCCACGCATGGAAGTACACATTGACAGTGAAGAAGAAGAAGTCGAAGAGGAAGAAGAAGAGGTTACAAACGTGGAAGACCTCTCAATGTTTGAACGGTTACGTCTAGGAATTGCCGATGAAGGTGACGATGACGGTTAACATGAGGACAACATCCTTGACGACACATATGATACTGATGATGAGGCTAGAACTGACCTTGAAGAAGAGACGGATTGTGATCCAGATGATCCCGACTATTTTTAGTCGTAGTGTTGAACTGTAATCTTGATTTTGTACTAGTTGCTTTACCATGACCCAGATGATCTCAAACATGTTGTAATGTTGAATTTGTAATATTTTTGAACTTATGCTTATCTATTTGAAGTATAATGTAGTTTTTGTACTATAATTGCCTGGTAATTCTCATTGCGTATGTTTTTTGAACTTATGCTTATTTGTTTGAACTATAATGTATTTGTACTACAATTGCATTGATAATTCTCATTGCGACAATTGTTTGAACTTATGCTTATTTGTTTGAACTATAATGTATTTGTACTACAATTGCATTCGTAATTCTCATTGCGACAATTGTTTGAACTTATGCTTATTTATTTAAACTATAATCTTGTATTTGTACTAATTACATGGCAAGGAAGCAATTGCAGGAGGCATGTTCCCTAGCTCCTCCCATAGCTCTCTCCCTGAATACAAAGCTCGGTTACGTATCTCAAAATCTTCTACATATAAACGCTCGACTCCAGCTATGGTTGAGATGGAGGTATTCTATACAAGTCCTTCTATATATGTTTGTTTCTTACTTACTGTTGGATTGAAGATGCAATTGCCATGCCATATTTTGCAGGCCCGACTGGCGGAGGAGAGGCGAGTGGCGGCAGAGGAGAGGGAGGAGGAGAGGCGAGTGGCGGCAGAGGAGAGGGCGGAGGAGAGGCGACTGGCTGATGAGAGGATGCAGCAAGCGGTGGAGCAGGCGGTGTTGGCACAAACTAGTCAATGCTTTGCAATGTTTGCGGTTAGGTCCTTAATTGCCAAACACATACATAATCTTCACTCAATCATAATCTTCTACTACCAGTACTTAATCTTCACTCAAACATAATTTGCAGGCTTATTGTACCCAGAATGGTATGCTCGCTATGCAGATGCCTCAATCAGGCCATGGATCTAATGCTGATGGATCTTCACATGCACGAGGCCCAAGCGACAACAACCTTGGTGGTTCTCCGAATGTTTGAGATCGAGTATGGTTAGTGCATACATATCTCATTTACGTAGGTCTCAAATTTGTCAACGTAGAAACAAGTAGCTATCTTGATTCTTGAAGATCAAACTTATAAGTAGAGACAAGTAGATACCATTTGAACCGTTTCAAACTATAATCCATTTGAACAATTTCAACCATGATCTTAATTAACTATATGCATTCTTGAAGCTATTTATTTTCATGATTTAGAGAACACTTGAAGATATTCATGATTTAGAGACAAGTAGCTACTTATTTTCATGATTTAGAGACCATTTGAAGATCTCCATGATTTAGAAACTTGTAAGTAGAGACCGTTTGAACCATTTAAAGATCAAACTTATAAGTAGAGACAAGTAGAGACCATTTGAACCGTTTCAAACTATAATCCATTTGAACAATTTCAACCATGATCTTAATTAAATATATGCATTCTTGAAGCTATTTATTTTCATGATTTAGAGAACACTTGAAGATATTCATGATTTAGAGACAAGTAGCTACTTATTTTCATGATTTAGAGACCATTTGAAGATCTCCATGATTTAGAAACTTGTAAGATAGAGACTGTTTGAACCATTTAAAGATCAAACTTATAAGTAGAGACAAGTAGAGACCATTTGAACTGTTTCAAACTATAATCCATTTGAACAATTTCAACCATGATCTTAATTAAATATATGCATTCTTGAAGCTATTTATTTTCATGATTTAGAGAAGACTTGAAGATATTCATGATTTAGAGACAAGTAGCTACTTATTTTCATGATTTAGAGACCATTTGAAGATCTCCATGATTTAGAAACTTGTAAGATAGAGACCGTTTGAACCATTTAAAGATCAAACTTATAAGTAGAGACAAGTAGAGACCATTTGAACTGTTTCAAACTATAATCCATTTGAACAATTTCAACCATGATCTTAATTAAATATATGCATTCTTGAAGCTATTTATTTTCATGATTTAGAGAACACTTGAAGATATTCATGATTTAGAGACAAGTAGCTACTTATTTTCATGATTTAGAGACCATTTGAAGATCTCCATGATTTAGAAACTTGTAAGTAGAGACCGTTTGAACCATTTAAAGATCAGACTTATCAGTAAAGATCTAGTGTTAAATTAGCATGTTCAAAATTGGATAAGTGTTCAAGAAACTCCATATGTACTAGAAGCTTTTTATTTGGAAACTCACTATGGAATATGGATCACTATTTATTTTGTAGTGTCGAAGTACTTTCTTTTGTCTATTTGGCATATTGATGATTTCAAGCACGTTATTTGACACACACCATTCAATCTTGTAGGTTGCCACCTGGATGCTCTTTGGACTACGACATGGACATGAAGGCGTTTGTTGTAGTGCCAAATCTTACGTAGTGATGCCATCTTTGTTCATTGTGTATTATATGCTGTGGAACTTTGTTTTGGGACTATATGCTATGGAACTTTGTCCCGGGACTATATATATGCTATGGAACTTTGTTTTGGGACTATATATATGCTATGGAACTTTGTTTGGGGACTATATGCTATGGAACTTTGTCCTGGGACTATATATATGCTATGGAACTTTGTCCTGCGACTATATATATGCTATGGAACTTCGTTCTTATATTTGTTCATTGTTGCTTATATTTGCTATGGAACTATGCTGTCCTGTTATGGTTCTGTGCTGTTATGGTTCTATACTGTGTATTAAACTGTTTAATTTCTGATTTAAAAAAAAGGAGCTTTGCCGTCAAGTGACAGACGGCAAAGATGCCACATGTCACCAGCCTGTGCTTCCGTTGGCATTTTGCCGTCTTGCCAACAGGCAGGTTGACGGCAAAGAGGTATAGTTTTGCCGTCTGGGCTAGCACCAACTGACGGCGAAATATAAGTCTTTGCCGACTGGGAAAGGAGCACCAGACGGCAAAGTCCTGCTATTTTGCCCACTGGGAGTACAGTGATAGACGGCAAAGTATGCCTCTTTCCCGTCTGCCAAAACTGATAGTTGACGGCAAAGATAATAGACTTTGCCGTCTGGTTGGACGGCCGGTAGACGGCAAAACACTTGACGCCGGCCGTTAGACCGTCCGTTCCGTCTGGTGCAATGTTTTGCCGTCTACTTTCCGCAGACTGGCGGCAAAAATATAGACTGACGGCAAAGTCTTTGCCGTCAGGGAAAAAAAGCAGACGGCAAAGTATTCTTTGCCGATTAATCTTTGCCGTATGACTTTGCCGTCTACTTCCTGACGGCAAACTCTTTGCCGTCTGGATTTACGTCTTTGCCGTCTGTTATGCCCAGACGGCAAACTAGCAGTTTCCTGTAGTGGCCTTGCATTTCTCTAGCTCTTGAGATAAATGGGTATTCTTCCCTACAAGAACCTATGCATACAATGATCCTTAAATCAGTTGTGCCAACTGTTTCAAGTCTCAGGGGCTACTGATATACATGCTTATCAAATTTTCTTACCCGTATATCCTTTGCATACTGGTCCGTCGCTCTGGCGAGTCCATCTTGAGCAGCGCGGATGTATGCGTCTCCTGAGTTGAAGGCATTGAACGCCTCTTCGGAAAAAATACCATCGCGGAGTACGGCCCGTCTGCGCCGGTGATTCATGGCACTCTCCACTTTGGAATTCGTAGTGGAGAACATGTCCGCATCCTCCATAGGAGGACGATTCAGCGTTGTCCCCGCATTAGCCTCCACTTGTGAGGCCGGTTCTGGAATCCGGCTGGTGGAGGCATGGCCGGCAGGGTGTCCAGATATAGTCCGGCGACTACTCTTTCTGCCAGGACATAATGGACGATGTTACATTTCAAAGATGATAATCACGGAGCAGGTTTTAAATTATACCTCTGCGACGGCATCTCAATCCTAACCGCCTTCCTCTTAAGCCTGCCTGGCCTGGGTGCCTTTTGCTGATGAGCCCCCAGGGGCTCGGCACGGCATCCCGATAGCCGTTTCTATAAAAGTACAATATATGTGCATAAGGTATGGCATAAAGAAGGAATCCTTCTCGGAGATTAGGATTTCGGCTTTACTTACGTGTGATACAGGGAGCAGTCCGGGATGATCGGCGATGATGGCCACCAAGGTGCCGTCACAGCTTGCCTGGTAAAATTTCCCATCGACAAGCTCCACAGATATATCTGGATCTTCTTCATCCGGGGTCGAGAGCCCGGCTAGGATCCTCTGGCTGCGGAGATGGGCTGTTGAACTCTTTCACGGCATTTTTCAGTTCCTGCTTTGAAATAGCAAGGTAACTAATTGTGACAAGGGATGCAAGAATAAATAGAGTTGAGTAAAGGATGACATCTTACCCGGCTTGGGGGGTTGTACATAGAAAATCCATCCCGTGGCTTGATGTGGAGGAACTCCTCTTCTTCTCCTTTGTACAAATCGAACAATATTCTCGCCAGAGCGGTGGCGGGGTCCAGACCTTTACGACCGCAGTGGGTGGCATCGTCTTCTCCGTTGAAGTGCCACATGGGTTTCCCCCGATATTCAAGTGGCTGCACCTCCCGCATTAAGCATATTGACATAACATCGATTATTGTCAGTCCTGATTGGGCCAGTATTTTTATCCTGCCCATCAGGTAGAGGACTTCTCTGTTAACTTCCTCTTGGGGGCTCCGAGGGCGCCAACTTTGGCGTTTCTTCAGTGGAGCATTAGTAAACTCGGGAAGGCCCATCCGGATTGGGTCCAGAAGGGGAACGTCCTCTATATAAAACCACTCCGAAGGCCTGTCTTCGGATGCCTTCTTTGGAGTGCCGGACAAGTATCCAGACTAGGCGACACGCCATATTTTGGCTCCGCCCACTTGATATATGAAGGAAATATGCCCTAGAGGCAATAATAAAGTTATTATTTATTTCCTTATATCATGATAAATGTTTATTATTCATGCTAGAATTGTATTAACCGGAAACATAATACATGTGTGAATACATAGACAAACAGAGTGTCACTAGTATGCCTCTACTTGACTAGCTCATTGATCAAAGATGGTTATGTTTCTTAACCATAGGCATGTGTTGTCATTTGATTAATGGGATCACATCATTAGGAGAATGATGTGATTGACTTGACCCATTCCGTTAGCTTAGCACTTGATCGTTTAGTATGTTGCTATTGCTTTCTTCATGACTTATACAAAGTTCCTGCAACTATGAGATTGTGCAACTCCCGTTTACCGGAGGAACACTTTGTGTGCTACCAAACGTCACAACGTAATTGGGTGATTATAAAGGTGCTCTACATGTGTCTCCAAAGGTACATGTTGACTTGGCATAATTCGAGATTAGGTTTTGTCACTCCGATTGTCAGAGAGGTATCTCTGGGCCCTCTCGGTAATACTCATCACCTAAGCCTTGCAAGCATTGTAACTAATGAGTTAGTTATGAGATGATGTATTACGGAACGAGTAAAGAGACTTGCCGGTAACGAGATTGAACTAGGTATTGGATACCGACGATCGAATCTCGGGCAAGTAACATATCGATGACAAAGGGAACAACGTATGTTGTTATGCGGTTTGACCGATAAAGATCTTCGTAGAATATGTGGGAACCAATATGAACATCCAGGTTCCGCTATTGGTTATTGATCGAGAATAGTTCTAGGTCATGTCTACATAGTTCTCGAACCCGTAGGGTCCGCACGCTTAACGTTACGATGACAGTTTTATTATGAGTTTATAAGTTTTGATGTACCGAAGGTTGTTCGGAGTCCCGGATGTGATCACGGACATGACGAGGAGTCTCGAAATGGTCGAGACATAAAGATTGATATATTGGATGACTATATTCGGACACCGGAAGTGTTCCGGGTGTTTTCGGAGAAAAACCGAAGTACCGGAGGGTTACCGGACCCCCCCCCCCGGGAAGTAATGGGCCTTGATGGGCCCTAGTGGAGAGAGAGAGAGGGGCCGGCCAGGGCAAGAGGCGCGCCCCCTCCCCTTGAGTCCGAATAGGACAAGGAAGGCGGGGGCGCCCCCCTTGCCTTCCCCCTCTCCCACTCCTTCCTTCCCCCCTCCTTGGAATAGGAAAGGGAGGGGGCAAACCTACTTGGAGTAGGTTTCCCCCTCCTAGGGCACGCCTCCCCTTAGGCCGGCCCCCTCCTCCTCTCCCCCTTTATATACGGGGGAGGGGGCACCGCATAGAGACACAAGTTGATCTGCGGATCGTTCCTTAGCCGTGTGCGGTGCCCCCCTCCACCATATTCCACCTCGGTCATATCGTCGCGGAGTTTAGCGAAGCCCTGCGCCGGTAGAACATCATCATCGTCACCACGCCGTCGTGCTGACGGAACTCATCCCCGATGCTTAGTTGGATTGGAGCCCGGGGAACATCATCGAGCTGAACATGTGCTGAACACGGAGGTGCCGTACGTTCAGTGCTTGGATCGGTCGATTCGTGAAGACGTACGACTACATCAACCGCGTTTTCATAACGCTTCCGCTTAACGGTCTACGAGGGTACGTAGACAACACTCTCCCCTCTCATTGCTATGCCATCACCATGATCTTGCGTGTGCGTAGGAATTTTTTTGAAATTACTACGTTCCCCAACAGTGGCATCCGAGCCTAGGTTTTATGCGTAGATGTCATATGCACGAGTAGAACACAAGTGAGTTGTGGGCGATATAAGTCATACTGCTTACCAGCATGTCATACTTTGGTTCAGCGGCATTGTGAGATGAAGCGGCCCGAACCGACATTACGCGTACGCTTACGCGAGACTAGTTTCACCGTTACGAGCACTCGTGCTTAAAGGTGACTGGCGGGTGTCTGTCTCTCTCACTTTAGTTGAACCGAGTGTGGCTACGCCCGGTCCTTGCGAAGGTTAAAACAGCACTAACTTGACAAACTATCGTTGTGGTTTTGATGCGTAGGTAAGAACGGTTCTTGCTCAGCCCGTAGCAGCCACATAAAATTTGCAACAACAAAGTAGAGGACGTCTAACTTGTTTTTGCAGGGCATGTTGTGATGTGATATGGTCAAGACGTGATGCTATATTTTATTGTATGAGATGATCATGTTTTGTAACCGAGTTATCGGCAACTGGCAGGAGCCATATGGTTGTCGCTTTATTGTATGAAATGCAAACGCCCTGTAATTGCTTTACTTTATCACTAAGCGGTAGCGATAGTCGTAGAAGCAATAGTTGCCGAGACGACAATGATGCTACGATGGAGATCAAGGTGTCGCGCCGGTGACGATGGTGATCATGACAGTGCTCTGGAGATGGAGATCACAAGCACAGGATGATGATGGCCATATCATATCACTTATATTGATTGCATATGATGTTTATCTATTATACATCTTATCTTGCTTTGATTGACGGTAGCATTTTAAGATGATCTCTCACTAATTATCAAGAAGTGTTCTCCCTGAGTATGCACCATTGCCAAAGTTCGTCGTGCCCAGACACCACATGATGATCGGGTGTGATAAGCTCTACGTCCATCTACAACGGGTGCAAGCCAGTTTTGCACATGCGGAATACTCAGGTTAAACTTGACGAGCCTAGCATATGCAGATATGGCCTCGAAACACGGAGATCGAAAGGTCGAGCGTGAATCATATAGTAGATATGATCAACATAGTGATGTTCACCATTGAAAACTACTCCATCTCACGTGATGATCGGTTATGGTTTAGTTGATTTGGATCACGTGATCACTTAGATGACTCGAGAGATGTCTGTCTAAGTGGGAGTTCTTAAGTAATATGATTAATTGAACTTAAATTTATCATGAACTTAGTCCTGGTAGTATTTTGCAAATTATGTTGTAGATCAATAGCTCGCATTGTTGCTTTCATATGTTTATTTTGATATGTTCCTAGAGAAAATTATGTTGAAAGATGTTAGTAGCAATGATGCGGATTAGATCCGTGATCTGAGGTTTATCCTCATTGCTGCACAGAAGAATTATGTCCTTAATGCACCGCTAGGTGACAGACCTATTGCAGGAGCAGACGCAGACGTTATGAACGTTTGGCTAGCTCAATATGATGACTACTTGATAGTTTAGTGCACCATGCTTAACGGCTTAGAATCGGGACTTCAAAGATGTTTTGAACGTCATGGACCATATGAGATGTTCCAGGAGTTGAAGTTAATATTTCAAGAAAATACCCGAGTTGAGAGATATGAAGTCTCCAACAAGTTCTATAGCTAAAAGATGGAGGAGAATCGCTCAACTAGTGAGCATGTGCTCAGATTGTCTGGGTACTACAATCGCTTGAATCATGTGGGAGTTAATCTTCCAGATAAGATAGTGATTGACAGAATTCTCTAGTCACCACCACCAAGTTAGTAGAACTTCATGATGAACTATAAAGGGATGACGAAAACGATTCCCGAGCTCTTCATGATGCTGAAATCGATGAAGGTAGAAATCAAGAAAGAGCATCAAGTGTTGATGATTGACAAGACCACTAGTTTCAAGAAAAGGGCAATGGGAAAGAAAGGGAACTTCAAGCAGAATGGCAAGCAAGTTGTCACTCCCGCGAAGAAGCCCAAAGCTGGACCGAAGCCTGAAACTGAGTGATTATACTGCAAAGGAAATGGTCACTAGAAGCGGAAATGCCTTGAATATTTGGTGGATAAGAAGGATGGCAAAGTGAACAAGGGTATATTTGATATACATGTTATTGATGTGTACCTTACTAGTGTTTATAGTAACCCCTGAGTATTTGATACTTGTTCGGTTGCTAAGATTAGTAACTCGAAACAGGAGTTACAGAATAAACAGAAACTAGTTGAGGGTGAAGTGACAATGTGTGTTGGAAGTGGTTCCAAGATTGATATGATCATCATCGCACACTCCCTATACTTTCGGGATTAGTGTTAAACCTAAATAAATGTTATTTGGCGTTTGCGTTGAGCATGAATATGATTTGATCATGTTCATTGCAATACGGTTATTCATTTAAAGTCAGAGAATAATTGTTGTTCTGTTTACATGAATAAAACCTTCAAATGGTCATACACCCAATGAAAATAGTTTGTTGGATCTCGATCGTAGTGATACACATATTCATAATATTGATGCCAAAAGATGCAAAGTTAATAATGATAGTGCAACTTATTTGTGGCACTGCCGTTTGGGTCATATCGGTGTAAAGCGCATGAAGAAACTCCATAAAGATGGATTTTTGGAATCACTTGGTTATGAATCATTTGATACTTGCGAACCGTGCCTTTTGGGCAAGATGACTAAAACTCCGTTCTTAGGAACAATGGAAACGAGCTACTGACTTGTTGGAAATAATACATACCGATGTATGTGATCCAATGAGTGTTGATGCTCGTGGCAAGTATCGTTATTTTCTGACCTTCACAAGATGATTTGAGCAGATATGGGTATATCTACTTAATGAAGCACAAGTCTGAAACATTTGAGAAGTTCAACGAATTTCAGAGTGAAGTGGAGAATCATCGTAACAAGAAAATAAAATTTCTACGATCTGATCGTGGAGGAAAATATTTGAGTTACGAGTTTGGCCTTCATATAAAACAATGTGGAATAGTTTCACAGCTCACGCCACATGGAACACCATAACGTAATGGTGTGTCCGAACGTCATAACTGCACTTTATTTGATATGGTGCGATCAATGATGTCTCTTACCAATTTACCAATATCATTTTGGGGTTATGCATTAGAGACAGCTGCATTCACGTTAAACAGGGCACCATTAAATCCATTGAGACGTCACCGTATGAACTATGGTTTAGCAGTAAACCTAAGCCGTCGTTTCTTAAAGTTTGGAGTTACGATGCTTATGTGAAAAAGGTTTTCAACCTGATAAGTTCGAACCCAAATCGGAAAAGTGCGTCTTCATAGAATACCCAAAGTAATCTGTTGGGTACTCCTTCTATCACAGATCCAAAGGCAAAACATTCATTGCTAAGAATGGATCCTTTCTAGAGAAGGAGTTTCTCTCGAAAGAAGTGAGTGGGAGGAAAGTAGAGCTTAATAAGGTAATTTGTACCTTCTCCCGAATTGGAAACTAGTTCATCACTAAAATCAGTTCCAGTGATGCCTACACCAATTAGTGAGGAAGCTAATGATGATGATCATGAAACTTCAAGATCAAGTTACTACCAAAACCTCGTAGGTCAACCAGAGTAAGATCCGCACCAGAGTGGTACGGTAATCCTATTCTAGAAGTCATGTTACTAGACCATGATAAACCTACGAACTATGAGGAAGCGATGATGAGCCCAGATTCCGTGAAATGGCTTGAGGCCATAAAATCTGAGATATGATCCATGTATGAGAACAAAGTATGGACTTTGATTGACTTGCTCGATGATCAGCAAGCCATGTTAAATAAATGGATCTTCAAGAGGAAGACAGATGCTGATAGTAGTGTTACTATCTACAAAGCTATACTTGTCGAAAAAGGTTTTTGACAAAGTTCAAGATGTTGAATACAATGAGATTTTCTCACTCGTATCGATGCTTAAAAGTTTTTCCGAATCATGTTAGCAATTGCCACATTTTATGAAATCTGGCAAATGGATGTCAAAACTGCATTCCTTAATGGTTTTCTTAAAGAAGAGTTGTATATGATGCAACCAGAAGATTTTGTCAATCCTAAAGGTGCTAACAAAATGTGCAACAAGCTCCAGCGATCCATCAATGGACTGGTGCAAGCATCTCGGAGTTGGAATATACGCTTTGATGTGTTGATCAAAGCATATGGTTTTATACAGACTTTTGGAAAGGCCTGTATTTACAAGAAAGTGAGTGGGAGCACTACAGCCTTTCTGATAAGTATATGTGAATGACATATTGTTGATCGGAAATAATGTAGAATTATTCTGCAAAGCATAAAGGAGTGTTTGAAAGGAGTTTTTCAAAGAAAGACCTCGGTGAAGCTGCTTACATATTGAGCATCAAGATCTATAGAGATAGATCAAGACGCTTGATAAGTTTTTCAATGAATACATACCTTGACAAGATTTTGAAGTAGTTCAAAATGGAACAGTCAAAGAAAGAGTTCTTGCCTGTGTTACAAGGTGTGAGATTGAGTAAGACTCAAAACCCGACCACGGTAGAAGATAGAAAGAGAATGAAAGTCATTCCCTATGCATCAGCCATAGGTTCTATAAAGTATGTCATGCTGTGTACCAGATCTATTGCATACCCTACCACTAAGCTTGACAAGGGAGTGCAATAGTGATCTAGGAGTAGATCAATGGACAGCGGTCAAAATTATCCTTAGTGGAATAAGGATATGTTTCTCGATTATGGAAGTGAAAAAAAAGGTTCGTCGTAAAAGGTTACATCGATGCAAGTTTTAACACTAATCTAGATGACTCTGAGTCTCAATCTGGATACATATTGAAAGTGGGAGCAATTAGCTAGAGTATCTCCGTGCAGAGCATTGTAGACATAGAAATTTGCAAAATACTTACGGCTCTGAATGTGACAGACCCGTTGACTAAAATTATCTCACAAGCAAAACATGATCACACCTTAGTACTCTTTGGGTGTTAATCACATAGCGATGTGAACTAGATTACTGACTCTAGTAAACCCTTTGGGTGTTGGTCACATGTCGATGTGAACTATGGGTGTTAACCACATATAGATGTGAACTATTGATGTTAAATCACATGGCGATGTGAACTAGATTATTGACTCTAGTGCAAGTGGGAGACTGAAGGAAATATGCCCTAGAGGCAATAATAAAGTTATTATTTATTTCCTTATATCATGATAAATGTTTATTATTCATGCTAGAATTGTATTAACCGGAAACATAATACATGTGTGAATACATAGACAAACAGAGTGTCACTAGTATGCCTCTACTTGACTAGCTCATTGATCAAAGATGGTTATGTTTCCTAACCATAGGCATGTGTTGTCATTTGATTAATGGGATCACATCATTAGGAGAATGATGTGATTGACTTGACCCATTCCTTTAGCTTAGCACTTGATCGTTTAGTATGTTGCTATTGCTTTCTTCATGACTTATACAAAGTTCCTGCGACTATGAGATTGTGCAACTCCCGTTTACCGGAGGAACACTTTGTGTGCTACCAAACGTCACAACGTAATTGGGTGATTATAAAGGTGCTCTACAGGTGTCTCCAAAGGTACATGTTGAGTTGGCATAATTTGAGATTAGGTTTTGTCACTCCGATTGTCGGAGAGGTATCTCTGGGCACTCTCGGTAATACTCATCACCTAAGCCTTGCAAGCATTGTAACTAATGAGTTAGTTATGAGATGATGTATTACGGAACGAGTAAAGAGACTTGCCGGTAACGAGATTGAACTAGGTATTGGATACCGACGATCGAATCCCGGGCAAGTAACATACCGATGACAAAGGGAACAACGTATGTTGTTATGCGGTTTGACCGATAAAGATCTTCGTAGAATATGTGGGAACCAATATGAACATCCAGGTTCTGCTATTGGTTACTGATCGAGAATAGTTCTAGGTCATGTCTACATAGTTCTCAAACCCGTAGGGTCCGCACGCTTAACGTTACGATGGCAGTTTTATTATGAGTTTATAAGTTTTGATGTACCGAAGGTTGTTCAGAGTCCCGGATGTGATCACGGACATGACGAGGAGTCTCGAAATGGTCGAGACATAAAGATTGATATATTGGATGACTATATTCGGACACCGAAAGTGTTCCGGGTGTTTTCGGAGAAAAACCAGAGTACCGGAGGGTTACCGGACCCCCCCCCCCCCCGGGAAGTAATGGGCCTTGATGGGCCCTAGTGGATAGAGAGAGGGGCCGGCCAGGGCAAGAGGCGCGCCCCTCCCCTTGAGTCCGAATAGGACAAGGAAGGGGGGGGCGGCGCCCCCCTTGCCTTCCCCCTCTCCCACTCCTTCCTTCCCCCCTCCTTGGAATAGGAAAGGGAGGGGGCAAACCTACTTGGAGTAGGTTTCCCCCTCCTAGGGCGCGCCTCCCCTTAGGCCGGCCCCCTCCTCCTCTCCCCCTTTATATACGGGGGAGGGGGCACCGCATAGAGACACAAGTTGATCTGCGGATTGTTCCTTAGCCGTGTGCGGTGCCCCCCTCCACCATATTCCACCTCGGTCATATCGTCGCGGAGTTTAGGCGAAGCCCTGCGCCGGTAGAACATCATCATCGTCACCACGCCGTCGTGCTGACGGAACTCATCCCCGACGCTTAGTTGGATTGGAGCCCGAGGAACGTCATCGAGCTGAACGTGTGCTGAACACGGAGGTGCCGTACGTTCGGTGCTTGGATCGGTCGATTCGTGAAGACGTACGACTACATCAACCGGTTGTCATAACGCTTCCGCTTAACGGTCTACGAGGGTACGTAGACAACACTCTCCCCTCTCGTTGCTATGCCATCACCATGATCTTGCGTGTGCGTAGGAAATTTTTTGAAATTACTACGTTCCCCAACAATATATAGATCCCTCCTGATTACGAGGGACGAGGCAGAATAGCCTCTTCCATAGCTCAAAATGAGCCTCACAGCCTAGAAATAGCTCGCAGAGGGCAACATAACCTGCGATGTGCAGTACAAAGGCAGGGGTTAAATTATGTAGCTGGAGGCCATACAACTCCAGGAGCCCGCGGAGGAACAGGTGGATTGGAAACCCGAGTCCCCTCAGTAAATATGGGACAAGGCATACCCGCTCCCCCTGAGATGGGTTAGGAAAGCTCTCTGCTTGCTCCCCGCCATTATAGGTGGCTAGTCCGGCTCGGACGGGGACCATGTATGCAGGTGGAAGAAACCCCTGGGTCTGCAACTCTACGAAATGGCTATAGGGGATAGAACACTTTTCCCAACCGCCTAGCTTAGAGTTAAGGGTGCGAGAGGAGGAGCTGCGGCGGCCGGCCATGATGGAATGGTTTTTTCCGGACGCGCTCTGTTGAATGCTTGCTGGGGGAAGATGGTGTGATTTGGATCTGAGGATCCCCGTCTCTTCAAATAGACGGTTTGCTTACGGGGTCAGGGTGGCAAATGTAAAAATGCCCCGACTTCTCGTATTCATTCGGCACGTGGATATAGCCATTATTGAAGCACAGAAGCCGAGGAGTACAACATTAATGGGAAGCCGAACATTGTTCGCTACAATAGGTACTCTGGATTTGGAGAGGAACCCGCCTTGCAATGCCGAAGACAATCTGCGCGCTGGACTCATCGTTCTGAGGGAGTCCTGGATTAGGGGGTATTTGGACAGCCGGACTATATACTTTGGCCGGACTGTTGGACTATGAAGATACAAGATTGAAGACTTCGTCCCGTGTCTGGATGGGATTCTCCTTTGCGTGGAAGGCAAGCTTGGCGATTCGGATATGTAGATCTCCTTCTCTGTAATCGACTCTGTGTAACCCTAGCTCCCTCCGGTGTCTATATAAACCGGAGGGTTTAGTTCATAGGACGACAACAATCATAATCATAGGCTAGCCTCTAGGGTTTAGCCTCTATGATCTCGTGGTAGATCAACTCTTGTAATACTCATATCATCAAGATCAATCAAGCAGGAAGTAGGGTATTACCTCCATCGAGAGGGCCCGAACCTGGGTAAACATCGTGTCCCCAGCCTCCTGTTACCATTAGCCTTAGACACACAGTTCGGGACCCCCTACCCGAGATCCGCCGGTTTTGACACCGACAGCTGCCTCCCCCTTAGCTCCTTTATATACGGGGGCAGGGGGCACCCCAATATACACAAGTTGGTCTGTTGATCTATTCCAGCCATGTGCGGTGCCCCCCTCCACCATATTCCACCTCGGTCATATCGTAGCGGTGCTTAGGCGAAGCCCTGCGTCGGTAGCAACATCATCACCGTCACCACGCCGTCGTGCTGACGGAACTCTCCCGTGAAGCTCCGCTGGATCGGAGTTCGCGGGACGTCATCGAGCTGAACGTGTGCTGAACTCGGAGGTGCCGTACGTTCGGTACTTGGATCGGTCGGATCTTGAAGAAGAACGACTACATCAACCGTGTTGTGCTAACGCTTCCGCTTTCGGTCTACGAGGGTACGTGGACTCACTCTCCCCGCTCATTGCTATGCATCACCATGATCTTGCGTGTGCGTAGGAATTTTTTTGAAATTACTACGTTCCCCAACAGGAGGGTGTAGCCCGCGGCAAGCCGGCAATAGATCATGTCGATGTCGAGGTAGTTGTTGAGATCTCGATTGATGTTGCGGCAGGGAGGGGGTTGAGCGGCGGCGTCGGCGCAAGTTCTGGCCCCTATGTGCCTCAGATGTGACGGCAATGGCGGGGCACCGAGGACTCGCGGGCGTCGCCCGAGGCGCTGAGGAGTCGGCGTCGTCGGGCAGGGCGAGGAGATCAGAGAGAAGAAGAGAATGGCAGCGCGAGGACGCGAGGAGTGTGCACGCGTCGGGAGGATTCCCTTAAAACTGGCGGGAATGGATACGATTGATGACGGTAATAAATAGTGGTGAATGTTGGCCTAATTTACTATCATCATGCATGGAAACGAATCATCAAGAAAAAGAATATTTCCTATTATTACTGTCATAGGAAGCTTCATAATCTCTGCTACCAAACAGTTTCCGCCAAAACAAGGAAGAAAAGTTATGGACGTGATGCGGAAGGAAGCAAACGTTATGAAGATTAATTAATTTAGATTTGATACTTAGTGATTGATTGTGATTGATTTTTTTTACATAAAGACATTAATAAATAACTTGCATCAGCATGGAAAGTTCTAATCCGTTCAGTTTTTTCGTTCTATGAGAGGGTGACGCGAAACTAAACCGGTGGGGGTGGAGGGAGGGGACGAAAATAAGCCGGTTGAAAGTGGTGGGACTATTCAACCAACTCGTCCATTAGAAATAGAGAAATGTGTCCATTATATTTTCTTTGAAGAAAACTTAAAAAAGTGAAATGACCAAAGAAAAATTAAATGGAAATAAAAATAGGAAGAAAAAATAAAAGCACAATTAAACAAATAGAAGGGGGAGATGGACAACATTGGAAAATAAACTCACTGCAGAGAAATGCGCAGGAGCAAGAGGAAGAAAAAATAGCTAAGAATTGGGCCAGGAAACTACACAAGAGCAAGCGGAAGAAAGACTAGTAGCAAAACTGCCAGGGTGATGCGCTAGAATTCGGCAGATCCTAATTTGCACATAGGTCGTTGTACCCCCCCCCCCCCCTCTCCTGTTTTGGGAAGGTTCTAGAATCTTCCCACACAGATTATTTGTGCATTTCTCCTGTTTTTTCACCTTGTTTAACTTCCCTTTTGCTTTTTAATTTTAAAAATTATATTTTATTTAGTATCAAATTCAAGAACAATTTTGAAATAAGAAAAAAATCAAATTGAAGACCATATTTTCAGGTGAGAGAACATTTTTAAATTGGATTATACTTTTTAAAATTCTGAAAAACATTACAAATTAGTGACCATTTGTTTTTAAATTTGGCTCATTAAAATTATTAACTTTTTATGTTCCTAAAGAACGTTTGAAAACTAAGACTTTCTTCGCATTCATGAATATATTTTGAAATTGAAACGTCTTGGAAATTCGTGAACAACTTTCAAATTTGAAAGATTTTATCAAATTCATGAAATACTTTTGGATCCATACATTTTTAAAATTTTGAACATTTTTTAAGTATTGATTTTTTTGAAAATCCAGGACATTATTCCAAATCCATGTACATTTAAAAAAAATTGGAACACCGTTTTCAAATTTATGATTTTTGTAGTTTCATTATAATTTTTTTGAAAAATTGGAGCTTGTTTTGAAATTCCGAAGATGTTTTTCCAAATTTTGGATTCTGAACATTGTTAGAACTTTAAAAAATGAATAAACAAAGGGGTGTCCCACCCAGGATATGTGCCGGCTCAAAGCGCGCTCACGTCGTAGGGGGTGAGAACATTTGCTCCCTTTGCTCTGACCTACACAGCAAATAGTAGATCCCATGGTATCCCTATTTATCTTGTTAATTCGAGATGCGGGGCAACATGACAGGAGCGACTCAACTGATTGTAGTAGGACCGGCCCAAATAGAGTTTAAGTATTCTTACGATTTTGGGAAGAATATGGGTATGTTTATTTTTTAAAGTTTTTCATCCAGTTTTATGTTTTTCTTTTTTAGTTGTATTTTATATCTGTGTTTACAGTTTTTCATTCTTTTTTTACTTTTCGTTTTGTTTAATTTTAAAGAAATAGCATTTTAAGAAAATGATTTTTTTAAGGTTCACATAAGTTTAATAGAATGCTTGCATTTTTGTAATTATGTTCATGATTTTCCAATAATGTAAAATTTCACAAAAATTATAGAAGTTGCGTATGATTCACCGGGAACTTATTGAAGTGAGCGACAAGCAGGGACTCCATGTTGTGGTTGTGTGCGTGTATATCTTGCTTTTAGCGAGCCCCAATGTGTGCTCACCTAAGAGGCTCACTTCTTAGGCTGACCACCTACATTGTGTACCCGATGGTTTCCAGAGCCTCTCTAGTGTTGTATTGTTTATGTGGTTTACTTTTCTGCTTTTATTGCTTCTTTCCGAAAATAGGTTTTTGTCTAGCTTTTCTACTGTTTATGTCCATACGTTTAAAAAAAATGTTCACATAACTTTGAAATGTGTTCGTGCATTTTAAATAAAATGTTCATGCCATTTAAAGAAATGTTCACACATGTAGAAGAATGTTTGTAACATTCAATAAAAATGTTCAACAAATTTTCAAAAATGTCCATTAAGGGTAAAAAGTTGTATGCCCAATTTTTTGAAATTGTACATGTCATATAAAATATCTTTATACCATCTATAACATGTTCATAACATTTCAAATGTTCATGTATTAAAACAGTTTAAAGAAAATATAAATTTGTTTCGGCAACTTTTATTAAAATTCAGAACATAAAAAAAGTATACCATTCAAAAATATTAATTGGAACATAAAATAATATTGGTACATTTTTTAAAATAATGTCATATTAAAAATTCACTCCTTTTTCTTACTAAGAAACATGATTAAAGAGACTAAAAAGGAAAATTTTAATAATAAAAAAGAAAGAACTTCAAAAGAAAAAAAACTGAAAGACAACATATAAAACCAGTAAACAAATCATAGAAAAAGAAAGAAAAAACAAAGAAAACCATCCTAAAATTGGATGAAAGGTCAAAGAACCACTCTTAACTCTGCCTAGATGGTTCCTTAAACCGATTTTTGGGCCGGCTCAGCCAAACGAACCGTAGGTGGGCACTCTTTCATTGTTTTATAAGCAGCATGACATCTTGCATTTTTGTGTGTGTGATTGTATCCTGATATTTCTTGTTGCATGCTAGGTAGACTTGGCTCCATCTTAGGTAGCCTGATATTCCCTGTTGGACTCCAAACAATTTTTATTCATCATGACGGTGTATCGGTTGACCCTTATCGGCCAACTGGTCATTGTGTGGACCGCTCGTTGCATGCTGCCGCAATCGCTCATAGTGAAAGTTTGCTTTTGTCCCACATCGATAATATAGGTCCCATAGACTACATAATTGCTAGCCCGGGTTCTCTAGCCCCATAAGGATTATAATGTTGTTTGGATTGTAGCCCACGCTTACTCTACCAATTTTTTGGTGTTGACCAAAATCAAGGGCTTGTGTTTGGTTTGTGTCCCAGGTTTTGACGCCGCGACAACTTTTTGGAAGGCCAGTTGAGACGATTTGCCATTCATGGGTGAAACGGGGGCGGCGAATTTACTCGCCAAGATTTTGGTACGCCCTGGTTTCGCAAGGCTGCCTCAGGCGTCAACCAAACAACTCTTATATCTTGCTTACTGAGATATGAAGTACACACTAGCACGTAACACGGGTGCCCTTGGGTTCGGACCAATAATGGTGGTTTTTCTGAATTTGTATTTCTCGGACATCTTTTTGTAGTTTTTATTGGGTGTTAGTTTAGTTCCATCCGAATTTTCTTTCATATTTTACTTCTTTTTACCCTTCATTTTCATTTCCATTTCTTGTGGTGGTCTTTCTTTCTCCCTTTTTCCTTTCTTTTATTTTGCTTCCTGTTTTTCTCTTACCTTTTCTTTTCTTTACTGTTTTTGTTTGTTCACCTGTTTCTTGTTTTCATCGTGTATTTTAGGAAAACATTGTATATTTGAAAATGTATGTTGTGTGTTGAAAATATTTATTTTGTATTGAAAATATTTATTTTGTATTGAAATATGTTCATTGTGTATTAAAAATGTTTATCATGTATTAAATATTTTTATGGTGTATTAAATATGTTCATTCACTATTTACAAAATATTCACTTTGTATTAAATAATTTGATTGTGTATTAAAAAAGGTTTGTCATGTACTTCAAGAAAAGTCGTCATCGTGTATTAAAAATGTTCATTTTAATCCAAAAATATTTATAGTGCATTAAATGTTTATTCATATTAATAGTTTTTTGTGTATATAAAAATGGTGTACTTCAAATTATTCATAGTGTATTTAAAGGCATTCATCTTTTATTAAAAATGCTAATCGCGTTTATAAAATAGTTCATCAGGCACTTGAAAAATGATCATCCTCTACTACAAAATGTTCATCATGTATTGAAAATGTTAAGTTCGTTTATTGTAAGACAAATCATTGTTTTCTAAAAATATTAATCACGTGTCTTTTAGGATTTTTCCTATTTGTTCAAGTTTTTTTATTTGTTCCTACTTTTAATTTAATCATTCTTTAATACGTTACAATTTTTTCAATACACGATGAATATTTCCAAATACATACAGACATTTTCACAACACATGACTTTTTTTCATATACGGTGAACACTTTTAAATATAAAATAAATATATTTTAACAATAGCAGCATTTTCTTAATACATGATGGAAATTTGTTAAATACGTGATCGAACTTTTTTTATAATACATGATAAACACTTTTTAATACACAATGACCATTTTTCAAATACATGGTAAATACTTTTAATACCCAACAAACATTTTCAAAATACATGATGAACATTTTTCAATACATGATCAACACTTTTCAATACATAGTGCACATTTTTAAAATACATGATTTTCCAATGCTCAATTATCATTTTCAAAATATGCGCTGAACCTTTTATAATACATGATGAAGCAATTTTAATACACAATGAGCCTTTTCCAACATGTTGTCTGCATTTGGAAAGTGCAAATAGAGCTCCGGCTCCATGGAGCCTGATTTTTGAAAATTTCAAAAATCAACTTTTTGTGTTCCAAAAAATATCTGAAAATAAATCACGTGTGTACATAGGGATATGTAATACATGTTTTTAGATTTTCATGACGAAATACGTTCTGATATGAGCTACATAACAAATCTGTGATGCTCTAACACATGTACTATTCACTATAAATGTTCATGGTGTTTTTTGTGCAGACCACATTCATCATGAAAATTTACAGAGATGCAATGTACACCACTATATACATGTGTAATTTTTGCACTTTTTTTTTTGAAACTTCAAATATTGGTCTTTGAATTTTTCAACATTTTGAGCTCCATTGAAAGGATCGATATGGTTGACTAGAGGGGGGGGGGGTGAATAGGCAACTAACAATTTTTAAGCTTTTCTTTACCAAATTAAACTTTGCAACAAAATAGGTTGTCTAGATGTGCAACTAGGTGAGCAACCTATATGATGCAATAACAACTAGCACACAAGCAAGTAAGGATGTAACAACAAGTAGGCTTGCAAAAGTAAAGGCACGAAATAACCAAGAGTGGAGCCGGTGGAGACAAGGATGTGTTACCGAAGTTCCTTCTTTTTAAGGAGAAGTACGTCTCCGTTGGAGCGGTGTGGAGGCACAATGCTCCCCAAGAAGCCACTAGGGCCACCGTAATCTCCTCACGCCCTCACACAATGCGAGATGTCGTGATTCCACTATTGGAGCCCTTGAAGGCGGCAACCGGACCTTTACAAACAAGGTTGGGGCAATCTCCACAACAATCGGAGGCTCCCAACGAAACCACGAAGCTTCACCATAATGGAATATGGCCTCGAGGTGACCTCAACCGTCTAGGGTGCTCAAGCACCAAGAGTAACGAAATCCACACAAGAAAGTATGGGGGAAGTAAATATCCTTTGGTGGAAGTGTAGATCTAGGTCTCCTCCTTCAAACCCTAGCACATCAACAAGTTTGAGTGGCTAGAGAGAGAGAGATCGGGCAAGAGAGCTTGAGAGCATCAATGGTGGAGTGAGAGAGGTAAGAGATAGGGCGTGGTAGGTGGAGGAACCACCTTATATAGCAACCCACTAAAATCCAACCGTTACTGTGTTTTCAGTACTGCAGCGGTACAACCGCTCCTTGTCCCGGTACAACTGGGACTCACGATGCAACTGCAGAACCCTACCAGGCGGTACAACCGGGCCATCGGGCGGTAGTACCGGTCATTAGCAAATAACCGGACCAACCGCCCAGCTACCGCACAACTACCGCACCTAAACAGAACGGAGTCACCCTTGAGGGCGGTAGTTGGGCGGTGCAGGGCCGGTGCAACTGCCTGGTCTTGATCGCTTGAGCGGCTAAGGAACGAGCGGAAGAACCGCTCGAACCTCCGGTTGTACCGGTTGAAAAGGATCAACCGGACCAACCGGGCCACCACCGCCCAGCCACCGCATCAGGACAGAACCCTGACCGGTACATGGGCGGTACATGGCCGGAACAACCGCTGCTGGACTATGCAGAGTCAGATGGCGGTACCACCGCCCGGAGGCAACGGTACCACCGCTCGACAGCAGCAGAGTAGCGTCAAGATCCAGTGGTACAACCGCTCGGACGAGCGGTACAACCGCTGGGAACACACAACAAGGATTAGATGAGGAGGGAGGCACTCTCTCGACTAGAAAAGGAGGAAAGGATGTGAGCGGGAATGGACTCCCCTATTCTATCCACAGAGGATTCCCTCTAGAGTGTACGGGATCCCTACGACCAAAGAGATAAAAGCGTAGAGGATCCCGTCTTCAAATGATTCCTTCGAGAGAGAACCACTAACCAATGAAAGCCTAATCATTGAGAACCTGAAATAATTAGCACAGGATTAGACCAACAAATGGTTGTCATCATCATCCAAAACATAAGATAGGGAAATGCCCTTACAATCTCCCCCTTTTTGGTGGATGATGACAACAACACGATATAAGATAGAAGACTATAGAATCTAGACGGAGCTCCCCCTAGATGTGAGCCCCAGGTCGAGACTCCCCCTAGATACTATAGGCTAGACATATAAAGCATATAACATGAAGGAGCCAACACAAAGAAACAAGAGCAATACTACCAATTAAGACCAACAAGCATAACGAAGAGATAGCAGGAGTGGCACAAAAACCACACAAAACAAACGATAACGACCAAAGTTCAACTGGAGACAA
Organism: Triticum aestivum; assembly: GCF_018294505.1. Lineage (NCBI taxonomy): Eukaryota > Viridiplantae > Streptophyta > Magnoliopsida > Poales > Poaceae > Triticum > Triticum aestivum. The sequence goes on from NC_057795.1 coordinate 99,423,976, forward strand.
CAGACAAGTTCAAAACGAGACACACACTACGCAACCACCCATGCAACTCCCGAGTCCTATCACACTCTCTCCCCCTTTGGCATCAGGACACCAAAAAGGAAGAGAGCGAAGCTATCGCCCCAGGCTCAGTCGTCCTCCTCTGACTCCTCGGTACCATCAAGGTCTTCATCATTGTCAGAATCTTCACCATCATCAGAGACGTCATGATCTGAGTCCTCCATGATATCATCAGCATCAGTAACGGTGGTGGAGGGCTGAGGAGGGGCTTCATCACCAGTCCAGGTGCTGTGGGAGGATATCCAACGCTCCTCCGGTGTGATGCACTTCTCAGAGCCACTCTGAACTGACATGCTTAGGTGCCTCATCAAAGCAATTTGGCGACGCCGTGCAAGCTTCTCATTGACATGTGCCTCATACATCCTCTTCTGGATGTCAGACTGGAGGCAGAAGGTCTTCTTTACCTTGGCAGCGAGCTTGTCCACCCACGAGGGCTGGGCCCCTGGTTCCAACTCAAAATCCTCATCATCAGAAGTGGCATAGACATCCTCAGGAGCATTAGCCGGGAAACGTGGCTCGGCGTGCTTCTTCTTCTTAAGGAGCTTGACTTCATGATTGGTACGATTGTCAGGAGAGGTGAGGGGCTCTCCAGGACGGCGAACTCCCCACACTGAGTTCAGAAAGCACATGACAAATGGAGCATAAATGGGGACCTTCCTGTAGATGACCATGTTGTACATCTCGTGCCACAGCCAGTTTGACACATCAAACGTCTCCCCAGATCCAACCTTGGTCTTCATAGCAACCAGCAAGTCAACAAGATAGCCATGGATTTCATCTTGATTCCCCACTTTGGGCAGAAGCACATTGCGAAAAACACGATGCATGATGTCATAGACCTTCACCAAATCCTTAGATTCACCAATAATACCACGGCCCGAATGTACAGAGGGGCAAGCTTCTCCTTGGGCATGGGGTCAGGATGATCATGGGGGCGAATGCCACCCCTTCCTTCCAGACCGGTATCATCGTACCCAATAGCATTGCAGAAGGTCCTCCAGGGAACTTGAAAGAGCTCATCACGACACATGAAAGTGAGGGTGTGCGCGTCATCTTCTCCAAAGTGAATGGTGGCATAGAACTGATGGATGAGTTGAACATCAAATTCACAGTTGACGGACATGAGCTTGACAAGATCAAACTCCTCACAGAGAGCCAAAGCCTCACCAAAATACTCCAGGTTGTTCCGCCAATGATCAAGATCGATGGTCCACTGCTTGGCATATCTGTTCTTGTTATGCTCAAAGAGTTCATGAACAATTCGTACTTGCATCTCATTCTGAAACTGAACAGTGGTCCAACGAGGAGCTACGGGAACCACATAAGGATTCTTTGAGCGGAAGGCTTCCCAATCCTTGGCTTTCCAGCGGTGGAGTGGCATTATCACACGTTGTTTGATAGCGGCAGACTTTTCACGGCGAGTGGGCTTGGTGGGGATCACAACTTCATCTTCAGAGTCAGCCGGGCGCGGAGCCCGTCGAACCCTCTTCTTGGTCTTGCGAGGAGCAGGGCGAGAACTGGAGCCACCTGAACAAAAACACGAAGGGGACACACGAAACCAACAGGAATGAGAGGAAAGCACACGAAAAATGCAACACAAAGAAACTAGAACAGTGATGTGGTTCATATCTACCGGTTGAACCGGATCCCCCACCGGTTGTACCACCCGTCTGGGCGGTAGAACCGCTGACAGTGGCACTACCAAGGTAGTTAGATCTATTCAAGACGTGCAAATCACTCAAGCAATATTCGGAGTTCTATGTACTGCACAGACACAAGAAGAACGACGGTCTCTCCCAACCAAAGAACAACCATAACACTAGGAGGATAAGGTAATGCCCTAGAACACGAAGAAAACCTAGAACAAAGAACGAAGAACAAGGACATTACCACCATCCATGGGAGAAGACCGGAAGACTTCCACGGAGAGAATCCGCGGAGAACCCTCGGGACCGAGGCGCGGGGCGCACTCCGGGATGAGGCAGAGGTGACCGACGGCTAGGGCAAGGAGGAGGCGACTGGGGACGAAGGGAAAAAAAGAAAACCCTTCGCCCCGTCGGATAAATAGGCCCGTAGCCGCGCGGCGGTAGAACCGCTCCTAGGACCGGTTGTACCGCAAGTCAGGTGATCGGAAGTACCGCCCGAAATGGGCGGTACAACCGCCCAAGCACCGAAGGCAACCCAACTGGGGCAGCACAACCAGGTATCAGCGGTAGAACCGCCCGTGACACCGGTTGTACCGCCCGACCACCAAAGCCCAGACAAAAAGAAACAAGACAAACGGGACAACACAAAATAAAGGGAAACACGAAGGGAAAACAAAAGCAACCGCACACAAGCTGAGCGAGCTCAGTCCTCTCTCTTAAGAGAGGGCGATGGCCGAAGCCACCTATGTTTGAGTCAAGTGGTATGGCACCGCGAAGAATTGTCCTTGGGCCCATGACCAACACTCGTCTTTGAAGCACAAATGCCATCAACAATGGCTAATGCGAAAGAGGTGATCGATTTATGCATGATGGGGGGAGGGAGAGTTCATTGATAGAACAACACTCCCCCTATGTCTATGCCTACACCTAAACTAGACAACACGTTGAGTGTGGTGGGGGTGTACGGGTTCAAGTCACATTGCTCAAATCAATGATATTTAGCTCATGCCTTAACTCACGAAATCTTGCTTCATCCAAGGGCTTCGTGAAAATATCTGCAAGGTTATCATGAGTGTTGACATACTTGAGCTCGATCTCTCCTCGCCTAATGTGATCCCGGATGAAGTGATACCGAATCTCAATGTGCTTCGTCTTGAAGTGTTGTACCGGGTTGAGAGAAATCTTGATGGCACTTTCATTATCACACCAAAGAGGCACTTTGTCACAAATGACACCGTACTCCTTTAAAGTTTGCCTCATCCATAGGAGTTGAGCACAACAACTACCAGCCGCCACATACTCCGCTTTGGTGGACGAGAGGGACACACAACTTCGCTTCTTGGAAGACCAACTTACCAAAGAGCAACCAAGAAATTGGCACCCTCCGGAAGTGGACTTCCTATCCACTTTGTCCCCCACCCAATCGGAATCCGTGAAACCTTCAAGCTTGAAATTTGCTCCCTCTTGGGTACCATAAGCCAAAGTTTGGGGTATGAGCCAAATATCGAAAGATTCGCTTGACCGCCACATAGTGACTTTCCTTTGGTGCGGCTTGAAACCGTGCACACATCCCCACACTCAACATGATATCCGGTCTAGATGCACAAAGGTAAATCAAGGAGCCAATCATGGAGCGATATAACTTTTGATCCACCGCTTTACCATTGGGATCGATGTCAAGTTGGGACTTGGTAGGCATTGGAGTAGAAGCCGGCTTGACATCACTTAGCTTGAATCTTTTAAGCATGTCTTGAGTGTATTTGGCTTGGTTGATGAAGGTTCCTTCTCTTCGTTGTTTGATGTCAAAACCAAGGAAGAACTTCAACTCTCCCATTGAAGACATCTTGAACTTGGAGGTCATGAGCGGTAAATTCCTCATTGAAAGCTTTGTTAGGAGAACCGAAGATAATATCATCAACATATAGTTGGCATACAAACAACTCCCCTTTGACCTTCTTAGTAAAAAGAGTGGGATCGATTTGTCCTACTTCAAAGCCACGATCTTGTAGCAACTCGGTAAGGTGGTCATACCACGCACGTGGGGCTTGTTTAAGGCCATAGAGTGCCTTATCGAGTTGATACACATGATCCGGGAAGTAGGGGTCCTCGAACCCGGGGGGTTGCTTGACATAGACCAACTCATTAATGGGACCATTAAGAAAAGCACTTTTCACATCCATTTGTTGCAACTTAAAGTTGTGATGGGAAGCATATGCAATCAACAAACGAATGGATTCAAGACGAGCAACGGGAGCAAAGGTTTCACCGTAGTCGATACCCTCGACTTGGGAGTAGCCTTGTGCTACCAATCTTGTATTGTTGCGAATGATGTTCCCATGAGCATCTTGCTTGTTCTTGAAGATCCACTTTGTTCCAATGATGTTATGGTTCCCCGAAGGCCTTGGCATCAATCTCCACACCTTGTTGTACTCGAAGTTGTTGAGTTCCTCATGCATGGCATTGAGCCAATCCGAGTCTTCGAGCGCCTCATAGACCTTATGGGGTTCAACACAAGAGACAAACGCATGATGTTCACAATAGTTTGCTAATTGTCTACGAGTGCTTACCCCCTTTCTTAGGCTTCCAACCACATTCTCCATGAGATGACCTTTGGTGGTGAGTTTGGAAGCAATCTTCGCGGCACGACGCTCTAAATCCTCCTCGGATGTGGAAGGAGGAGGGTTCACTTGATCATCTTGAGCGCCGTCTTGAGCTTGTTCTTGATCTTGAGCTTGCTCGAGGGGGAGAACTTGACCTTGGGCATCATTTAGAGGTTCACCACCATCTTGAGGTTGATCTTGCCCTTGGTCTTGTTCACAAGGTTGAGGGCCTTCACTTTGTTCTTCGGAAGCGTGTGGGTCTTGATGAGGTGATGGCTCTACTTGAGTAGAGCATTGTCCTTCTCCTTCGGCCACAAGGGGTTCCTCAGTGGGTAGGATCTGACCAATACCCATTCTTCTTATGGCTTGGGGAGGAATTTCATCACCTACATCACAAGTACCACTTTGCTCCACTTGGGAGCCGTTATTTTCGTCAAACTCCACGTTACACGTTTCCTCAATGAGTCCGTTGGACTTGTTGAGAACACGGTAAGCATGAGAGTTTGTAGTGTTGGAAATATGCCCTAGAGGCAATAATAAAAGTGTTATTATTATATTTCTTTGTTCATGATAATAGTCTTTTATTCATGCTATAACTGTATTATCCGGAAATCGTAATACACGTGTGAATACATAGACCACAATAAGTCCCTAGTGAGCCTCTAGTTGACTAGCTCGTTGTGATCAACAGATAGTCATGGTTTCCTAGCTATGGACATTGGATGTCGTTGATAACGGGATCACATCATTAGGAGAATGATGTGATGGACAAGACCCAATCCTAAGCCTAGCACAAAGATCGTGTAGTTCATATGCTAAAGCTTTTCTAAATGTCAAGTATCTTTTCCTTAGACCATAAGATTGTGCAACTCCCGGATACCGTAGGAATGCTTTGGGTGTACCAAACGTCACAACGTAACTGGGTGACTATAAAGGTGCATTACAGGTATCTCCGAAAGTGTCTGTTGGGTTGGCACGAATCGAGACTGGGATTTGTCACTCCGTGTAAGCGGAGAGGTATCTCTGGGCCCACTCGGTAGGACATCATCATAATGTGCACAATGTGACCAAGGGGTTGATGACGGGATGATGTGTTACGGAACGAGTAAAGAGACTTGCCGGTGACGAGATTGAACAAGGTATCGGTATACCGACGATCGAATCTCGGGCAAGTAAAATACCGCTAGACAAAGGGAATTGTATACGGGATCGATTGAGTCCTTGACATCGTGGCTCATCCAATGAGATCATCGTGGAACATGTGGGAGCCAACATGGGTATCCAGATCCCGCTGTTGGTTATTGACCGGAGAACGTCTCGGTCATGTCTACATGTCTTCCGAACCCGTAGGGTCTACACACTTAAGGTTCGATGACGCTAGGGTTATAAAGGAAGTTTATATGTGGTTACCGAATGTTGTTCGGAGTCCCGGATGAGATCCCGGACGTCACTAGGAGTTCCGGAATGGTCCGGAGGTAAAGATTTATATATGGAAAGTTGTTGTTCGGGTTCCGGAAAAAGTTTGGGTTTTTTCGGTATTGTACCGGGAAGCTTCCAGAAGGTTCCGGAGGATTCCGGAGGGGTCCGGAGGTCCGGAAATTGTTCCATCACGTCCAATACAGCAGCATGGGCTGTAAGGGGGCGCCCTAGCCTTAATGGGCCAGGGGAACCAGCCCCCCGAGGCCCATGCGCATGGGAAGGGGGAAACCCTAAAGGGGGAGGCCTCCACTTGACTTGGGAGGCACTCCTCCCCCCTTGTCCGCCCCCCTTAGATGGGATCTAGGGCTGGCCGCACCCCTTCGGGTGGGAAACCCTAAAGGGGGCGCAGCCCCCCCTTCCCCCTATATATAGTTGAGGTTTGGGGCTGCCATACACATGAGAACTTCTCCCTCTCGTTGGTGCAGCCCTGCATCTCTTCTTCCTCCTCCTCCTCTCCTGTGGTGCTTGGCGAAGCCCTGCAGGATAGCCACGCTCCTCCACCACCACCACGCCGTTGTGCTGCTGCTGGACGGAGTCTTCCTCAACCTCTCCCTCTCTCCTTGCTGGATCAAGGCGTGGGAGACGTCACTGGGCTGTACGTGTGTTGAACACGGAGGTGCCGTCCGTTCGGCACTAGGATCATCGGTGATTTGAATCACGACGAGTACGACTCCATCAACCCCGTTCACTTGAACGCTTCTGCTTAGCGATCTACAAGGGTATGTAGATGCACTCTCCTTCCCCTCGTTGCTGGTTTCTCCATAGATAGATCTTGGTGACACGTAGGAAAATTTTGAATTTCTGCTACGTTCCCCAACATGTAGCATAACCAACAAATATGCCCTCATGAGCTCTAGCTTCAAATTTAGACAAACGAACACCTTTCTTGAGAATGAAACACTTACACCCGAACACCCGGAAGTACTTGAGATTGGGCTTGTTCCCGGTGAGTATCTCATACGGAGTCTTGTTCAAGCCTTTGCGGAGATAGAGCCGATTGGATGCATGACAAGCTGTGTTGATGGCTTCGGCCCAAAAGTTGTATGGAGACTTGAACTCCGCCATCATGGTCCTTGCCGCATCCATCAACGTCCGGTTCTTCCTCTTCGCAACACCATTTTGTTGAGGGGTATATGGTGCGGAATATTGGTGCTTGATCCCTTCATCACTAAGAAACTCATCCAAGGTGTAGTTCTTGAACTCGGTGCCGTTGTCACTTCTTATTGTCAAGATCTTTGCATTGTGTTGACGTTGAGCTTCATTTGCAAAGTCGATGAAGGTTTGTTGAGTCTCACTCTTCCTCTTGAAGAAGTATACCCAAGTGTATCTTGAATAATCATCCACAATCACCAAGCAATACTTTCTCCCTCCAAGACTATCAAAATATGGAGGCCCAAAGAGATCCATGTGAAGGAGCTCCAAGGGTCTCTTCGAGTAGATGATGGTTGAAGGAGGGTGAGCCTTTTCATGAAGCTTTCCTTCGATACAAGCACTGCAAGCACGATCTTTGGCAAAACTAACATTTGTTAGTCCACGAACATGGCCCCCCTTGAGAAGACTTTGCAAAGATCTCATATTGACATGGGCTAAACGGCGATGCCAAAGCCATCCCACATCAACTTTAGCCATTAGGCATGTCGCGGTCTTAGTGGGTTGCTCCGAGAAGTTAACCACATAGAGACCGTTCTCGACATGCCCAACAAAGGCTACTTCAAGAGTCTTGCTCCACAAGAGGGCCACGGTATCAATATCAAAGAAGGTGGCAAAACCCATGAGTGCGAGTTGACGGACGGAAAGTAAATTTAATGCAAGGGACTCAACAAGCATGACTTTCTCGATCGTTAGATCATGAGAAATGACAACCTTGCAAAGACCCAATACCTTAGAATGTGAGGCATCACCCCATTCGACATTGGTGGGCATAGATGGGATATTGTGCATGCCCACCACCAAGTCCTTGCTCCCGGTCATATGATTTGTTGCTCCACTGTGGAGCAACCATGATCCTCCACCGGAAGCAAACACCTACAAGAGATCAATGCTTGGTTTTAGGTACCCATTGAGTAATGGGTCCTTTGATGTTAGTAACAAGGGTCTTAGGAACCCAAATAGACCATTCAATGTACTCATAAGGAGAACCAACAAATTTAGCATAAACATGTCCATCACTAGCACGGCACAACACATAAGAGGGGTTAAAGTCGCCGTCTTTGTTGGCAGAGATGGCGTTGCGCTCTTTGGCTTCACCGCTCTTCCCATTGTTCTTCTTCTCCTTAGGATCACCTTCTCCCTCCTTCACAAAGGTTTGCGTGAGCGGAGGAGGTCGATTGGTCTTGCTCTTCTTCTCCTTGTTCTTCTTCTTGTTCTTGGACTTGGGTGCGAACCCAACTCCCTCCTTTCCCACAACTTCCTTTTGATTGCTCAAAAGTTCATTTAGGTTCTTCTCGCCTTGTATGCATGACACAAGACCTTTCTCGAGTTGTTCCTTCAACTTGGCATTTTCCTCCCCAAGATGCACATGCTCACAACATGGGTTAGTAGCATTTGCATTATCAATTAAGACCATGTGAGGAGATGTGGCCTTTTCCTTAGTTAGCTTAACTTGGAGTTGAGCATGAGACTCCTTGAGGGTGGCATGAGCACTTTTCAAGACCTTGTGGGCCTTGTCAAGTACATCAAACTCCTCCGTGAGTCTAACATGATCAACCCCAAGTTTAGCCTTCTCGGAAGCTAGAACACGAGACACAACAAGAGCATGATCAAGATCTTTCTTTAGTTTAGCGTGACCATCGTTGTGTGACTCCTCAAGAGCCAAACGATGCTCACGCTCTTCCTCAAGAGCATTAGAGAGATCCGATATCTCATCGGCATAGTCACGACTATGACTTTCCATCTTAGTGATGGTTTCTTCATGAGCCTCGATCATGTCATTGGCTTCACCAAGTTGTTCCAAGAGAGCAACGAAATGCTTCTTGGATTTGCCCTTGAGCTTACTCATGAAGGACTCAAATTCATTGATCTCCTCATTAGACCCCTTACCATTATCAAAGTCATCCGTTGAAGGAGGGTTAGGAATAATGGTGGTTTTGATGTTGGGGGTTACCTTGTTGGTGGCCTTAGCCATGAGGCACTTGGCGGTGATGTTCTCGTTAGGTGCATCGAATAGAGACACCCGAGGAGTTGAGACAATGGCAACGGATGCCATGGCCATTGTTTCACCATCTTCATCATCATCGTCATCCTCACGGTATTCTTCTTGAACCACCAACCCGCGAGAAGGAGTCTTCTTGGTGAAGTTGTTCTTGTTGGGGAAGGACTTGGCTTTGTCTTTTCGAATGAACTTGCCACCATTGTCTTCCCGCTTCTCGTATGGACTATCCGCAACGAAATGACTGACATTGCCACAGTTGAAACAAGTTCTAACTTGTTGCTTCCCTTTGAGGCCACTTGAGTTGTTCTTGTTGAAGTTGGGTCTTGTAGTCTTCTTACTCCAAAACTGTCTTGAGGCAAGAGCCATGTGCTCATGATAATCATACTTTGTGTCCTCGGGGTTGCTCTCCTCATCTTCCTCTTCTTCTTCTTCTTCCACACTAACCTTGGCCTTCAAGGCAAGATTTGGCTTCTTTTCCCTTTGGGAACGGAGCACCGCATTGTCGGTGGTCTTATCCAAGATGTTCATTGCAATGAACTCATCCAACACTTCACTAGAGGTCATGGAGTGGAAGTCCGGTCTTTGGCGGATGACGGAGGACATGGCCTTGTTGTAGGGCATCATGGCCTTGAGGAACTTGCGCTTGATCCAATTGTCATCCGTGTCTTTACTCCCATGATCTCGGAGTGCGACCGCAAGTTTGGTCACTCTTCGAAAGAGCTCACGAGGTTCTTCATCCTCTTTCATTGCAAACTCATCGGCTTCATCTTGCACCACTTCATAGTTGGAGCGTTGAATGCTAGCACTTCCTCTATACATACGCTCGACACACTTCCATGCTTCTTTAGCCATGACATGAGGTCGAAGATGAGGGAGATCTTCGGGAAGGATAGCATCTTGGATGATGAAGAGAGCACTCTCATTGAATTGGTTGTCCACTTCTTCTCGAGGGGTGAAGTTGCTTGGATCATGAGGATAGAAACCTTCTTCAATAATTCTCCAAAGGTTAGTATTCACATGTTTTAAATGACGCTTGAAGCGATAGACCCAAGAATCAAAATCTTCATTTTTCACATATTTAGGAGGAGGACCGGCATGATTCAAATGCGTAGAGGGGATCGGTCCTTTATACACCGGGGGTTCCACATGGGCAAAGATGCCGGTGCCATTTCTACCACTAGTAGACGGACTCTTTTCACTATTAGCTTCCCCCTTGTCGGGGTTAGCATCCGTCACCTTGTTAGTGGGATCACCCACTTTCATCGGCAAGGTAGATAGTTTGAGTCCCTCTAGGAATTCAGTAAACATGCTTTTAACCTCGGCCGTCATGGAGGTTTTCAATGTGTCTAAAGCCACATTGAATTCCTCACGAGAGACCGAGGTTCCCCCTTCGGCCGAAGACGAGATGGGATTCACACCGGAGTGTTCCTCCGCACCGTCGTTGACGTCAACCATACTCTTCGGACGGCAAAGTCCTTAATAAAGAGACGAGGCTCTGATACCAATTGAAAGGATCGATATGGTTGACTAGAGGGGGGGTGAATAGGCAACTAACAATTTTTAAGCTTTTCTTTACCAAATTAAACTTTGCAACAAAATAGGTTGTCTAGATGTGCAACTAGGTGAGCAACCTATATGATGCAATAACAACTAGCACACAAGCAAGCAAGGATGTAACAACAAGTAGGCTTGCAAAAGTAAAGGCACGAAATAACCAAGAGTGGAGCCGGTGGAGACGAGGATGTGTTACCGAAGTTCCTTCCTTTTAAGGGGAAGTACGTCTCCGTTGGAGCGGTGTGGAGGCACAATGCTCCCCAAGAAGCCACTAGGGCCACCGTAATCTCCTCACGCCCTCACACAATGCGAGATGCCGTGATTCCACTATTGGAGCCCTTGAAGGCGGCAACCGGACCTTTACAAACAAGGTTGGGGCAATCTCCACAACAATCGGAGGCTCCCAACGAAACCACGAAGCTTCACCACAATGGAATATGGCCTCGAGGTGACCTCAACCGTCTAGGGTGCTCAAGCACCAAGAGTAACGAAATCCACACAAGAAAGTATGGGGGAAGTAAATATCCTTTGGTGGAAGTGTAGATCTAGGTCTCCTCCTTCAAACCCTAGCACATCAACAAGTTTGAGTGGCTAGAGAGAGAGATCGGGCAAGAGAGCTTGAGAGCATCAATGGTGGAGTGAGAGAGGTAAGAGATGGGGCGTGGTAGGTGGAGGAACCACCTTATATAGCAACCCACTAAAATCCAACCGTTACTGTGTTTTCAGTACTGCAGCGGTACAACCGCTCCTTGTCCCGGTACAACCGGGACTCACGATGCAACTGCAGAACCCTACCAGGCGGTACAACCGGGCCATCGGGCGGTAGTACCGGTCATTAGCAAATAACCGGACCAACCGCCCAGCTACCGCACAACTACCGCACCTAAACAGAACGGAGTCACCCTTGAGGGCGGTAGTTGGGCGGTGCAGGGCCGGTGCAACCGCCTGGTCTTGATCGCTTGAGCGGCTAAGGAACGAGCGGAAGAACCGCTCGAACCTCCGGTTGTACCGGTTGAAAAGGATCAACCGGACCAACCGGGCCACCACCGCCCAGCCACCGCATCAGGACAGAACCCTGACCGGTACATGGGCGGTACATGGCCGGAACAACCGCTGCTGGACTATGCAGAGTCAGATGGCGGTACCACCGCCCGGAGGCAGCGGTACCACCGCTCGACAGCAGCAGAGTAGCATCAAGATCCAGCGGTACAACTGCTTGGACGAGCGGTACAACCGCTGGGAACACACAGCAAGGATTAGATGAGGAGGGAGGCACTCTCTCGACTAGAAAAGGAGGAAAGGATGTGAGCGAGAATGGACTCCCCTATTCTATCCACAGAGGATTCCCTCTAGAGTGTACGGGGTCCCTACGACCAAAGAGATAAAAGCGTAGAGGATCCCGTCTTCAAATGATTCCTTCGAGAGAGAACCACTAACCGATGAAAGCCTAATCATTGAGAACCTGAAATAATTAGCACATGATTAGACCAACAAATGGTTGTCATCATCATCCAAAACGTAAGATAGGAAAATGCCCTTACATCCATGGAGCTCAAGGCTCCAAAAATCCACTCTCTTTAGGATTTTGTAAGCAAATTTTGTGATTTTAAATTCAAGATGAAAAATTATTATACATGATAAAAAATTAATATGTGATTGGAAATTTTAAAAAGCATAATGAAACATTTTTAATAGATGGTGAACATTTTTCTATGGACGATGAACATTTCTTTAGTAGATGATGAATTTTTTAATACATGATGAACCTTTGTTTGTATGTGATAAAAAATTTCTTAATACATGATGAACAGTTTTAATTGTATGATAAACATTTTCAAACTATATGCCGAATATTTTTTAATATATACGATGAACTTTCTGACCTATATATGAACTGTTTTAAAATACATGATGCACATTTTTTGTAACATTTTTGAACTACAGGGTTGAACATTTCAAAAAGGGGAACAAAAAAATAAGAAGTGATATCAAATGAAACAAGAAAGTAAATTAAAAAAAAATTGGAACAAAAGACATAAAGGGAGAAAGTACAAGATCCTTTCTTTCCTTAAAACAAATGCTAGAAAAAGATAACAACAAATGAACACGGTGATAAGAGGGGAAACGGGCTAGCCAATGATGATGCACTACAGGCGACGTGGTGTTGTGATTCACAACAAGCAATCTATAGCACTGCCCTTCTATGGAGACCAAGTTTTGAAAAAATATAATTAAAATCATTTTTTTATGTTTCAAAACTTTCTGAGAAAAGTACATGCGTATATATGGATGTATACTGCATGTTCGTAAAGTTTCATGATGAAATTTATAGCTCATATCAAATTTATTTTATCATGAAAATTTACAAACATACATTATACATCCCTCGTGTGTAATTTTTTGTGCGTTGTGCTTGAAAAAGTGGCTATGCCTATTAATGATCTTTGGCAACTCAGGACGGTTGTGTGGTTGTAACTTCGGAAAATGTCCAAAATGCCTTTCAAATTCCAATATTCTGTTTTTTTATTTAAGTGTATATCATATATCCAACACACATGAATATACACAGTAAGTAAAGTAGTTCCCAATATATTTTCTTTTCTAAAGGTAATTGTGCGTTTTAGACTATCGGCATGTAGTTCATTCTGCGGTCATTTTTCTATCATCATCATTCCAAACTTCTAAAAACTATTGTCATTCTCAACATACTCCAAAATCTAGCCATGTGCAAACCAGATTATTATTATTTTTGAAACGGAGGCAAAGGCTTTGCCTCATCCATTGATTAAGAAGGAAACGGACAAGAGTTTGCAACACATTGTGAAAGAAAAAAAATGAAAAATATTACATCAAGGTCATTACTCTCCCGGCATCAAAAGACCCACATTTTTTGCCCCGGCGGTGATCCAAAGTTTAGCCTCGCTCTTTATGTTGATAAATAGGATGTTGGGTGGCTTGAACTTGTTGCGGAAAATCCTCGCGTTCCTCTCATTCCATATAGTCCAGCTAACAAGCATTGTGAGGGAGGCCATAGCTTTCCTATGCACCCTCGTTGCGCTAGACATCCTTGTCCACCAATCCTTGATCGATCGTTCCCCCGGCCAAGTAGTAATATCCATGGTATCCAATTGTAGTCATGCTTTCAGCATTTCCCGGAGCCTCAACGTGTATCGGCACTTGTAGAAGAGGTGAGCCACATATTCTTGCTCTCTCTTGCATAGTGGGCAAAGTCCGCAATTGTCCCAACCTCGCTTGGCCAAGCGGTCGGCGGTCCAAACACGATTTTGAATTGCTAGCCAAGCAAAGAACTTGATTTTGGGGGGAGCCCAAACCTTCCAAATGGTTTTATTCATCTCTGTGCGTGCAATGTTCAAGAATTGCGCCCTATATGCCGAGGCTATGGTGTATTCACCATTCGTTGTGTGCTTCCATGCGATGGAATTCTATGGAGTATATTTTTCTATGAACTCTGTTAAACTATATAAGTTTTTTTTTGCGGGAAACTATACAAGTTTGACTTAAGACAAATTTAGAACTTCAATAATTTTGAATGGAGGAAGTAGTTGCTGAGAACGTGGGTCACTCAAGTAGCTTGTTCCAATAAACAACGCATGTGTTACAGTTGACTCAACCATAAAACCACGCTAGCACAAAATTTGCAATTCCATCTATTCTGCAGTCATCTGTTTCTATATTATCTTATTTTCCAGAAAACTCTATTGAACAAAATAAATCCAGTAACACTTAATATCCTTCCTGAAGGCGTCACCTTGGAGCCCACGGTTCATCGTATGCGACTTCATCTCTTCGCGGTAGTGCTAGAGGTGGTGTTGCTGCGCTCAGCGCCTAAGTATCCTGCCTTGGGTGTGTACATGTGTTGTGATGGTGTGCGTTTGTACCGGATTGTTGATGATCGTTGCTTTATATATAAAGCTGGGCGAAAGCCTTTTTCGGTAATATCTTTTCAAGTGTAGTCAATTTTTTTCTCAGCGAACCAAAAACAGTTTCCGTCGAGTAGAAAATTTACTACAGTCCAACTGAAGTTGTCTCAATGTAACAACAGTTTATCCCATGTGTGGGGTATTTTCTTGTCCATCCTTAGAAAACTTGTTTCAGTAGTAAAATTTTCTTCTAGAATAACTTCGATCCGACGAAAACTTTTGTCCAATGTATTGTTTTACTTATTTTCAGTCGCAGTAGAATTTTGTCAAAGTACACTTGGATGGAATGTGGCCACCTTTTTGTAAGAACTGAAATGTGATATTGCCTGATCAGTGATCACGTTCCTGAAATTCTGTTCAAGCAATCTGCAAATGAAAGCAATAGTCTCAAACACAAAGTTATATGCCTGATCTTGCTAAATGAAGTTCACCCAGAAATCATTTATGTGTCCCAACAGAAAAACATTTATGTGAGGCTGCTAGTCAAAGGTTGATTTCCCTAAGTGGAACACTTTCTTTCTTTCCTCCACATTTTTGTTCAGGTCATGTACTTGTAATTTACGAAATAATACCCCCTCCATGATGATCATCTTGTGAATTTTCCGAACTAATACTTGGTCCTCCTGCTCTTGCTCCATAAGTTGGGAAATTCTAGTGTGCATAAATGAATGTACCAAATCAGATCGGAAACACTACAAAATCACACTTGGTCTGAGCTTCTGATGAGCACTTCTCTAGTTCAGCTTATCTTGGCACCGGTCTTCGTCACTCGCATCGCAACAATAGCAGCACACCGGATCACACACGCTACTCTGAAGGGACTGAGCGTTGTCATCGCCGGGGGGGACTCGTCGCCGAGGGCCTGTGGAAGATGCATCACTGGAACGATCAGAGGATGACAGGGACCTTCAGACTGACATATGCTTGACAAGGGTGAGATGGTTGTTGTGGTAACAGCTGCAGAGCCCTGAAACGCAGTTCATGTTCTGATTTTACTCGTCTGTTTCATTCATCAACAAAGGGACAGTTCATCACTTGATTGTTTCTTTGAAGTTTGTTGTCACTTACCCTTTCAGTCAAAAGTTTGTTGTTGCAACCTTCTGTTGATAATTGCATGTCGAAGAATCTGAGAGGAGAGATTTGGTTTATGCTGGTGGCGGTCGGTTGGTAAGGTTTCTATTTTATTGTGGAGAAAAGAGAAGATAAGTGATAAGTTGCTGAGCAATGCAAATTGTCAGATAGAACAAGTGTGTCAATTTGTTAAGGCCCATGCCTCATCAGGCTGACACTCTTTTATTTTTCTAATAGATAAGGGAAGGAGATATCAGTAAAAGATTTGGCCCCATGATAGTTTAATGCTGCAAGTGTTACCTAATGCATCAGAGAATCCAACTGGGCAGATGAGGTGTCCCAGAACTACCCTCCTACATTGGGGAATCTGATCTCACCACCACAGCACAATTATAAACAAATGGCGCAATTATAAACAAATAACAGGATCCTAAACTAATGGTGTTTGATAGGGGACAAAAAGGCTACGATCGATATGCCAACAATCTTTAATGGTTGGCACACTGCTTTTGGTTGCCACTTACTACTTTTAATTTTGTTTATCTTGGAGTAGATTCTTGGTCTTTCCATCTCTTGCAATACCCGCCTTCCTTTCCTTGATGTTAGTGTTTATCCCTTGCTATTTTGGGCAACAATTCCTTATTCCAATACTTGGACTAATGATTGTGTATCACTCGTTGGACATACCTCGCATCCAGGAGACTCTTCTCGAGATGACATACATTCTTGATGAGACCATAAACAAACACTACGTGAGACAAATGTGCCCCAAAAGTACAAAACTATCCACCTTATAGCTCAACTAGGCTGATATTTATTTCACTGTCTCCTGTTCTCTGAAATGTCATCCACTGAACCTGATTTTGACCAACTCTTTTTGGATGGTACTACTACTGTATATGAGAAATGCCCCCGAAAATGCAGCAGTTGGCTAGACAGGCTCGTGCAAAAGTAAAATGCAGTACGACATTGGTATTTTTTTATATTACCCAAATCTCTGCAAGAAGTCTCTGGTCCATAGATCAAACATGTGGAGCCGTGCCGTCAAAATGTGCCACATACAGTGATTGACCTCTTTGAATTCTGACATCCTGTTGGTTTAATAGTAGTTTAGGGCATAATACACATCTCTAGGCCTTCTTGGGACTTTAAGATGGGCATTTATAAATTCACCCTCATACTCCCTCCATTCCAAAATATAGTGCGCCCGCGCTTTCCGAGGTCGAACTTTGACCATAAGTTTAACGAATAAGATCGACTGCGGCGGGAGAAAAAGTTACATAATTAAAAACTTATTTCGAATATGAATTCACTGATATAACTTTTGCTCCCGCCGCAATCGGTCTTGGTAGTTAAATTTACGGTCAAAATTGAAGCACGAGGATAGATGAAGCACTACATTGTGGAATTGAGGGAGTACCAATGAAAACGCATGATGAGGAAAATGCAGAGATTCCAAAAGGAGAAGATTATGCTTTTGTTTGTCGTGGCTCCTCTGTTAACCCTGCCTTTCTCAATCATAGACCGGGCTTAAAAAATTACTACTTGTCAGGCTACACAAGTTCCAACTCCAAAAGCCACGTGATCTCGCCATAAATTGGGAACTATAGGAAATTTTAAAAGAACAAAGAAGATAAAAAAAAGATAACACTCATTCTCGCTGCATCACTGGATGCAGGGGTTTACAAAATCCAAATCCATCTTATATCAGTGAGGAAGATGGCAGAGATTCCAAAAGGCCTGTGCTTTTGATTGTCTTACGGCTCCAAGCTGCTAACCCTTCTTTTCTAAATCTGACCAGACTTAAACAATTACCACTTGTCAGGCTACAAGTCCCAACCTCTACAAGCCACACGGTCTTGCCATAGAACTGAGACTATTATGTGCGTTCTACTTGTGCATGCAAAGGCCGGGTGTGTACTTGGTACCTACGGAGAACTAGGCTGTAGCCTAGTGGCAAGGGTGAACGGTGGCTCATCCTGATGGGCTTCTTCTATAAAACTAAGTCCTGGATGCTATAATTGTATCCATTGATGTTATATTTTGAGTCAATGAAAAACATCATTTATCAAAAAAGAATTGTAACTGTGTGAATTCCGAAGATGAATATGGATAAGGCTCTCACTGCGTCACTGGATGCAGGGGTCTGTCGTTGAATTGTTGAGAAATTCCTGCGTTCCACAGGGGGACATCACACGCATTGGATCAACCTGGCGAAGTGACAGATGAGTAATGAAGTGATCTGAGATACTAATGGCTCCTAGTAAGCGATACGTTTAGTGTCGAGCCCCTGATAGCTACTACTAGGTACGTAGGCTTTACTGGAGCTGGAGCAGGACATGAGACGTGGACGTAACATCTTATCATGGACGGTGGAGACGACGACCACATGAATAAAGAGAAAAACAAACCATCATTTTTCTCTCTCAAACATATCTTCACCTGCCCAACTTCTCAAGATCCACATCTAGCGAAAGAGATCTTTGCTACTCCGTCCGATCCATAGAAAATCACGGCTTACTAACTTTGTACTAAAAACCAGTGATAATTAATATGAAAAGAAGGGAGTACTACATAATTAGCCCCCCGTCGGCACACACGGGAATAGCCGTGATTTTCCGCGGTAGTTGAGGTCTTTTTATGCGAGGTTTTTGCCAAATTTTCTGAAAGCGCAACGTCTCCAGCATAACCTAACCTTAATCAGCACAAACAGGTCAAGACCCACATGGAACAGATGATTTAGATGTGCATCAGTGTTGTGTGTAATACTACTCCGTATAATCTACAGCGAAATCTACATGGGTTTGCGTCGCCGATTAGGCTCTCCTCGTGTATAGTATTCTCCCGTGGCTGTCCTTTTCTTGAAGATTTTGTCTCACTAAAGCAGGGTGTGAGACCAATAATGCACCATGTGGTTCTCTTGGCATCCACTCCCCCTTTCTCCGGAAAACTCCAGCGCCACACATAAACAAAGGAAGAAAATTTATGCAACTGCTCCCCTGATAACCTTGTGATAATTCAGTAAAATACTATTTGAAATTATGCTTGTCAAGATCACAGAAACACGTATGCAGGCCAGGCGTATGGCACTGTTTAGACACCCAGAAGCAAGAGCAGCTGTGCATGGGCGATACTCAGAGGTTGCTGTCCAGATACCAAACAAAAATCCCAGGATATACTACAAGGAGGAGGCAGTTAGGGCTTCCAAGGAGGTAGTTTGTGGTCCAGGGTGAAAAAACCGTTTGTGGTCCTGACTCATCAACAGTCCATACTCTATTTCAGCTCACATCCAAAAAACACTTGTCTGCTTTTTCAGCCCAGGGGATGAGTGAGCTTGTGTTTATGTCCATCAATCATGTAAACTTCCCCTATTTGGATAATCTCCCTTGGTTTGAGGTCTTGACTCACAAGCCAGAACCACAAGTCCACAACACTGTTCAACTTTAGTTACTCCATTCTTGGACTTGGGACAGCCCCCCTTTGCATGTGTGGTGACATTTGGACCTTGGAAGGGGAAAACTTTGCCAATTGTGCACAGTGCCACACGTACTATTCCCAGCTTTAGCAGAGTATTAAGGAATTGAATGAGGGTTGTCCTTCTCTTAGTATGGGTTTTCCTTCTTTGCCCATGTGTGGGCACCTAGAACATCATAATCACCTTGCCAAATTACTATACTCGGAGCCCTAAAAATGGAACCATTTTCACATTAAATGATTAAGTAACATCTAGCTACCTTTTTTTTCTTTGAAAACCTAAGTCCTTGGAACTCTATTCAGTAATTAAAATAACATGATTACCCAAATAATTAGTGGAAAATCAGGTGAAAACCGTTACAACGCGTCCCAAAACGCATGGGGCACCGCCGACCGGCCTCGTTACCCACATGCACTTCACAGTTTCACACACACTATCAGTAGAAGACCACTACCGAGGTTGTTGGCAACAATCATTGTCATCACTTCTCCGCTAGCAAGCGATTTCAACTTCACCACACCGAACCAGCCACGAGGTCGTCCTAGAAACAACCGCCCGAGGTCCATGCCGGCCTATGCCAAACGACCGACAACCCGCAACAGTGGCAACGCGACTCCGATTTCAAAGGCATGCAATGAAAGGGAAATATGCAATAATTGCATCTCACGGGATTGAACTACTTCCGCAATGTGGGGAAATGTGTTTTAACCAAGTGTGCTTAGGAGGGAGGACTGGTTGGGGCCGAGGCAACCCTGACTGGCCGCCACATGACACTCGCGGCACAACCGGTCGACTTTCACCTGGGGTTGGGTCGATCGCGGACGCCTCCCCCGTCCGTCGGCACCTGGGCCTGGCATTGCCCTTGCCGGCCACACGGGTGGTTGCGCTAGGGACTCGGACACCCCCAACTTGAAGAGGTCATTGCAGATGCACCACCGGCACCACACAGAGGTATCCACGGTGGTCCTGGACCGGTCCTCGGTCTAGGACAATGTGAGGTAGGGGTCTGTTCGGACCCAGGCCGGCACAACGACCGACTTCACAACGTGGCACGGTGTTGCGCCGCTCCCTTCGCGCCTCATCCCTTACTGCCCTTTCCTCCACCGTCACAGTGCTCTGTGACAACGTGATGCCACTATTGCGGCCGAGTTAGTTCAAGAGACGCATGTGCGCGCTCGTGAGGAGCGGAGAGGGATCCTCCTCCTCCTTCATGGCCTTGCCACACCAGAAGTGGTGCGATAGTGATGCCGGACAGTCGAACCAGCCCAACGTGCTGCGTGGCAGGGAGGTTGGTTCCTCCTTTACCTTCTCCTTGTTACGCCACCCGATTTGGGCGTCGTGGTTGTGCCGGGGGAGGCGGGGGTGGGGGGTCTCCTGCTTGACGCAGCGGAAAGGTGGCGAGGGCAGCGCCGGACCACGATCATGAAGCGACTGCTAGTGAAGGAGCTCCAGTGCGCCGGTACTCCTCACCCATCGAGACGGCCTCTGAGAGGAGGGTCTGCTACTGCTGGGCCTCCTCATCGCTGAAGGTGTCGTGGTGGGCGCACAGCAGATGCCAAGGGATGGCTAAAGAGAGGAGGAGGCTCGAGGGCGCTGGTGGGCTCCAGAGGCGAGGTTGGCATGAGCGGGTGCGGGACGCCGGACATACCCAGGTTTGCGACTCTCCGGAGAGATAATACCCCTAGTCATGTCGAGTGTAGTTGGATGATCGATGGTACAACGTTGCTCCTGGAGCTGTATGGAGGAGGAAGGAAGCTGGCCAAGGCTTGGGCTGCCCCTTCTCTCCGGTGTTGCGGCTTGGTGGCTAGTCCTATGCTTGCTTGTGTTTTCCTTGTCTCTATATTTTACATGCTGCCTTGTATCTCATACATGCCCCTGTAGGCGTGGGTTCCTGGGGGGTTTTATAGATCAACCCACCCAGGGTTACAATGGTAATACGCCGAGTCGGTGGGTCCGTATTGTAAGTGTCCGGATACCGGGCTGGGTCCCGCTTGAGGGCTTGTGGTTCACCGGGTTGCCCTAGGTGCGGGCCCCACATGCCTAGGGGGACTGTGCGTCGTCTTGTCGATCGTCAGGGCGTGGCCGAGTCGAGTCATGTACAGTGCTCTCCGTCAGGTTGCAGTTGCCGCTTGCTGTCGTCAGCGGTGTGGGCGGGAGCACTGTTGCCACGCCAGCCCCGGTCAGCGGGTAGGTAAGGGGCACTGTTGCCATGCTCCGGCTGACCATAGGCATGGGTGGAAACACTGTTGTCTTGGTCATCGGTGATTGAGGTCTCATCCCATCGTACGGCCTGGATAGGATAGGAGCTTGACCCGTGGCTGGATTGCGCCGCACGCCACGGGTGGGGTTGGCTTGTTAGGGAAGCCTTGGTCGTGCCGGATTTGGCTGCCTTGCGCTAGTTGCTGAGGCCGGGTCGACGTACCTTGCCGGGTCGAAGAGTTTGGCCGGGCTGCGGGCCTTGCCGGGTCAAGCGACCCGGCCGGGCGCGTGCCGGTTTGAGGGGCGATGCGGGCCTCACTATTTTTGAAGAGGATCTGGGTTCCGTTGCCTGCCTGGGGTTCATCCCTCCGACAGTAGTCCCTGAAGTTGTGAAGGTCCGCCGTCTTCGGATGAGTGGACCTTTGCAGTTTCCCCCTTGAGCAAGGCGGATTCTGCGAGCGCCGGGTCTGGCAACACCCACTGTGTGCCGGTTTTCTCAGAAACCGGATCACGGCATCCCGGCCGTGGCGGGAATCGAGGAGTCCGTCGAATCTTGGGGCAATCCCTCGGGCTTTGCGCGGGCACCACGTGGCGGCCGGAAGCCGGAGGGGCCTGACAGGCCACGCGCGTGACGGGACTGGGTGACGGGCCGGGGCCCGCCGCCGAACGCCCTTGGCCCACGCGCGCGGATTTATTGCGGCGTCTGGGGGCCTGTTGCACTTCCCCAAGCAGTTACTGTGCGAGTACGTGCGCACTTATTGCGGGGTAGTGGAACGGGCGCGTGCAGACGATCCCACTCCCCCATGTTTGAACCGAGGGTTATAAATCGGGGGGCAGGGGGGCGACGAACATTATTCTCGCTCGCGCCCTCCTGTCCCTTTGCTCTCGCTCTGCTCCGACGCACTGCGGCGCCCGTTGCTCCAGGCAGAACTTGCTTCGTCGTCCATCTTCTTCCTCCTTCTTCTGTCCATGGCGCTGCCGTCGGGCCCCTGGATGGGCTCGAACGTCACCACCAAGGATATCATCCAGCTTCAGGCCTCGTGACGCCTGTCGTGGGAGACAGACATCGGCGTTCGCCTGCCGCGCGGCGAGCAGAGGCCTCAGCCCGAGGAGCAGGAGCGCGTGGTCTTCCTCGCGCACTTCGAGCGCGGGTTCGGGCTGCCGACGAGCAACTTCTTCCGCGCGTTCCTGGAGTTCTTCGGGCTCCAGCCGCATCACCTTGGCACCGGCACCATCGTCCAACTCTCCATCATTGTCACCCTCTGCGAGGGGTACCTGGGGGTCGAGCTCACGATTGACCTCTGGGCGCGCTTCTTCTCCTTGAAGCAGCAGGGCCCGTCGGCCGGGGAGTCCGTCGACTGTGGTGCCGCTGTCATCTCGAAACGGTCTAGGGCGGATTTCCCCAAGATCCCGCTGGAGGATTCTGCCAAGAAGTGGCAGAACTCCTTCTTCTACTTCCGCAACCTTGGCGCGGACCACATCAACCTTCCACCCTTCGCCATCGCGCCGCCGCGGGCGAAGACGAACTGGGGCTACTCGCTCCAGCGCCCGTCGCAGGAGATCATCAACCTCTGCGAGCCGGTGACAGTGATGAGGACGCAGGAGGGGCTCACCGGCACTGACCTTCTTGCCGCGTTCATCATGCGTCGGGTCCTTCCGCTCCATAGGCGCTCCTGCCTCATCGGCGAAATGATCGGCCTTCAGGACCCCAACTACATGGGATCGACGCGGCTGTTCGTGGAGCAGATTGCGCACGGCGTGAATGACATCTCCATGTCCAACCTTGGAGAGGACTGGCGGTTCGGCAATGCGCCGTACAACGAGTCGAACCCGGCGCCGCAGGTGAGTGTTTGGTCTTCTTACTTTGCTGCGGCGCACCTTCTCATTCGTCCCGACGCGACGCGGGTGATACTTCTGAACGTGATTCGGCATCCTTACGCCCGGGCTCCATCGTAGGTGGCGCCTCTGGCGCCAGAGGAGCCTGCGGCTCCTGGCGAGGAGGAGGTGGCCGAGTCCAACACCGACGCTGGGCGTCGCGTGGGTAAGTTCCGTGTTTTTTCTTCTCTTCATGTGTCTTGAATTGCTGGTCATGGCACGGCACGGGCGATGCTGACGCCGGCTGTTGGTGTAGTGGCGTTCGGCGGGGGAGGCAGCGACGCGGGCGGAGCCGGGTCCTTGCATGGGGCGGTGCCGAGCCGCCCGCTTGGGAAAGACAGCGTCACGCCGAGACCCCGAGCCCCGAAGTGCACGGTGGACCCGGCGGGGGCCGGGAGGCCGACCAAGAAGAAGAGCGGTGGCGGGCACGGGAGGCCAACCCCGGTCCCGGTCTTGACGGGGTAAGCTTCATTTCTTGTTTGCGCCTAGATTTTTTGAGCTAGTCTTGTTTCTTTTTTGCTCATACTGCCTTCTTCTTCAGGTCGCCAATCGCGCTGGTGAGGACAGCAGCGGAAGCCGCGGCCGCCAAAGGGGCCGCATTCCGCAGGAGTCGGTCCGACCTCGCCGGACAGGCCGAGGAGGAGGGACGGGGCGACTCGGACCTCGGCCTGGACCCGAACGACGCCGAGGCCTTGGCCTGGCGGGACAGGAACCGGGCCGAGGCAGAGCTGGAGGCGGCGTCGGTCCAAGCTTGGACCGACGCGGCGGCGGCATGGGCGCGAGCCGGCGCGGAGCCGGCCTGGCGCGAGATGCTTGGTGGCGGCGACGGTATTTCAGCTGTCGTCGGCGAGGGAGCGCAGCCATGGAGGCCGGGCTGAGGTTGTGATCCTCGACCAGGAGGTCGTGGAGGTGGGGGGCGACACCCCGCCGTGGGCTGCTACGTCTTGAGCTTGTGTTGGTTTTTCTTGAAGAGGAAAGGGTGATGCAGCAATAGTAGCGTAAGTATTTCCCTCAGTTTTTGAGAACCAATGTATCAATATAGTAGGAGGCTCCTCAAAAGTCCCACGCACCTACACAAACAAACAAACAAAGAACTCGCAACCAACGCAATAAAGGGGTTGTCAATCCCTTCATGGCCACTTGCGAAAGTGAGATCTAATAGAGATAGTATGATAAGATAAATATATTTTTGGTATTTTATAATATAGATGCAAAAATTAAAGATGCAAATAAAAGTAGATTGGAAGCAAATATGATAAGAGATAGACCCCGGGGCCATAGGTTTCACTAGAGGCTTCTCTCAAGATAGCATAAGTATTACGGTGGGTGAACAAATTACCGTCGAGCAATTGATAGAAAAGCGAATAGTTATGAGATTATCTAGGCATGATCATGTATATAGGCATCACGTCCTCAACAAGTAGACCGACTCCTGCCTGCATCTACTACTATTACTCCACACATCGCCCGACTCCTGCCTGCATCTAGAGTATTAAGTTCATAAAGAACAGAGTAACGCATTAAGCAAGATGACATGATGTAGAGGGATAAACTCATGCAATATGATATAAACCCCATCTTTTTATCCTCGATGGCAACAATACAATACGTGCCTTGCAACCCTTTCTGTCACTGGGTAAGGACACTGCAAGATTGAACCCAAAGCTAAGCACTTCTCCCATGGAAAGAAAGATCAATCTAGTAGGCCAAACCAAACTAATAATTCGAAGAGACTTGCAAAGATAAGTCAATCATACATAAAAGAATTCAGAGAAGATTCAAATATTATTCATAGATAAACTTGATCATAAACCCATAATTCATCGGATCTCGACAAACACACCGCAAAAAGAGTTTACATCGAATAGATCTCTACAAGAGAGGGGGAGAACATTGTATTGAGATCCAAAAAGAGAGAAGAAGCCATCTAGCTAATAACTATGGACCCGAAGGTCTGTGGTAAACTACTCACAACTCATCGGAGGGGCTATGGTGTTGATGTAGAAGCCCTCCGTGGTCGATTCCCCCTCCGGCAGAACGCCGACGAAGGCTCCAAGATGGGATCTCATGGATACAGAAGGTTACGGAGGTGTAAATTGTGTTTTGGGTGCTCCCTGGATGTTTTCGGGGTACGTAGGCTTATATAGGAGGAAGAAGTACGTCGGTGGCCGCCCGAGGGGCCCACGAGACAGGCGGCGCGCCCTATAGGGGGGGAGGGCGCCGTACCCTCTTGTGGCCACCTCGGCTGCTTCTTGACTTGCACTCCAAGTCCTCTAGATCACGTTCGCTCCAAAAATCACGCTCCCAAAGGTTTCATTCCGTTTGGACTCTGTCTGATATTCCTTTTCTTCGAAATACTAAAATAGGCAAAAGAAAATAGCAATACGGGCTGGGCCTCCGGTTAGTAGGTTAGTCCCAAAAATGATAATAATGTGTAAAATAAAGCCCGTAAACATCCAAAAGAGGTAATATAATAGCATGGAACAATAAAAAATTATAGATACGTTGGAGACGTATCAAGCATCCCCAAGCTTAATTCCTGCTCATCCTCGAGTAGGTAAATGATAAAAACGGAATTTTTGATGTGGAATGCTACCTAGCATAATTCTCAATGTAATTTCTCTTTATTGTGGCATGTTCAGATCCAAGTGATTCAAAATAAAAGTTCATATTGACAAAAGAAATAGCAATACTTCAAGCATACTAATAAAAGCAATCATGTCTTCTCAAAATAACATGGCTAAAGAAAGTTCATCCCTACAAAATCATATAGTTAGGCTATGCTTCATTTTCGTCACACAAAGATGTTCCCAACTTCTATACCCCCGATGACAAGCCAAGCAATTGTTTCGTACTTAGATAATCTCAAACTCTTTCAACCTTCACGCAATACATGAGCGTGAGCCATGGACATAGCACTATGGGTGAAATAGAATAATGATTGGGGATTGTGTGGAGAAGACAAAATAATAAAGTCTCACATTGACGAGGATAATCAACGAGCCATGGGAATGCTCATCAATTGATGTCAACATGAGGAGTAGGGATTGCCATGCAACGGATGCACTAGAGCTATAAATGAATGAAAGCTCAACAAAAGAAAACTAGTGGGTGTGCATCCAACTTGCTTGCTCACAAAGACCTAGGACATTTGAGGAAGCCCATCGTAGGAATATACAAGCCAAGTTCTATAATGAAAAATTCCCACTAGTATATGAAAGTGACAACATATGAGACTCTCTACATGAAGAACAATGTGCTACTTTGAAGCACAATATATGAGACTCACTACATGAAGAACAAGGTGCTACTTTGAAGCACAAGTGTGGAAAAAGAGATAGTAGCATTGCCCCTTTATTTATTTTCTTTTCTTTTTTTTTCTTTTTTTTTCTTTTTTTCTTTTTTCTTTTTTTTCTTTGGCCTTTCTTTTTTTGGCCTTTTTTGGGCAATGCTCTAATAATGATGATCATCACACTTTTATTGATTACAACACATGAATTATAACTCGAAAATAGAACACGATATGACTCTATATGAATGCCTCCGGCGGTGTACCAGGATGGTGCAATGAATCAAGAGTGACATGTATAAAAAATTATGCATGGTGGCTTTGTCACAAATACGATGTCAACTACATGATCATGCAATGGCAATATGACAAAAGTAATGTATGGCATGATGATGATGAACAGAACGGTGGAAAGTTGCATGGCAATATATCTCGGAATGGCTATGGAAATGCCATAAATAGGTAGGTATGGTGGCTGTTTTGAGGAAGATATAAGGAGGTTTATGTTTGATAGAGCGTATCATATCACGGGGTTTGGATGCACCGGCGAAGTTTGCACCAACTCTCAAGGTGAGAAAGGGCAATGCACGATACCGAAGAGGCTAGCAATGATGGAAAGGTAAAAGTGCGTATAATCCATGGACTCAACATTAGTCAAAAGAACTCATATACTTATTGCAAAAATTTAGAAGTCATCAAAAACCAAGCACTACACACATGCTCCTAGGGGGATAGATTGGTAGGAAAAGACCATCGCTCGTCCCCGACCGCCACTCATAAGGATGCACAAGCCAGGTACACTTCATGCTTCAAATTTGTTACACAACTTTAACCATACGTGCATGCTACGGGACTTGCTAACTTCAACACATGCATTCTTTAAATTCATAATCACCCAACTAGCATGACTTTAATATCACTACCTCCCTATCTCAAAACAATTATCAAGTACCAAGTTGATCATAGCATCCAATTCACTTCTTATGATAGTTTTTATTATACCCAACTTGGATGCTCATCATTCTAGGACCAATTTATAACCATAGCAAATACCATGCTGTTCTAAAAGACTCTCAAAATAATATAAGTGAAGCATGAGAGATCAATAATTTCTTCAAAATTAATCCACCGCCGTGCTATAAAAGATATAAGTGAAGCACTAGAGCAAAAACTATCTAGCTCAAAAGATATAAGTGAAACACATAGCATACTCTAATAAATTTCAATCAAATAGGCTTCTCCCAAAAGGTGTGTTACAGCAAGGATGATTGTGGTAAACTAAAAAGCAAAGACTAATATAATACATGACGTTCCAAGCAAAACACATATCATGTGGCGAATAAAAATATAGCTCCAAGTAAATTTTCCAATGAACGAAGACGAAAGAGGGGATGCCTTCCGGGGGCATCCCCAATGACGTTGTCCTCGACTAGGGGGTACTCACCACGTCGTCTCCCGATCAGTTGGATTGGGCCGAGGACCCCATGGCCGTATACTCATGGGCCAGTTCAGACAGTTGCCGCATACAAGGAAGATTCCACAAGACTTGGTGATCAAGACAAGGACTCCTCCCCCACCGGCGTATTCGACTAGGACTCTTGTTACCCTAGGCCTATGGTACATTATATAAACCGAGGCTAGGCTAGTCGATAGAGGATTATGACATTACTCATCATACCTCTAGGGTTTAGACCACAACATATGATCTCAGGGTAGATCAACTCTTGTAACCCCTATACTCATTATAGTCAATCAAGCAGCATGTAGGGTATTATCTCATCAAGAGAGCCCAAAGCAGGGTAAAATCCCGTGTTCATGTTACCATTGATCCTAAGACGCACAGCTTGGGACCCCCTACCCTAGATCCACCGGTTTTAACACCAACATTGGTGCTTTCATTGAGAGTTTCACTGTGTGATCGGAGAAAGGATCAATGGCTCAACTGCAGGTCAACTGCGACGTCGGTTTCTTCGTCACCAGCTCGACTGATCACCTTGGCTTGACCGAGGACTGCACCCTACCTCTGATCGTCATGTTCGGATGAGGGCCTTCATCAACATCAACTCCGATCTCTATCAAGATCATGGAGGAGTCATCCATGGAGATCGGGGGCTCAACATCAGCATTGTCCTCGAGCGACCATGCTATTTTTCTGGACAACAAACTCGTATCCGCCGCCACCGCCTCCTCGAGTGTCGCTTAAACGATTGGTTCGGTGGAATTATGCAGAATTAAGTCTACAACAACCCTGCGAAAATTTCGTCGAGTTCCGATGAAGGTATCTCCGACAATCTCTGATATACCAGAGCCCTGTTGAATCTGGATGAGAATCCGGACAAGTTTAGAGCGTGGTGTCCAGCATCTAGCTCGGATGTCCTTTGGAAGATTCAACCGTCGATTTGGTGCGGAATTCCCATATCTACCACCTGCCAAAAATTCAGCTCGATCCGACCGTCCAAACTCTGGGAACCTTCCGATTAGTGCATCACTTTTTCCGATCTGTTTTCTGCACGAGAACGAATCCGACCCAAGTTCATCTTCTTTACGAATGGGATTTCGGACATCCTTTTCGAAGGACGTTTTCGTATGGGGTATTGTGTTTTATTCTCAAACACATCCCACTAGTATTAAAAGTATTCTTACAATATGAACTTCACCATCGCGCCGGTGTCAAACCAGCCCGACAACGTCACTCCACGGCGACCGACCTGCGTTAGACACGTCGTCGCTTTGTTGAGCCGAGCTCAATTTCTTCGGATCATCATCTCGGCCAGCCGAACAATAGTTCGGCATCGCGAAGGATAAATCATCACCAACATCGCCGCCCCACGGATTACACGGAGCGGGCACACCGGCATTGCCGCGCGGTTACTTCATCAAGCCAGCATTGACCGCGTCACAAGTTACGACCTACATTGGCATAGCCGCGCTGTTGCTTCTTCAAGCCGATGTCCATCACACCGAACTACTTCAACACCTCAGCTGACACGGCAGCTGCAACGTCTCCTTATCGACCTGCTCCGTCACCTCGGCTAGACCGAGGACTTCGTCATCTCTTCATCAACTTACTTCAGAGACTTCGGCGTCACTAGCCGACCAGCTTCATCACATTAGCTGGACCACGGGCTTCGCCGTGGCGAGCCAACCTTTGCCAGGATCGCCATGCCATCGCTTCATCACCCATCAGGCAATGGGTGTGCGGATCAAGTCCCAGTTTTGGGAGTAACCTTTCTTCGGAACGCTACAACAAATAAACCAGGTGCTATTAATCCTAGCAAATTTTTCTCGTTTGGGTTCATTTTTCCCAAGGAATTATTACTCCGCTTTGTTCCATCATGTGTACACAGGCCTGTCTAATGGTGGCCGCATTAGCGACGATTGCGTGGGGGTTCGGTCAGTTTCCGTGCATAGTTCGGCAAACGCCGTATCCGGAACTCGGACCGACCTGTGAATTCGGGCTTTGTCACGCCTTCACTGCGTCACGCCCTGACTCCCTGCATAGACATTGACCTCGACGCCCAGGCCACATCTTTTTCATTGTTTCCTTCACTTGTATTAAATAAGTAGAAGAATTTTTTTAATATGCATTATTATGTTTATTTGTCATTACCTTTGGTTTGCGCTATTTTATCTGTGCAGCCAATTGACTCAGACTGAGCCGCATTGTCGCCTCCTTCGACCGAATTGTGTTGTCGCCTTGGTGCGCTGACCTGCTCCATTATCGCAGACGGGGGCTTCATCTTTTCGGGGTGCCGAACTCTTTGCTCGGCCACCTCGGGACCAACCTGGAGGCTGGAACCTTGTCCCACATCAAGCTCGGACCGCGTCATCAATGCCAAACATATCAACCACCTAAGTTGCTTTCATGCTCAAAAACTTTCAGTTTTAAATTTTGTTCGGTCCGACCAAGTATTATACTTTTTTGGCACAAAGTTGTTTGTGACAAACTTCCTTGTCCAAACTTTGTTTGTGACACACATATTCAAATACCCCGTTTATTTGGGGGCTCCCTTGATGTAGCCTTTCCTCTTGCATATGATTATACTTGTACGGCTTCATTCCTTGTTCGTGTATTACGCCACAATATGCACCATGTTGACTTAAGCGACTTGCAAGCTGGGTTGTCTGGCTCCTGTGCTTACCCCTATGTTCCCGATTATTCGGCTAGGGAGTAAAGGGAGCACCTCTGCGATTGTCACGATCGGTTCAGCCGAGCCGGACCTCAGACTGGGTGAAGCCGAAAGCTAGCTCTCTTACTGTTTTCAACAATGGTCGGCACACAACGGAACTCATGAGTACAAAAAATCTATTGCACAAGTCTCATAATAATAATGAGCAACCAAAGGAAGGTATCGATGGGGGTACTATTTTCTCTGAAGATGCTTCTTACACTTCGTTAGTAATATAGCATAAGTTCCCTGAGCGCGCTTTGTCTATTACAGCCTTATGGCCTGATTGCCTGGTTATCGGAAACACTGTCGATATTCTCGACAGGTGGAGTACATAACACTCTTCGCTCCCTGACCGAAGAAGGAGAAGCCGACGGTCGGTTAAGACATGTTCAAAGTTCAGGTGAACACAGATATGATATAAGTACTTCGGTACGCACAATCATAATAACATAAAATTCTTTTACCCAAATTACTTGGGGGCTCTTAAATTTATGTGAGCTGTTCTATAATAAGTGTTCTTCTTCTTAGTCGTTGCAAAGTCTTTTTTCTATCACTTGTTTTTTTTGATGGGAGTGTGCGGTCAATAGCCGGGAGCCTAATTTCTCTCTCAAAGCCGCTCTAAACTGGCCAAACGAGAAGTACTCCACCTTTGGGATAGGAGGTTGAAGCCGTAGGCTGACCCACTTGAAGTCTTGAGATAAGATGTGTCATGTTAAAGCACGACAGAAGCACAATTTTTTTTCTAAGACCAATTTTCTGATTGGCACCGAACAATTCATCTAGTTCGGACGTCAAGTTTTTACTGACGTTTTTTGGTTTTCCAATCCTATGGCACTTTTCAACTATTTGTGTGTTTTCCGCATAAGTCTCGCGGTGCAACGCCGGACACCTTTAGGGATTCGGCAAAAATTCTCGGATCTTGCTATATATGCATCGGTTTTGAATTGTGTCTTCGGTCAATAGTTGGGTTGCCCGGCTCCTGTGCTTGCCTCCTACATTCCGCTTTGTTCGTCTAGGTGTGCAAAGGGAGAAACACTGCGATTGTGCTTCCAGCTCGCATGATTAAGCACCGCAGTGGAGAAAGCCGAAAACTGACTGTCACAATAAGCGCAAACTAGTCAGCGGTCTGATGACTATATTAAATGACGGGCCGTTCATAACATTGGCCGAAGTGTTTACGGCTTGACCTCGGCTGTCGCCGAACACTAACCGGGGGGCTACTTGCTGGCCTCCCAACTTTTAGCTCCTATGACTAAGTGAAAGTTATAAAGCCCGCATATCTGATTGCCTCGTCTCCGCTAACACAACCGCCTTCTGGCACTGACACGTCGGCTAAGGGTAGTTTTGTTACTGCGGAAACACCCTGCATAGCATCTACAAGGGGGTAGAAGCCGATGATGGGCCACTTTCAGATTATCAACAATCGCAACGGAGGTGAAAATTTGGGTTCATTTAGACCACAGAGTTCGGAAGCTTTCCCCGAACTAAATCCTCAGTATCTTCCTACCACATGGATCAGAGTTGCGGTTTCATGATCATGCTTAGCATGACAACCCAAAGAAAGGAATCGATAGCGGGACTATTTTCTTTGGACGATGTTTCTTATGCTAAACAATAATATAACATGTCTCTCTGCATACCTTTGTTTATAAAACCGTATGGCCGGACTGCCTTGTTTGCCGTAAATCTTTGCCCTCATAAAGGCTTTATAAAGTAGGACAAACACTCCTCGGCTGCTGGCCAAGGAAGTTGAAGCCGATGGTCGGTCAACAAAGTTTTGTACAATGCGGATGCGAGCATTAATGACATAAAGTACTTGGATACATAGAGTCATTACACACAATTTGTGATTTTACTATGGATATCGATCCTTAATTCGGCCTCCCGTGCCCGCGTTAAGGCTCAGGGGCTACTAGGCTTCGGGCTTATTATTTACGAATATTAAAAGGGCACATTGATCCCCTAATCCGGTGTTGCCACCCGACCAGTGTCTCGGGGGCTACTGCATTGATAATCTAATGCAGAAAATTTAAAGTGCAATATAGTTTTCGAGGAGATTATTGTCCTCAGGTCGGTCGACCGCACCCAACCTGAGTCTCGAGGACTTTGCACACCGCGTTTCTATTCCTATGTATGTTGTCGAGCTAGGAGTTGATCCTCAGGCCGATTTCGCGCATCGACCTGAGTCTCAGGGGCAACTAGGATCAGCGTTTTCATGTTTTCCTTCAGGTGCATCTCAGGTTTTAGATCGACACACACACTGTCGGTGTCAAAACCGGTGGATCTCGGGCAGGGGGTCCCGAACTGTGCGTCTAGGCGGATGGTAACAGGAGACAAGGGACATGATGTTTTTACCCAGGTTCGGGCCCTCTTGATGGAGGTAAAACCCTACTCCTGCTTGATTAATATTGATGATATGGGTATTACAAGAGTAGATCTACCACGAGATCGGAGTGGCTAAACCCTAGAAGCTAGCCTATGGTATGATTTTTGTTCGTCCTATGGACTAAAACTCTCCGGTTTATATAGACACTGGAGAGGGCTAGGGTTACACAGAGTCGGTTACAATGGGAGGAGATCTTCATATCGTATCGCCAAGCTTGCCTTCCACGCCAAGGAAAGTCCCATCCGGACACGGGATGGAGTCTTCAATCTTGTATCTTCATAGTCCGGGAGTCCAGCCAAAGGTCTTAGTCCGGCCATCCGGACACCCCCTAATCCAGGACTCCCTCAGTAGCCCCTGAACCAGGCTTCAATGACGACGAGTCCGGCGTGCAAGTTGTCTTCGGCATTGCAAGGCGGGTTCCTCCTCCGAATATTCCATAGAATATGTTGAACACCAAGGTAGTGTCCAGCTCTGCAAAATAAGTTCCACATTCCACCGTAGAGAGAATAATATTTGCATCAATCAGATCTGCTTACATATTCCGCGGCGTGACATCATGCCATGGCCAGGCTTTTTTCATTTTACTATTCCACCTCAGCGCGTTTAGCGAGGTGGTTTCCTTGGCACGTCTTGTCAAAGTAGAGATCGTGTCCCCTTATTCTGGGATCCTCATCAATACGGGCGTGGGTAACCCAACCGCGCCATTAACCGTGGCGCTTCGGAGATAAGCGAGTTTTATTAGGCCGATGGGGCCTCGTAGTTTTGGCCGCCCATATAAGGGGATAAGAATCCACCCTTTCCATTCACGCCTTCTTCCTCTTCTGCTTATCCGTCCCTACGCGCTCGAGCTCCAGTGCCCAAGCCCGCACTTCCCACCTCAACCTTCTCCAACCATGTCCGGAGCAGGAGGTAGATGGATGGCCTCCTCCATCACGGAGGGGCAAATCAAAAAGTTGAGGACGGCCGGATACTTGTCTGACGACATCGCGCACCGGCCTCCAGATGCAGGGCAACTCATCCCCACTCCCAGGCCCCATGAGAGGGTTGTTTTTCTTCCCCATTTCCTCCGCGGACTGGGTTTTCCTCTTCACCCGTTCGTCCGGGGGCTCATGTTCTACTATGGCCTGGACTTCCATGATCTGGCCCCGAACTTTATCCTCAACATCTCAGCTTTCATCGTCGTGTGTGAGGCCTTCCTCTGCATCCAGCCCCACTTCGGCTTATGGCTGAGGACTTTTAATGTCAAGCCAAAAGTGGTGAGTGGTCATCAAGTGGAGTGCGGAGGTGCCATGGTGGGCCGGATGGCCAACGTCCTATGGCTCGAAGGTTCCTTCGTGGAGACAATAAAAGGATGGCAATCGGGGTGGTTCTACATCACCGAGCCACGCGACCCCAACTGGGAAGCGGCCCCCGAATTCTGATCTGGCTTTCCCACACGGCTCACCTCCTGGAAAGAGACGGGCTTAACATGGGGAGATTTGGAAGAGCTGACCGGACTCCAAACCTGCGTCAAAAAGCTGGTCAACAAGAACATCAAGCTCGTCAACGTAGTCCAGGTCATGCTTATCCGCCGGATCCTCCCATGCCAACAACGGGCCTTCAAATTGTGGGGGTTCGATCCGGCACAGCACCAAGCCTTGAGCGGGCTCTTCGATACTACGTACGAAGACGCCTGGAAGGTGCTGTTTAAGGGCGCCGAGGCCCCCGCATCTGCTACCAAAGATCGCGGATTCAGCTCGCGGCGTCGGGCCAACGAGGTAAGTTGTTCTACCATTTACGGGACTCTTTTCACTCATAGTCTAACTCTATGCGGGATCTAAACTCCCCTACCTTTGACAGGACTGGCTGAAGAAGTCCGGACAGGTTAGCTGTCCGGCTCCCCTACCAGAAGATCCAGCGGACACCCGATTGACAGGGCTGCTGGTTCCGGCACCCCACGTGGTGCCGGAAAAGAAGGCCAAGAATAAGGCCACGGGGATTCACCCGACAACCCCGGCGCACCCTCCGCCTCCGAAGACGAGGAGGAGGAAGAAGAAGAAGATGCCTCTCCCACTCCAACGGGGGAAGGAAAGAAAAGAAAGGCCGCCCCAACTGGGGAAGCCGGAGGGTCCAAGAAGGGGAAGACCCTTCTGCCGGACTACGCCCCGATGCCGAAGACGGTGGGGGGAATGGTCATCCAGGGTCAAGCCCCTAGCAAAATCGTAAGTGACTGTCTACCTGATGAGGACATCAATACTATTGTTACACCCACAACCCCTGCTGCTATACATATTGGACCAATTACTAGAGCTCGCGCACGCCAACTAAATTACCAGATACTTTCGTTTCTTGGTAATGATTCTAATGTTCATGAGAATATGATGCTGCCTAAATTGGATACATTTGTTTTGCTTACAAATGAAGGGCCTAGCTTGGAGAAGGATGAACATTGGAGCAAGAGAAAGCATGGAGATGATGGCATGCGCAAGGGGAACAAGAACGGAGTTACGAGTGATGATTTCAGGTCTTTGAAGCCACCATAACGAGTGCATGAAGCCTTGGACGAAATATACAAGATGCCACTTCATAAATTTCGTCCAGAGCCTATTATAGGTGTTGCACCACCTTTTTATTGGGCCAGGCCCATGTAATTTCGAAATACATTAGTATAGGCTATTTTTAGAGTCCGTATGTGTGGGGAAACAAGAGATAGGGTTGATTTCGGACCCCTCCACCAAGGGCCACGAAATTCCCCCTCTCTTCCTCCATATATACAGCCCTTAGGGCACCGTTTAGACTTTGGGTTTTGTTTAGATTAAAGTTCGCCATAGCTGCAACTTCGCGTACTTCGTTTGTGTTCAACGACCAGACAAAGGCGTCACAAAACCCCACCTTGATCAATAAAGCTTTCATCTTATATTCGCAATATCCAGATTGCAATCTCGGTTTCTTGCTTGTTCTTCGTTTGCTCGCAGGAAACAGACCCTCGTGGTCAGATTGATCGTGCTCCGGCCTGGTTAATAACCTCTCGGAGTTGGTTTAGCGATTGCTAAGGCGCGACGTCCTCGCACGTCCATAGTCGGATCGTCAAAGTCGACTTCCACCAAAGCGAAATCCATTATCTCATCGAAAGATGGGACACCTTTGCCTCTATCAAGTGGTATCAGAGTTCAGGTTGCTCGGTGAGATTTTACAGTTTTTTGTAGTTTAGATCGAGTCTGTTCTTCATACCTATAGTCCACGAAAAAGCCACAAAAAAAATTAGGGTTAGTTCATCATATCCGAACCAGTCTGAGCCATTGCATAATCTTTTTTGTATTTGCGTTGTTTAATTTGCGGTTGCATCGTCGTGTCTAGTTGCTGGTATTAGTGTCTAGTCCTTTGGAGTTTCGAGTTCTGTTCACAAGTTGTCACGCCGCCGCCGCATCATTATCATCACCGCTGCCATATACCACCATCGTCATCATCGCTGCCATCTACCACCATCGACATCACCGCAGCCATATACCACATATCCACCTCCATCACGCCAATCCGAGTCCACCTGCAACATATATCTTCCACCAGTCCGAGTTCCACCAGATTCATCTCCGCCACCAGTCCGAGTTCCACCAGATTCATCTCCGCCACCAGTCCTAGTCCGAGTCCAGTATTTGTTGCTTTGTTTTCGACTTCCAGATCACGCCATACTCTGAGTCGTGATAGAGAAGGACTTCCGAACTTTTGTGTTACCCGCAGTAGAAAAATAGCTCCAGTTTAAAAAAAACTAAGTCTGGAAAATTCTGGCTAGGCAGTTTCTAGACCATTTGTAGACTTTTTCGAAAAAAAATTATTGCGGAGCAAAAAAAGTGCAAAAAAAGAGAGAAAAAATTCAGAGTGTGCTCCTCCCTTGTTTACGTGCAGCGCCGTGATTTTGTTAGTGTTCTAGGCTCGCGTCTCTAGCACAGTCTAGCCTAGGACCAGCACAGTACCGTCGTTGAGTGTTTATTCAACTTTGCATCTCTGAATTGATTATTGCTGACCCTTTTTGCTACCATATTATAAGCCTTCCCAGCTCCACATACATCTACGTCGTGCGTTTGAGTCTCCCTAGTAATCGCTCTATCCAAGCTTTGAGAGTTTTGACTACAACGGTTGCCGATCACCACCTGCTGCTGGGTAAGAACTGGTAAAAATTTGAGATTCGCTTGAAGGATTTGTGACACACCACCACCACCACCGCTTCCTAGTAGTTTGCAGAATCATATTATTTTGTGTTTCTATTGCTGCTAACCATGCCAGGATCACAAGCCGATGAGACTGATTGGGAGAACCTGACGAACAAACAGCTACATGATAGATTTCAGCAAATGATGAGTGGACAGGTGCAAGATGTGCTAAATAGATTTGACGAGGCCATGGAGAAGATAGATGGCATTGAGAAGACATTCGAAACAAAGCTTGATAGCAAGTTTAATGAATTTCTCGCGCATTTTCCACAACCACCGCCGGCTGCACCTATCGCACCTCTACAACAACAACAACAACGCCTTCTTCCGAATCAGTATGGACGAGCGAAGGGTGTTCCTATTGAGGATGGCCAAACTTCTGGTGTTGCTGTTCCTGTTGTTGATGTTTCTTTGGCTCGTGCTACTGCTGCTGCTGGTACCCAGGAGGATGATGAGTATGCAGGCGATTATGAGGATGAGTTTGATCAAAATCAGAACTACGTGCAGCCACCAGCACCACCACCAGCAGGTCGACCTCAGGTATATATTCGTAATGGTAGGCCTGCACCACCACCTCAGGTACGAGATGATGTCCATATTCCTAAACTGAAATTGAATATTCCACCATTTGAGGGTAGATATGTTCCTGATATATATCTTACTTGGGAGTTAGAAACTGAACAACGATTTACATGTTTAGAATATCCTGAGGAGAGACGGGTTGCTGCTGCTGTTTGTGCTTTCACTAGTTTTGCATGTGTATGGTGGTCTGAACATTGTAGATTATATCCTATTCCAACTACTTGGGCTGCTTTGAAAACTGCTATGCGTACACGTTGGGTTCCACCATATTATCAACGTGAATTGCTTCAAAAATTGCAGCGTTTAAGACAAGGGAAAATTCTGTAGAAGAATATTATCAGGAATTACAAACTGGCATGATTAGATGTGGTATTGTTGAGGAGAATGAAGCTATGCTTGCACGTTTTCTGGGTGGATTAAATAGAGAGATTCAGACCATTCTAGACTATAAGGAGTATACTAATATCACTCGTTTATTCCATCTTGCTTGTAAAGTTGAACGTGAAGTGCAGGATCGACAAGCATTGGCGCGAACTAACTTTTCTGCAGGCCGACCTTCATCATGGACACCACGTGCATCTTCTACTTCAACTGCACCAGCACCTCAATCAGGTGCCTCCTCCAGTCGTGATACAAGAAAACAGGCACAACCACCATTATCTGCCAAGAGCGCACCTGCCGGGCCTGCACAGAGTTCTTCCTCTTCCATGGCATCAACAAGGCACACAAGTGATATTATTTGTCGTCGTTGTAAGGGAGGAGGTCATTATGCGAGAGAATGCAAATCTCAGCGTGTGATGATTGCTACCGAGGATGGTGGATATGAGTCCGCTAGTGACTATGATGAGGAGACTTTGGCTCTTATTACACGTGAAGAACATGGTGGAGATGATTCTGATCATGAGACGCAATACATGACTCCTGAAGACGCTGACAGGTATGAATGTTTAGTTGCTCAACGTGTTTTGAGTGTGCAGGTCACACAAGCTGAGCAAAATCAGAGGCACAATTTGTTCCATACCAAGGGAGTTGTGAAGGAGCGTTCTGTGCGCGTCATCATAGACGGAGGTAGCTGTAACAACTTGGCTAGCATGGAGATGGTGGAGAAGCTTTCTCTCACCACAATACCACATCCACATCCTTACTACATCCAATGGTTCAACAACGGCGACAAGGTTAAGGTAACACGTACTGTTCGTGTGCATTTTAGTATCTCTACATATGCTGATTATGTTGATTGTGATGTGGTACCTATGCAAGCATGTTCCTTATTACTTGGTAGACCATGGCAATTTGATAAAAATTCTGTACACCATGGTAGAAACAATCAGTATACTCTTGTTCATAAGGATAAAAATATTACTTTGCTTCCTATGACTCCTGATTCTATTTTGAAAGATGATATTAATAGAGCTAATAAAGCAAAACAGGAGAAGAATAAGAGTGAAAATAAGATTGTGGCAAAAAAATTTGAGCAACAAATGAAGCCTAATAATAAACCATCTAGTGTTGCTTCTGAAATTAAATTGAAAAGTGCATGTTTATTTGCCACCAAATCTGATATTGATGAGCTAGATTTCAGCAAATTTGTTTGCTATGCTTTTGTGTGCAAAGAGGCATTATTTTTATTCGAGGACGTGCCTTCCTCTTTGCCTCCTGCTGTCACTAACATTTTGCAGGAGTTCGCTGACGTCTTTCCACAAGATGTGCCACCGGGATTACCGCCCATTCGAGGGATTGAGCATCAGATTGACTTAATTCCCGGTGCTTCACTGCCAAACCGTGCGCCATACCGTACCAATCCAGAGGAGACGAAGGAGATTATGCGTCAAGTACAAGAGCTTCTCGACAAAGGTTATATACGCAAATCCCTTAGTCCTTGTGATGTTCCTATTATTCTAGTGCCAAAAAAGGATGGTACATCATGTATGTGTGTTGATTGTAGAGACATTAATAATATTACTATTCGTTATCGTCATCCTATTCCTAGGCTAGATGATATGCTTGATGAATTGAGTGACTCTACAATATTCTCCAAAGTTGATTTGCATAGTGGATACCATCAAATTCGTATGAAATTGGGAGATGAATGGAAAACAGCATTTAAAACTAAGTTTGGATTATATGAGTGGTTAGTCATGCCTTTTGGGTTAACTAATGCACCTAGTACTTTCATGAGATTAATGAACAAAGTTTTACGTGCTTTCATTGGACGATTTGTGGTAGTTTACTTTGATGACATATTGATTTATAGCAGATCTTTGGAAGAACATTTGGAACATTTACGTGCTGTTTTTATTGCTCTACGTGATGCACGTTTGTTTGGTAACCTTGGGAAGTGCACCTTTTGCACCGACCGAGTATCTTTTCTTGGCTATGTTGTTACTCCACAGGGAATTGAAGTTGATAAAGCCAAGATTGACGCTATTGAGAGTTGGCCGCAGCCCAAAATGGTCACACAAGTGAGGAGTTTTCTTGGCCTCGCTGGATTCTATAGGCGTTTTGTGCGAGATTTCAGCACCATTGCTGCACCTCTCAATGAGCTTACAAAGAAAGATGTGCCTTTTCTTTGGGGTACCGCATAGGAAGAAGCCTTCACGGTATTGAAAGATAAGTTGACACATGCTCCTTTACTGCAACTTCCTGATTTTAATAAGACTTTTGAGCTTGAATGTGATGCTAGTGGAATTGGATTAGGAGGTGTGTTATTACAAGATGGCAAACCTGTTGCATATTTTTCTGAAAAATTGAGTGGGCCTAGTCTGAATTATTCTACTTATGATAAATAATTATATGCTCTTGTTCGGACTTTAGAAACATGGCAACATTATTTATGGCCCAAAGAATTTGTTATACATTCTGATCATGAATCTTTGAAACATATTGAAAGTCAAGCTAAACTGAATCGTAGACATGCTAAATGGGTTGAATTCATTGAGACTTTCCCTTATGTCATTAAACACAAGAAGGGAAAAGAAAATGTTATTGCTGATGCATTGTCTCGTCGCTATACTATGCTTTCACAACTTGACTTCAAAATATTTGGTTTGGAGACCATCAAAGATCAATATGTGCATGATGCTGATTTTAAAGATGTAATGCAAAATTGTAAAGAAGGAAGAATGTGGAACAAGTTCGTCATTAATGATGGATTTGTGTTTCGTGCTAACAAGCTATGCATTCCAGCTAGCTCTGTTCATCTTTTGTTGTTTCAGGAGGCGCATGGAGGAGGATTGATGGGACACTTTGGCGTGAAGAAGACACATGACGTACTTGCTACACATTTCTTTTGGCCAAAGATGAGACGGGATGTTGAGCGTTTTATTGCTCGCTACACTACATGTCAAAAAGCTAAGTCACGACTCAATCCTCATGGTTTATATATGCCTTTGCCTGTACCTAGTGTTCCTTGGGAGGATATATCTATGGACTTTGTTTTAGGTTTACGTCGAACAAAGAAGGGGAGGGATAGCATATTTGTTGTCGTAGATAGATTCTCGAAAATGGCACACTTTATACCATGTCATAAAAGCGATGATGTTGTTAATGTTGCTGATTTGTTCTTTCGTGAAATTATTCGCTTGCATGGTGTGCCAAATACTATTGTTTCAGATCGTGATACTAAATTTCTTATCCACTTTTGGAGATGTTTATGGGCTAAGTTGGGGACTAAACTGCTTTTTAGTACTACTTGTCACCCCCAAACTGATGGACAAACTGAAGTAGTCAATAGAACATTGTCTACTATGCTTAGGGCTATTTTGAAGAATAATAAGAAAATGTGGGAGGAATGCTTGCCTCATATTGAATTTGCTTATAATCGTTCATTGCATTCTACTACTAAGATGTGCCTTTTTGAAGTTGTGTATGGTTTCCTACC
Organism: Triticum aestivum; assembly: GCF_018294505.1. Classification (NCBI taxonomy): domain Eukaryota; kingdom Viridiplantae; phylum Streptophyta; class Magnoliopsida; order Poales; family Poaceae; genus Triticum; species Triticum aestivum. Next base: position 99,465,520 of record NC_057795.1, read on the forward strand.
TCGTGCACCTATTGATTTGTTGCCTCTTCCATCTTCGGAGAAGGTTAATTTTGATGCTAAACAACGTGCTGAATTGATTTTAAAAATGCATGAGTTAACTAAGGAAAACATTGAGCGTATGAATGCTAAATATAAACTTGCTGGAGATAAGGGTAGAAAACATGTTGTGTTTGCACCTGGAGATCTTGTTTGGTTACATTTGCGTAAAGATAGATTTCCTGATTTGTGCAAATCAAAGCTAATGCCACGTGCTGATGGTCCCTTTAAGGTGTTAGAGAAAATAAATGATAATGCATACAAACTTGAGCTGCCTGCAGATTTTGGGGTTAGTCCCACTTTTAACATTGCAGATTTGAAGCCTTATTTGGGTGAGGAAGATGAACTTCCGTCGAGGACGACTTCATTTCAAGAAGGGGAGGATGATGAGGACATCAATACCATTGTTACACCCACAGCCCATGCTGCTATACATACTGGACCAATTACTAGAGCTCGCGCACGCCAACTAAATTACCAGGTACTTTTATTTCTTGGTAATGATTCTAATGTTCATGAGAATATGATGCTGCCTAAATTGGATACATTTGTTTTGCTTACAAATGAAGGGCCTAGCTTGGAGAAGGATGAACATTGGAGCAAGAGAAAGCATGGAGATGATGGCATGCACAAGGGGAACAAGAATGGAGTTACGAGTGATGATTTCAGGTCTTTGAAGTCACCATAACGAGTACATGAAGCCTCGGATGAAATATACAAGATGCCACTTCATAAATTTCGTCCAGAGGCTATTACAGGTGCCGCGTCACCTTTTTATTAGGCCAGGCCCATGTAATTTCGAAATACATTAGTATAGGCTATTTTTAGAGTCCGTATGTGTGGGGAAACAAGAGATAGGGTTGATTTCGGACCCCTCCACCAAGGGCCACGAAATTCCCCCTCTCTTCCTCCATATATACAGCCCTTAGGGCACCGTTTAGACTTTGGGTTTTGTTTAGATTAAAGTTTGCCATAGCTGCAACTTCGCGTACTTCATTTGTGTTCAACGACCAGACAAAGGCATCACAGAACCCCACCTTGATCAATAAAGCTTTCATCTTATATTCGCAATATCCAGATTGCAATCTCAGTTTCTTGCTTGTTCTTCATTTGCTCGCAGGAAACAGACCCTCGTGGTCAGGTTGATCGTGCTCCGGCGTGGTCAATAACCTCTCGGAGTTGGTTTAGCGATTGCTAAGGCGCGACGTCCTCGCACGTTCGTCGTCGGATCGTCAAAGTCGACTTACACCAAAGCGAAATCCATCATCTCATCGAAAGATGGGACACCTTTGCCTCTATCATTACCCGAATGACCTATTGCACTCCTTTATTATTTGATAGCTTCTGACGCCGAATTTTAATTATGCAGTCCGCCCAGAGCTCAGCTTGGCGATTCGTCAAGCGGCTCCCTGAATTCGTCGGACGTGAATAGCGCTTCACTTCCGACGGCCTCCTCCCCTCTCCCTACAGACGATGCTGAGGTGGAGTCCCGTAGGGGACAAAACCAAGAGGAGGTGGTCCTGGAGGCGCCACAAGGCGACCTTCCGAACTCCAGGCCCAAAGGGGGTAAAGCTTCGGAGGGGTCTAAGTCCGGCCCCGGGCCGGACACTGCTCCGGAACCATCAACGGTTCCAGAGTCCGACAGGCGGCGCCTTCGTAAGAAGGGAAAGCCTATGACGCCGGCTACCCCCGTCCATCCGGAGGCGCCGGACAATTTGTTGGAGGTGCTTAACGGCGCCTCCATCGACGAGGAACACCGCATTGTTATGAGTGCGGTGATCCAGAAGGTTCAGTCCGCCAAGAGCGGTCTGACGGAAGCTTGTACAAGCCTATTAACGGGCTTTGAGGTATGTGTTCAAAAACATATAAAAATATTACCGCATAGACAGTAGCCCCTGATGCTTAGTTCAGTGTTTGGTAAGAAAAGCCGAGCTGAGGATCTAAAAAGATATACGCAGGAGTCTAATAGAAATATGTCAATATGGGAATGCAGGCTGCGCTGCTGACCTCTGCCGCACTGACTGCGGAGGTCAATGCATTGAAGGAAAGCCTCGAGCAATTCGAGAGTGAGCTCGGCCATGCCAAGAAGCAGCTCGAGGATAAAGAGGGTACATAGTACCTCCTGTAAATGTATATAGAAATACTTGGTTGCAAAATAATAACAGGATCAACGTAAATGTTGCAGGAGCCACGACCGAGGTGGCGACCCTAAAGGAGGCGGTCTCCAAGGCCGAAAAGAGTGCGGCCTTGGAGCGCACCAAGCGAGAGAAGCAGGAGGCGCGGGTGGTGGAGGTGCGGCAAGAGCTCCAGGCTCTCGTGGAAAAACACGAGAGTTTGGAGCGTGACTCGAAGACTCGAGAGTCCGAGCTTGCCTTGGCTCTTGAGAGTGCCAAGACCGCTAAGGCCGAAGCCTAGAAGGCCCTTCAGGAGATCGAGGCGATGAAGAAGATAGCGGCGGGTAAGGCATTCTTTATGCAAAGCAAAAATATAAAAGTTAATTATCTGCTACTTACCCGAATTCGGAGCTCTCCAGGAGCGTTCGCCGATCTGCCCCATAGTGTGTCTGATGCCGCCGCATACTACCGAGCCGAAGAGGGGAGCTCGACGGAAAAAGTGTTCTAGTCTTAGTATGCTGAGGCCGAACATCCGGTGCCCCTGAGCGACCAGCTGAAGCAGCTGGTCGAGCTCCATAAGGTGTCAGAACAGGCCATGAAGGGCCTCATAGCTCGGCTGTGGCCTGGAGAAGTCATGCCTAGGAGCTACTTCGGTCTGGTGCGGCGGCTGGTGGACGCGTGTCCGTGGATTGAGGTCGTCAAGCGCTCCGTTTCTATTGAAGGTGCCCGTCGGGCCCTTGCCCGTGCTACGGTGCACTGGGGCAAGCTAGACGCGGAGAAGCTTTTGACGGACGTGCCACCGCCGGGCAAGGAGTATCATACGCCCGAGATGTATTATAATGGCGTTCTGAAGGGTGCCCGCCGTATAGCGGATGAGTGCTCCAAAGATGTAATTTTTGAGTAGACTCGCATTTGTTATCCTGTACGCTGAAACTTTGTTCATATGCGTTAAGCAACGCTTGTTAATTTAAAATATTACCTTCTGTGCGGCCGTTTATCAAATCTGAGAGATGCAAGTCGTCGGCTTCGACCCCCATGCCACGAGTGCTGGGGTGTTCGAGATAAACCTGAGCGCTCTTGTTCCCATTCTTGGGTCCATCTAGGGAGGCGTTCAGCACAACGAACCAGGTCGTCGGACTTATAATGCTTTATCACTCTCACTTAGCCATAGAATTCTATAATTTTAAATTTCGGCGAAGCCCCTAGTATTCGGAAGACCGAGTTCGGGCGCTATACACACCTAGGCCGGATAAGTCAGGTTCCTCGCTCGAAGCGGCATAAGTCTTTAAGGACTCAAAAAAACCTCGCAAACAGCGACCGGTCTCTCGCACTATCATGACAGTCAGTTTTAGCTTTCTCTACTGAGGTGTTAACCTAGCTCAACTGGGGCACAATCGTAGTAGTTCTCCCAGCGCTACCTTAGCCAACAATGCGGAACGTAAGGTACCAAAACATGGGAGTCGGGCAAACCCAACTATTGACCAAAGACATGATTCAGAGCCGATGCATATAGTGCTATAAGTTCGGGGTGCCGCACTCATGAGAGTGTTCGGTCTTCTCACACCGTGTTATGGGGTGTTGTGAGCCCCTGGTGTATTGTCCGTACCAAAGTGTACGGTTGCAGAATGTCATGACTGAACATATTTGTATATAAAAAATAGATAAGTACAATAATAGATAAGAGCTATATATTGTTTATTACAAAAGGGCTGCTGCGAAAGAAGAACGATACAAGAAGTGCGGTAAGCAAGAGATGGGAGTATTTGACATGTTCCCCTCCAGGGGCAAGCTTCGGGATTGTAAGTAAAACAGGTATTAAACTCGTTATAGAGACCACCTGGACGTTTAACGTGGCTTGCTCTCTCCCTGGCTGTTGCATCGTGGGTTCGGCGAGTGTATTGCCGGATAGGCCTTCCGAATAGTTGGGTCCTGAAAGTGTGTAAAAAGGAAAACGGCAAAATAGGGAGCCCCTTAGTGCAGTTGAGACGCATTCTGGGCGTGCCGTAGTTGTGCCCCTCCCCTTATGCCCATGGTATCTCTAAGGCGTAATTATGTATGCGTGGTACCAGTATCGCCATTCGGCGGGGGCTGGGGTTGGGGCCGCACTGCTATGCTTGCTCAGAACGTGCCATCCGGATTTGTTGTAGGTTACTTCGGGCTCGCTTGACGTTGTCCGGACGTTTGACGCCTGGATTGGAGAACTGCCTTAAGAGGCTACTCTGTACTTCCGCCGCCAGGGCTGCCGTGTGCTCCTCCTTTCGGAGAGAGCGTTCAGTGTTTCCGTTTACCGTGATGATTCCACGAGGTCCTGGCATCTTGAGCTTGAGATATGCATAGTGCGGCACCGCACTGAATTTTGCAAATGCGGTTCGTCCAAGCAGGGCGTGATAGCCGCTGTGGAATGGGACTATGTCGAAGATTAACTCCTCACTCCGGAAGTTATCCGGGGATCTGAAGACCACTTCGAGTGTAACCGAGCCTATACAGCTGGCCACTACACCTGGTATGACGCCTGTGAAGGTTGTCTTTGTGGGTTTAATCCTTGAAGGATTGATGCCCATTTTTCGCATTGTGTCCTGGTAAAGCAGGTTCAGGCTACTGCCGCTGTCCATTAGGACTCTGGTAAGGTGAAATCCGTCGATAATTGGGTCTAGGACCAGTGCGGTGAATCCACCGTGACGGATGCTGGTGGGATGGTCCCTTCGATCGAAGGTGATCGGGCAGGAGGACCATCGGTTGAACTATGGGGCGACTGGCTCCAACGCATAGACGTCCTTGAGAGCATGCTTCCGCTCCCTTTTGGGGATGTGGGTTGTGTATATCATGTTCACCGTCCGAACTTGCGGGGGAAATCCCTTCTATCCTTTGTTGTTCGGCGGCCGGGGCCCCTCCTCGTCATCTCTATGTAGCCCCTTGTCTCTGGTTTCGGCACTTAACTTGCCTGCCTACTTGAACACCCAACAATCCCTGTTGGTGTGATTGGCTGGCTGTTCGGGGGTGCCGTGTATCTGGCACGAGCGATTGAGTATCCAGTCTAAGATGGATGGGCCCTGAGGGTTTCTTTTGAATGGCTTCTTCCTCTGACCTGGTTTAGAGCCTCTGAATCCGGCAATGACTGTCGTATCTTCAGTATTGTCACCGTTAATGCGACGCTTATGCTTGTTGCGATGTGACCTGCCGTTGTTGTTCTTGGTATCCGAATTGCCAGGGCTCTTGGTTATGTTATTGCTACGAGCTAGCCAGGTGTCTTCTCCCGCACAAAAGCGGGTCATGAGTGTCGTGAGGGCTTCCATAGATTTCGGCTTTTCCTGTCCTAGGTGCCGGGCAAGCCATTCGTCTCGGATGTTGTGCCTGAAGGCTGCAAGGGCCTCGGCGTCCGGACAGTCGACTATTTGGTTTTTCTTGGTTAGGAACCGTGTCCAGAATTGTCTGGCCGATTCCTCTGGCTGCTGGATTATGTGGCCTAGGTCATCGGCGTCTGGTGGTCGCACATACGCGCCTTGGAAGTTGTCAAGGAATGCGGATTCCAGGTCCTCCCAACAACTAATTGACTCCGCTGGTAGGCTGTTAAGCCAATGTCGAGCTGGTCCTTTAAGCTTGAGCACGAGGTATTTGATGGCGTGTAGATCATCACCACGGGCCATGTGGATGTGAAGGAGATAATCCTCGATCCATACCGCAGGATCTGTTGTGCCATCGTATGATTCGATGTTTACGGGTTTGAAGCCCTCGGGGATTTGATGATCCATTACTTCGTCTGTGAAGCATAGTGGGTGTGCGGCGCCCCTGTACTGGGCTATATCACGACGCAGATCGGATGAGCTTGGTCTGTTGTATTCGGCCGGGCCATACTTATTATGTCTGGTGTGACGGCTAGCGTCACGTGAAGCGGGGCGCCCATGCGATCCGTAGATCGATCTTGTTTGCCTTGCCTTATTCTCCAAGATGTCTCGCAGGTCTGTTGCGTCTCCCCGTACTCTGGTATGTTTTGAGCGGTGTTGGGGTGCTGCTTGGGTCGAGGGCCTGAAGGCCTCTCTATCGCGGCCACGGGGTGGCCGATCGGGCACATCGTACGCTGGTGATGTAGGTTTAGTTGCTTCCTCCTCAAGTTGGGGTAGCAGCCTGCGCTTTGGGTAGCTCTTGGATGGGCGTTCTAGTTTATACTCTTCGGCCGCCAGGACTTCGGTCCATCTGTCGGCTAGCAAGTCTTGGTCAGCTCTAAGCTGCTGCTGTTTCTTCTTGAGGCTGCTTGCCGTGGCCACAAGCCTGCGTTTGAAACGCTCTTGTTCGATGGGATCCTCTGGCACGACGAATTCATCGTCGTCGAGGCTTGCCTCATCTTCGGAGGGAGGCATATAATTGTCGTCCTCATCCTCTTTGTCGGTCGCTCTCTCATGAGGGCTGGCTCCTTCGTCCTCCTGCACTGAATCCTGCTGGAGGGGGTTGTCTTCGGCACTATCCGGCGTGTTGTTATCTCCGGTGCCGGAATCGCCGTGTTTGCTTTGGCGGACTTAGAGCGGCACCGCTGACGTCAGCGCTTGGGTTGCTTCTTGGAGGGATCATCCTCTGTTTTCTCCTCGCCATCCCCCGCTTTAGGGGTGTCCGCCATGTATATGTCACATGACGAGGTGGCTTTCCAGTTCCCTATAGGTGCTGGTTCTTGATCGTCTCCTTCATCGGCGTCCATGTCGTCGATGTCTTCGGAGTCAAAGTCGAGCATGTCGATTAAATCGTCGACAGTGGCTACGAAGTGGGTGGTGGGTGGGCTTCGAATTTCTTCGTCATCCGCATCCCAACCGTGTTGGCCGTAGTTCGGCCAGGGCTCTCCTGACAAAGAGAGAGACTTTAATGAATTCAGGATATCGCCAAAAGGCGAGTGCTGAAAGACGTCCGCGGTGGTGAACTCCATGACCGGAGCCCAATCGGGATTAATCGGAAGAGGTGCGGGATTTACGAAATCCGGATCGGAGTCCAGCACCTTGGAGTCACGGGCCTTGCGAAGGACTAGGCTGGTATCCGGCTCTATCGCCATAGAGGTTGCAGCTTCCGGGGTGGCGTCCAACCGTCCGTCCTCGACTGGCGCAATGGGCTCCGAGCTAATGGTCGGAGCGGACACCTGAGCGATGCTCTGGGCGTTGTCCGATGGCAGAACTAAATCATGCCCATCGTGACAGTGCGGCGTGCCCGGTCGTGGCTCGAATCCGTCGAAGATCAAGTCCCCGCGGATGTCGGCCGTGTAGTTTAAGCTTCCAAACCTGACCTGATGGCCAGGGGCATAGCTTTCGGTCTGCTCCAGATGGCCAAACGAGTTGGCCCGCAGTGCGAAGCCGCCGAATGTGAAGATCTGTCCGGGGAGAAAAGTCTCATCCCGGACCGCATCGCGATTGACGAGCGAAGAAGCCATCGGGCCTAAAGGCGACGACATAGAGGAACTCTCAATGAAAGCACCAATGTCGGTGTCAAAACCGGTGGATCTCGGGTAGGGGGTCCCGAACTGTGCGTCTAGGCGGATGGTAATAGGAGACAAGGGACACGATGTTTTTACCCAGGTTCGGGCCCTCTCGATGGAGGTAAAACCCTACTCCTGCTTGATTAATATTGATGATATGGGTATTACAAGAGTAGATCTACCACGAGATCGGAGTGGCTAAACCCTAGAAGCTAGCCTATGGTATGATTGTTGTTCGTCCTATGGACTAAAACTCTCCAGTTTATATAGACACCGGAGAGGGCTAGGGTTACACAGAGTCAGTTAGAATGGGAGGAGATCTTCATATCGTATCGCCAAGCTTGCCTTCCACGCCAAGGAAAGTCCCATCCGGACACGGGACGGAGTCTTCAATCTTGTATCTTCATAGTCCAGGAGTCCGGCCAAAGGTCTTAGTCCGGCCATCCGGACACCCCCTAATCCAGGACTCCCTCACACACCTTGAGGGCTACTGGCTAAATATCTCGGCAGAGAATAAATTGCACCAATCAAAAAATTAGCCTACAGTCAGGGGTGGTGCACGACCTCGGAAGCAGTCCGGCATAAAGCTCAGGCACCAGTTGCTTGCTCCATAGAGGGCATTCCCGGTATTAAGCTCGGCTAAACTCCTTCAACCTTTTGAACCAAGATGATCTATGACATCTCGGATATAGTCCGGCGTTGGAGCTTGGACACAGTCCGGCGTTGGAGCTCGGATACATTCCGGCGTTGGAGCTCGGAAGCAGTCCGGCGTTGGTGCTTGGCTGCAAAAGATACCTCGAATGCAACCCGGCGTTGGAGCTCGGATGCAAGAGGACACTGCCGCCCGGGAATAACTTCAAACCCGAGGTGTGGCATAAAAATAACAAGGCATTGATAAAGGCCGGAAATTTAAAGGGGCTCCTCGGATACCCGACGTGTAAACTCTTCGGATTTACTTCGGCGATCCTCAAGATCGAAGATGAGAAGATTTGTTGAACCAGTTTTCAAGACCGACGACCAAAGATGAAGAACAGTTTGGAAGAATCGAGGAGCGTCCCCAACTTGAAGACCGGTTCGGGGGGCTACTGACGGTGTCCTGGACTAGGGGGTACTTGTTGGGGAACTTTGCAGAAAATTAAATTTTTTTCTACGGTTTCACCAAGATCCATCTATGAGTTCATCTAAGTAACGAGTCATAGGAGAGAGATTGCATCTACATACCACTTGTAGATCGCGTGCGGAAGCGTTCAAGAGAACGGTGATGATGGAGTCGTACTCGCCATGATCCAAATCACCGATGACCAAGTGCCGAACGGACAGCACCTCCGCGTTCAACACACATATGGAGCGGATGACGTCTCCTCCTTGTTGATCCAGCAAGGGGGAAGGAGAGGTTGATGATGATCCAGCAGCACAACGGCGTGGTGGTGGATGCAGCAGAACTCTGGCAGGGCTTCGCCAAGCTGCTGCGGGACGAGGACGAGGTGTAGCAGGGGGAGGGAGGCGCCAAGACACAGGCTGCGGCTGCCCTCCCCCTTGCCCTCCTTTATATAGGCCCCCAGGGGGGCGCCGGCCCTAGGAGATCCAATCTCCCAAGGGGGCGGCGGCCAGGGGGGTGGAGTGCCCCCCAAGGCTAGTGGGGCGCGCCCCCCACCTAGGGTTTCCAGCCCTAGGCATAGGGGGGGCCAGGGGGGCGCACCAGCCCACTAGGGGCTGGTTCCCCTCCCACTTCAGCCCACGGGGACCTCCGGGATAGGTGGCCCCACCCGGTGGACCCCCGGGACCCTTCCGGTGGTCCCGGTACAATACCGGGTGACCCCGAAACTTTCCCGATGGCCGAAACAGCACTTCCTATATATAATTCTTTACCTCCGGACCATTCCGGAACTCCTCGTGACATCCGGGATCTCATCCGGGACTCCGAACAACATTCGGTTTGCTGCATACTCATATTCATACAACCCTAGCGTCACCGAACCTTAAGTGTGTAGACCCTACGGGTTCGGGAGACATGCAGACATGACTGAGACGGCTCTCCGGTCAATAACCAACAGCGGGATCTAGATACCATGTTGGCTCCCACATACTCCTCGATGATCTCATCGGATGAACCACGATGTCAAGGATTCAAGCAACCCCGTATACTATTCCCTTTGTCAGACGGTATGTTACTTGCCCGAGATTCGATCGTCGGTATCCCAATACCTTGTTCAATATCGTTACCGGCAAGTCACTTTACTCGTACCGTAATGCATGATCCCGTGACCAGACACTTGGTCACTTTGAGCTCATTATGATGATGCATTACCGAGTGGGCCCAGAGATACCTCTCCGTCATACGGAGTGACAAATCCCAGTCTCGATCAATGTCAACCCAACAGACAATTTCGGAGATACCTGTTGTCGGTGTCAAAACCGGCGGATCTCGGGTAGGGGGTCCCGAACTGTGCGTCTAGGCGGATGGTAACAGGAGACAAGGGACATGATGTTTTACCCAGGTTCGGGCCCTCTTGATGGAGGTAAAACCCTACGTCCTGCTTGATTAATATTCATGATGTGTGTTACAAGAGTGGATCTACCACAAGATCAAGGAGGCTAAACCCTAGAAGCTAGCCTATGGTATGATTGTTGTTCGTCCTAAGGACTAAAGCCATCCGGTTTATATAGACTCCGGAGAGGGCTAGGGTTACACAGAGTCGGTTACAATGGTAGGAGATCTACATATCCGTATCGCCAAGCTTGCCTTCCACGCCAAGGAAAGTCCCATCCGGACACGGGACGAAGTCTTCAATCTTCTATCTTCATAGTCTTGGAGTCCGGCCGATGATGATAGTTCGGCTATCCGGACACCCCCTAGTCCGGAACTCCCTCAGTAGCCCCTGAGGCACGCTTCAATGACAACGAGTCTGGCACGCATGTTGTCTTCGGCATTGCAAGGCGGGTTCTTCCTCCGAATAATTTATAGAAGATTGTGAACACCAGGATAGTGTCCGGCTCTGCAAAATAAATTCCACATACCACCGTAGAGAGAATAATATTACACAAGTTCAATCTGCTGACGTATTTTGTGGCGTGACGTCACACCATTACCAAGCCTTTACTCGAATTGTTTTTATTGTTCCACCTCCGCGCGTTTAGCGAGGCGGTTTCCTTGGCACGTCTTGTCGAAGCAGAGATCGTGTTCCCCTTATTCCGGGATTCCCATCAATACGGACGTGGGTAACCCAACCGCGCCCGTTGCCACGCCCCCTCCATCGAAGGCGGGTTCCAAACGGTCACGGGGACGGCTCTTGGTATTCTCCCTCTTTATAATGAGACCAAGGCCCGTTCTTTTCCTTCAATCCTCTATCGAATCCGCCCCTCGCCCCGAGTTCCAACACCCAGGGCTCCATATTTGGGTACCTTTGATCTTCGACAATGTCCGGCCCCGACCTACGAGGCCGGTGGATGCCCTCCTCCGTCACGGAAGAGGACGTGCTAAAGCTAAGAGACGCCAGGTACTTAACCTACGAGATTTCGCATAGGCTGCCTGCCCGAGGGCAAGTTATTCCTACTCCCGAGCTTGGTGAGAGCGTCGTGTTCGTGTCTCACCTCCGTCGGGGTTTAGGCTTCCCGACGGATCCCTTCGTGAGGGGGCTCATGTTTTACTATGGGCTGGAATTCCATGACTTGGCTCCGGAGTCTATCCTCCACATCTCATCATTCATTGTCGTCTGTGAAGCCTTCCTCCGCACTACCCCTCACTTCGGCTTGTGGCTCAAAACCTTCGACGTGGAGCCGAAGATGATTGAGGGGCGTCAGGCAGAGTGCGGCGGGGCGGTTATAAGTAAGAGGGCCGATGCTCCATGGCCCGAGGGCTCTTTTCAGGAGGAGCTCGGCTTGTGGCAACAGGAGTGGTTCTATATTACCGCTGCCAGGGGCAACAGGCAGAGGCTGCCGCCCGTCTTCCGCTCGGGCCCTCCATAGCGGCTGACTTCATGGGTCAACAAGGGGCGTCTGGGGGTCATCCAAGGACGTTCCCCTGTTGCAGGACCAGATTCGAGGCCTCCAAGAAAGGGAGATCAATCTGGCCGTAGTGGTACAGGTTATGTTGATCCGGCGCCTACTGCCCTGCAAACGCCGCCCCCTCCGCCTGTGGGAATTTAATCCGGAGGGGCCACGAGCTCTTCAACACTTCATGGGTTTGACACCCGCGGAGATGTACGAACTGTTCTTCGGATCGCAAGAGATGCGTCCGGAATTGACCGAGGATGCTGGCCTAAGCTGCAATCGCCCGGATACTCAAGTAAGTAGCCCTGTGTCCGGACACATCGTCCATTCATTTACTGTGGGTTTGCCTTTTAACCAGCTATCCTTTGGACAGGAGTGGATAGCGCAAGCAAAACTGATACGGTGTCCGGCCCCTCTCCCTGAGACCACGCAGGATCCCGCGTTAATCAAAATGTTAGAGGTTGCACCTTCGGAGGAGGGCGAAGAAGGGCACAGGGGACATACCACCTCCGCCACGGAGGCTTTTAGTAAGGGAGGAATCGAGAGTCCCTCCTTCCAGGGGGAGAAGAGGACCGCTTCCGAAGACCCGGAGGCCAAGGCCTCAAAGCGGGGAAAGAAATCTGCACCGGAAGGTCCTGGGCCGGGAAGAGCCCCGGCCGAACTGTCTCCTCGGAGGAATCAGCCCTCTAGCGAGCCGTAAGTAAAAGGGGGATTTTTGTAATAGTGGACATCCCTGTTTAATTTCTAAGGGTAACCGAAGTTTTCACCTTGTAGTTCGGACCTCAGCCCATCTCAGCACAGCTCATCTTCGGGAGACCTTCGTCCGGAGATGATGGAGAGCGAAACGCCTCCATCTGCCGCCCCATCGCGCGGGGCGGACGACCCTGAGGTGTCGTCGCGGAGGGTCTCCCCGAGTCCGGCAGGGCCAGAGAGTTCGGCACCCATTGGAGTACGGCCGGTGGAGCTGCAGGATTTGCTTAAGAGGGCGTCCATCTCAGAAGATCACCGCACATTAATGGGTATGGTGATTGAAAGGATCTCGTCCGCCGAAAGCGGGTTGTGTGAGGCCGTCGGAAGTTTGCTGACGGGATTTGAGGTACGCAAAAAATGACATACCTTTTGACAGTTTTGCACATGAAGTGCGCCCTGTATAGATAGTAGCCCCTGAGACTTGGTATGCTGTCGAAAGCGGCAGCGTGCCGAGGATCATAATCTCAGTTATAGATTGTCGCCTTTCCTATGCAGGTGGCGGAACGTTCGGTGGCCAGCCGGACTGAAGGATTTGCCGAGCTGAAGAGGCAACTCGACGTTGCGGATGCGGACATCTCGCTGGTCAATAAACGACTCGATGAGTCACAAGGTATGTGGTTGCTCTGCGGTCGCCTAGTAAGGGAGCTGACGCCCATTCCTTACGATTTGTATGCCTGATGCAGATAGTGCTGCTGCTGTGGAAGGCCTTCGAGCAGAACTTGCTCGGGCCAAGGAGCAAGCCAGAAAAAGCGAGGCGGCTGCCTCGAAGGCAGCGGAAGAGCTAGAAGCCGAGAAGGCTGCTCACTGCCGAAGCAGGGAGGAGATGGCCGGAATGGCCACGAAATTAAAAGTTGCTACCGACCGCCTGGAGGTTCTTGAAGGAGAACGCCGAGCGGAGCAAGAGGACCTGAAGAAGGCCGACGCCGAAGCCAAGGATGCCCGTAGTGCGATGCGGGCTATGAAGGAGGAACTGCGTCAGGTCGGAGACATTGTGGCTGGAAAGCCCTTTATGCTGCGTAGGAAGTTCACGGATCCGAAGTATGCTCAGCTGGGCCGATTGTACGGTGCGGAGGATCCTTATCTGGACTTGGCGGCGAGTGCGGCGGACGCAGTCGTGCACTTTCGAAGCCAGGAGGATCATGAAATGGAAGAGCTTTTCTGGTCTCAATTCCATAGTCCGGAGCGTCCACTTCCGTTGAGTGATCGGCTGGTTGAGTGGGCTGAGCTGAATAGATTGTCCGGACTAGCCATGACGGATGTGGTCGCTCATCTGTGGCCGAAAAGGCCCAAGCCGAAGAGTTATTTTGGCTTGTTGCAGCAATTCCTTGGGGCGGTGCCGCATATTGGGGCGATGAAGCGGTCGGCATGCATAGAAGGTGCACGGATGGCTCTCGCCCGTGGTAAGACATACTGGGCGGAGATGGATGCCACCGCTGTTGCATCCCGGGGTTCGGACAAAAGCCGATTCCCCACCGAGCACTATTTTGAGGAAGTCCTGCAGGGCGCTCGTATAATAGAGTCGCAGTGCTCGAAAGATGTTATGTTTGAATGACATGTATGATTTCTGAGATCATGTTTATAATGCAATGACTTTTTATACTTGTGTGTTCAAGTATTGAACTATCTCCTGTGCGGCCGTATATGTATGTATAATCTGAAAGATGGTAGTCTTTGGCTTCAGCCCCCACGCACATGGTGCGGGGGTGTTTGCAAAAAGAAAAGCGCTTTTTCACACTTAATCCAACGTCTTGGTCCTTTTAAGGAGGTGATAGCGTAGCAAACTAGGCAACCGGACTATAATGCTTTATCACTTTCACTTAGCCATAGGAGCTCGAATGTGGGGCTACTATATAGCCCCTGGTGGCACCGCTCTTCCCGAACTCGGGGCGCGTATGTGCCTGACCGGGAAGCGGTCCTTCGTCAAAGCGGAGGAATTCTAAACATTCCAATGGTCGATCGAGTGGTTGACCAGTCTCTCGCTATATCATGACAGTCAGTTTTCGGCTTTCTCTACTGAGGTGCTCGCCCGGCCGAACCGGGGCACAATCGCAGTAGTTCTCCTGGTGCCGCGTTAGCCGATGATGCGGAACGTAAGGCAGCAAAACACAGGAGCCGGGCAAACCCAACATTTGACCAAAGACATGATTCGGAGCTGATGCATATAAGGCCTAACTCGAGACGCCGAACACTCCCTGAGGTGTTCGGTCTTTATGATACCGGGCAGAACAATGCCCTAAGCCCCTTGTGTCCAGGTACAGGCGGGAACTTCTGACGCGGCCGATGCCAAAACGCCAGCCTCCTCCTCGGCTATGGTGGGGAACCGGGGGATGTGTATCAACAAGAGACAGTAAGAAAGGTTTACGCAGGGTCTTAATCTGAAAAGAATCCTTGCAACGGGTCCCTGCTGCACGTCTGCGCCTGTGTCTCCGTTGTGCTGTATCCTGGACGGGTGTAGCACGTGCTTCATCTGAAAAAGAGAAGGACTTAGTTTCCAAGAAATATCGTGCAGAAGTTGTATTAAAATAGAATAAAATGAGGAAAGTTGAGCTTTATTGGCTCTCATCATTTATACACGCGGCCCCTTATGAAGGGGGTATGCGGCTGGGAAGCCCCTTGTTTAGTTACGCCGGACTCGCCTAACCATGTCCGAGGTCTGAATGACCTGTTTTTAGGGGCTTTGACCTGCAAGGTCTGATTAGTGTGTGGCTGTTGAAGCAGTCTCACGTTCTCCGTGGTCAAGGAACATGCGGAGTTACTTTTTAATGAAATCATGCCACGTTGACCGGGCATTCTTAAGCGTAAAAAACGCGTAATGTGGTATTGCATTAGGGCTGGCGATAGCTGCGCGCCCTAGTAGTGCTTAAGGGCTACTGTTTGAATGGGGCGATGTAGAGTGAGCTTTTCGCGACGGAGGTTGTCGGATGAGCCGAACACAACCTCTGGTGGTACAGAGCCTGTATAATTGGCTTAAAGGCCTGGCGTCACTCCTTTGAAGGAAGTGCTGCTACGGCGAATTTTGGTAGGGTCTATCCCCATTCTGCGGGCGGTGTCCTGGTATAGCAGGTGCCGCGCTGTCTTTTCGTGTTATCACATGAAGTGAGTTCACTGTTTTGACTTCTAGTGGGAAAGTCTTCTGTTTTCCGGATTGCTGCTTTTGGGTTTCGTCACTTTCGCTTGGTGTGTCGAGCCCCTTGTGTTCGGCATTAAGTCGGCCGGACTGTTTGAAGACCCAACAATCTCTGTGGGTATGGTTTGCAGGCTTCCCGGAGGTGCCATGTATTTGACATAGTCTATCCAGAATCTTGTTTAGGTTGGATAGCTCGTCACTGTTGTCCTTGAGGGGCAGTGTTTTGTTGTTCGGCCGAGAGCTTTTGAATCCGGCGTTGACCGCCGTACTATTCGGGCCATTTTCCTTATTCCGGCGCTGATCTTTTCTGCGTCGTGATTTCCCATTTCCATCCCTAACTTCGGATGTACTCGGGTCGCTGGTGCTGCATCTAGCCAGCCAGCTGTCTTCCCCCGCGCAAAAGCGGGTCATGAGGCTTGTTAGTGCGGCCATTGTTCTTGGTTTTTCCTGGCCGAGGTGTCTGGCAAGCCATTCGTCTCGGACGTTGTGTTTAAAGGCTGCTAAGGCTTCAGCGTCCGGACAGTCGACTATTTGGTTCTTTTTAGTGAGGAACCTGTTCCAGAATTTGCGTGCTGACTCTCCGGGCTGTTGAGTTATGTGACTTAAATCGTCTGCATCCGGAGGGCGGACATAGGTCCCCTGAAAATTTGCTCGAAACGCATCCTCAAGCTCTTCCCAACTTCCAATGGTATTTTCTGGGAGGCTTTTAAGCCAATGCCGAGCTGGCCCTTTGAGCTTGAGGGGTAGGTATTTTATGGCATGGAGATCGTCTCCTCTGGCCATATGTATGTGTAGGATGTAATCCTCAATCCAGACTCCGGGGTCTGTTGTTCCGTCATATGCTTCTATGTTTACGGGTTTGAATCCCGCTGGAAATCCATGATCCAGTACCTCATCGGTGAAACATAGTGGGTGTGCGGCGCCCCTGTATTTGGGTGTGCCGTTGTCTTCAAATGCTCGGCGGGTTATGTTGCTTCCTGGAGTCTTCTTTTTTGGCCCATAAATAGATCTGACTGGGTCGTCCTTTTTCCGAGGATCTTTATGCTGATCGTGTGCCGGCTTGTGTGCGGCGCCCCTTGTTGCTCTTGGCCTGTCATCTGGTCGTCTATCCGGCCAGGCGGCTTCTTTCTTTTTTGACTGCGGGGGCTCTAAGGCCTCCTCGTCAAATTCGGGCAACAGCTTGCGCTTCGGGTAGCTCTTTGTCTGGTGACTAGCGCCATGTTTATCTGCGCTGTTGAGTACTTTGCTCCATCTCATTCTGAGTGCGTCCTCCGCTGTTTTGAGCTTCCGCTTTTGCTTCTTCAAACTTCTTGCAGTGGCGACGAGCCTTTTATGAAGATTCATATGCTCTGGTGATGTGAGATCATCTTCGCCGGGGATGGGTTGCTTGTCCAGTTCATGTCCGGCTGGCTGCTTGTTGACATGTGCGTCGTCCACTGCTTCGCCCTGCTCTAGGGCCGGGTCCGTATGGGTGCCGTTTTTATCGATGCCGGTCTTCGGGCGGCGCTTGCGTCGCCGCTTTGGTTGTTTGTTGGGGGAGTTGTCCTTCGCCACGTCCCGTTTTTCCTCATTATCGCTTCCTTTTGGTGTATCCACCATGTATACGTCATGAGTTGGGGTGGCTTTCCCGTGCCCGGTAGGCGCTGGTTCTTGGTCGTCTCCGGCATCGTCGTCCATACCGTCGATGTCTTCGGAGTCATAGTTTAGCATGTCGGTTAGATCGTCGACAGCGGCTACCAAGTGGGTGGTGGGTGGGCTTTGAATTTCTTCGTCGTCCGCATCCCAACCGTCCTGACCGCAGTCCGGCCAGGGCTCTCCTGATAACGAGAGATACTTTAGCGAACTCAGGATGTCGCCGAAAGGTGAGTGTTGAAAGATGTCCGCTGCGGTGAACTCCATGATCGGCGCCCAATCGGATTCGATCGGAGGGGGCGCGGGAGGTTCGGAGTCCGGCAAGGAGTCCGGCACCTCGGAGTCACGAGCTTTATGAGGGACAAGGTCAGTGTTCGGCTCTATCGCCGTAGAGGTTGCAGCCCCCGAGGCGGTGTCTAGCCATCCGTCCTCGATCTGCGCAGCCGGCTCCGAATTGAAGATCGGAGCGAGTTCGAGTGCGGCCTCCAGGGTACTGTCCGGCTGCAGAGCTAAATCATGCTCGCCGTGACAGTGCGGCACGCTCGGCTGTGGCTCGAATCCATCGAGGATCAAGTCCCCGCGGATGTCAGCCGTGAAGTTCAAACTTCCAAACCTGACCCGACGGCCAGGGGCGTAGCTTTCGATCTGCTCCAGATGGCCAAGCGAATTGGCCCGCAGTGCGAAGCCGCCGAATACGAAGATCTGTCCGGGGAGAAAGGTCTCACCCTGGACTGCGTCGTTGATGATGGTCGAAGAAGCCATCGAGCCTATCGGTGACGACACAGAGGAACTCTCAATGAAAGCACCAATGTCGGTGTCAAAACCGGCGGATCTCGGGTAGGGGGTCCCGAACTGTGCGTCTAGGCGGATGGTAACAGGAGACAAGGGACACGATGTTTTACCCAGGTTCGGGCCCTCTTGATGGAGGTAAAACCCTACGTCCTGCTTGATTAATATTGATGATGTGTGTTACAAGAGTGGATCTACCACGAGATCAAGGAGGCTAAACCCTAGAAGCTAGCCTATGGTATGATTGTTGTTCGTCCTAAGGACTAAAGCCATCCGGTTTATATAGACACCAGAGAGGGCTAGGGTTACACAGAGTCGGTTACAATGGTAGGAGATCTACATATCCGTATCGCCAAGCTTGCCTTCCACGCCAAGGAAAGTCCCATCCGGACACGGGACGAAGTCTTCAATCTTCTATCTTCATAGTCTTGGAGTCCGGCCGATGATGATAGTTCGGCTATCCGGACACCCCCTAGTCCAGAACTCCCTCACCTCTGGTGCACCTTTATAGTCACCCAGTTACATTGTGACGTTTAGTACACCCAAAGCACTCCTACGGTATCCGGGAGTTACACGATCTCATGGTCTAAGGAAAAGATACTTGACATTGGAAAAGCTCTAGCAAAACGAAGTACACAATCTTGTGCTATGCTTAGGATTGGGTCTTGTCCATCAGATCATTCTCCTAATGATGTGATCCCGTTGTCAATGACATCTAATGTCCATAGTCAAGAAACCATGACTATTTGTTGACCAACGAGCTAGTCAACTAGAGGCTTACTAGGGACGTATTGTGGTCTATGTATTCACACGTGTATTGCGATTTCCGGATAATACAGTTATAGCATGAATAAAAGACAATTATCATGAACAAGGAAATATAATAATAATCCTTTTATTATTGCCTCTAGGGCATATTTCCAACAGTCTCCCACTTGCACTAGAGTCAATAATCTAGTTACATTGTGATGAATCGAACACCCATAGAGTTCTGGTGTTGATCATGTTTTGCTCGCGAAAGAGGTTTAGTCAACGGATCTGCGACATTCACATCCGTATGTACTTTGCAAATATCTATGTATCCATCTTGAACATTTTCACGGATGGAGTTGAAACGATGCTTGATGTGCCTGGTCTTCTTGTGAAACCTGGGCTCCTTGGCAAGGGCAATAGCTCCAGTGTTGTCACAGAAGAGTTTGATCGGCCCTGACGCATTGGGTATGACTCCTAGGTCGGTGATGAACTCCTTCACCCAAATTGCTTCATGCGCTGCCTCTAAGGCTGACATGTACTCCGCTTCACATGTAGATCCCTCCACGACGCTCTGCTTGCAGCTGCACCAGCTTACTACCCCACCATTCAACATATACATGTACCCGGTTTGTGACTTAGAGTCATCCAGATCTGTGTCGAAGCTAGTGTCGACGTAACCCTTTACGACGAGCTCTTCGTCGCCTCCATACACGAGAAACATGTCCTTTGTCCTTTTCAGGTACTTCAGGATATTCTTGACCGCTGTCCAGTGTTCCTTGCCGGGATTACTTTGGTACCTTCCTACCAAACTTACGGCAAGGTTTACATCAGGTCTGGTACACAGCATGGCATACATAATAGATCCTATGGCTGAGGCATAGGGGGTGACGCTCATCTCTTCTTTATCTTCTACCATGGTCGGGCATTGAGCCGAGCTCAATCTCACACCTTGCAGTACAGGCAAGAACCCTTTCTTGGAATGATCCATTTTGAACTTCTTCAAAATCTTATCAAGGTATGTGCTTTGTGAAAGACCTATGAGGCGTCTCGACCTATCCCTATAGATCTTGATACCTAATATGTAAGCAGCTTCTCCAAGGTCCTTCATTGAAAAACACTTATTCAAGTAGGCCTTAATGTTGTCCAAGAATTCTGTATCATTTCCCATCAAAAGTATGTCATCTACATATAATATGAGAAATGCTATAGAGCTCCCACTCACTTTCTTGTAAATGCAGGCTTCTCCATAAGTCTGCATAAACCCAAACGCTTTGATCATCTCATCAAAGCGAATGTTCCAACTCCGAGATGCTTGCACCAGCCCATCAATGGATTGCTGGAGCTTGCATACTTTGTTAGCATTCTTAGGATCGACAAAACCTTCCGGCTGTATCATATACAACTCTTCCTTAAGATAACCGTTAAGGAATGCTGTTTTGACGTCCATCTGCCATATCTCATAATCATAGTATGCGGCAATTGCTAACATGATTCGGATGGACTTAAGCTTCGCTACGGGAGAGAAAGTCTCATCATAGTCAATCCCTTGAACTTGCCGATAACCCTTAGCGACAAGTCGAGCTTTATAGATGGTGACATTACCATCCGCGTCCGTCTTCTTCTTAAAGATCCATTTGTTTTCTATCGCTCGCCGATCATCGGGCAAGTCTATAAAAGTCCATACTTTGTTTTCATACATGGATTCTATCTCGGATTGCATGGCTTCAAGCCATTTGTTGGAATCTGGGCCCGCCATCGCTTCTTCATAGTAGAAAGGTTCACCGTTGTCTAACAACATGATTTCCAGGACAGGGTTGCCATACCACTCTGGTGTGGAACGTGTCCTTGTGGACCTACGAAGTTCAGTAGTAACTTGATCCGAAGTACCTTGATCATGATCATTAATTTCCTCTCCAGTCGGTGTAGGCACCACAGGAACATTTTCCTGAGCTCCACTACTTTCCGGTTCAAGAGGTAGTACTTCATCGAGTTCTACTTTCCTCCCACTTACTCCTTTGGAGAGAAACTCTTTTTCCAGAAAGGATCCATTCTTGGCAACAAAGATCTTGCCCTCGGATCTTAAGTAGAAGGTATACCCAATGGTTTCCTTAGGGTATCCTATGAAGACACATTTTTCCGACTTGGGTTTGAGCTTTTCAGGTTGTAGTTTCTTGACATAAGCATCGCATCCCCAAACTTTTAGAAACGACAGCTTAGGTTTCTTCCCAAACCATAATTCATATGGTGTCATCTCAACGGATTTAGACGGTGCCCTATTTAAAGTGAATGTAGCTGTCTCTAGAGCGTATCCCCAAAATGATAGCGGTCAATCGGTAAGAGACATCATAGATCGCACCATATCCAATAGAGTGCGATTACGACGTTCGGACACACCGTTACGCTGAGGTGTTCCAGGCGGCGTGAGTTGTGAAACGATCCCACACTTCCTTAAGTGCGTACCAAATTCATGACTTAAATATTCTCCTCCACGATCCGATCGTAAGAATTTTATCTTTCGGTCACGTTGATTCTCTACTTCATTCTGAAACTCCTTGAACTTTTCAAAGGTCTCAGACTTGTGTTTCATCAAGTAGACATACCCATATCTACTCAAGTCATCAGTGAGAGTGAGAACATAACGATATCCTCCGCGAGCCTCAACGCTCATTGGACCACACACATCAGTATGTATGATTTCCAATAAGTTGGTTGCTCGCTCCATTGTTCCGGAGAACGGAGTCTTGGTCATTTTGCCCATGAGGCATGGTTCGCATGTGTCAAATGATTCATAATCAAGAGACTCTAAAAGTCCATCAGCATGGAGCTTCTTCATGTGCTTGACACCAATGTGACCAAGGCGGCAGTGCCACAAGTAATTGGGACTATCGTTATCAACTTTACATCTTTTGGTATTCACACTATGAATATGTGTAACATTACGTTCGAGATTCATTAAGAATAAACCATTGACCATCGGGGCATGACCATAAAACATATCTCTCATAAATAGAACAACCATTATTCTCGGATTTAAATGAGTAGCCATCTCGCAGCAAACGAGATCCAGATACAATGTTCATGCTCAAACTTGGCACTAAATAACAATTATTGAGGTTTAAAACTAATCCCGTAGGTAAATGTAGAGGTAGCGTGCCGACGGCGATCATATCGACCTTGGAACCATTCCCGACGCGCATTGTCACCTCGTCCTTCGCCAGTCTCCGCTTATTCCGCAGCTCCTGCTGTGAGTTACAAATATGAGCAACGGCACCGGTATCAAATACCCAGGAGTTACTACGAGTACTGGTAAGGTACACATCAATTACATGTATATCAAATATACCTTTAGTGTTGCCGGCCTTCTTGTCCGCTAAGTATTTGGGGCAGTTCCGCTTCCAGTGACCCTTCCCTTTGCAATAAAAGCACTCAGTCTCAGGCTTGGGTCCATTCTTTGACTTCTTCCCGGCAACTGGCTTACCGGGCGCGGCAACATCTTTGCCGTCCTTCTTGAAGTTCTTCTTACCCTTGCCCTTCTTGAACTTAGTGGTCTTATTGACCATCAACACTTGATGTTCTTTCTTGATTTCAACCTCTGCTGACTTCAGCATTGAAAATACTTCAGGAATGGTCTTCACCATCCCCTGCATATTGTAGTTCAACACAAAGCTCTTGTAGCTCGGTGGGAGCGACTGAAGGATTCTGTCAATGACCGCCTCGTCCGGGAGGTTGATCTCCAGCTAGGACAGGCGGTTGTGCAACCCAGACATTTTGAGTATGTGCTCATTGACAGAACTGTTTTCCTCCATCTTACAACTATAGAACTTGTCGGAGACTTCATATCTCTCGACCCGGGCATGAGCTTGAAAAACCATTTTCAGCTCCTCGAACATCTCATATGCTCTGTGTCGCTCAAAACGTTTTTGGAGCCCCGGTTATAAGCTGTAAAGCATGCCGCACTGAACGAGGGAGTAATCATCAGTACGTGATTGCCAAGTGTTCATAACGTCTTGGTTCTCTGGGATGGGTGCTTCACCTAGCGGTGCATCTAGGACATAATCTTTCTTGGCTGCTATGAGGATGATCCTCAGGTTCCGGACCCAGTCCGAATAGTTGGTGCCATCATCTTTCAGCTTGATTTTCTCTAGGAACGCGTTGAAGTTCATGTTGACATGAGCGTTGGCCACTTGATCTACAAGACATATTTTGCAAAGACTTTAGACTAAGTTCATGATAATTAAGTTCATCTAATCAAATTATTTAATGAACTCCCACTCAGATTAGACATCCCTCTAGTCATCTAAGTGTTACACGATCCGAGTCGACTAGGCCGTGTCCGATCATCACGTGAGACGGACTAGTCATCATCGGTGAACATCTCCATGTTGATCGTATCTTCCATACGACTCATGTTCGACCTTTCGGTCTCTTGTGTCCGAGGCCATGTCTGTACATGCTAGGCTCGTCAAGTTAACCCTAAGTGTTTCTGCATGTGTAAAACTGTCTTACACCCGTTGTATGTGAACATAAGGATCTATCACACCCGATCATCACGTGGTGCTTCGAAACGACGAACTTTAGCAACGGCGCACAGTTAGGGGGAACACTTCTTGAAATTATTATAAGGGATCATCTTATTTACTACCGTCGTTCTAAGTAAACAAGATGCATAAACATAATAAACATCACGTGCAATTATATAATAGTGACATGATATGGCCAATATCATATAGCTCCTTTGATCTCCATCTTCGAGGCTCCATGATCATCTTCGTCACCGGCATGACACCATGATCTCCATCATCATGATCTCCATCATCGTGTCTTCATGAAGTTGTCACGCCAACGACTACTTCTACTTCTATGGCTAACGCGTTTAGCAATAAAGTAAAGTAATTTACATGGCGTTCTACAATGACACGTAGGTCATACAAAAAATAAAGACAACTCCTATGGCTCCTGCCGGTTGTCATACTCGTCGACATGCAAGTCGTGATTGCTATTACAAGAACATGATCTCATACATCACAATATATCATTCATCATTCATCACAACTTCTGGCCATATCACATCACATGACAATTGCTGCAAAAACAAGTTAGACGTCCTCTAATTGTTGTTGCATCTTTTACGTGGCTGCAATTGGGTTCTAGCAAGAATGTTTTCTTACCTACGAATAACCACAACGTGATTCTGTCAACTTCTATTTACCCTTCATAAGGACCCTTTTCGTTGAATCCGCTCCAACTAAAGTGGGAGAGACAGACACCCGCTAGCCACCTTATGCAACTAGTGCATGTCAGTCGGTGGAACCTGTCTCATGTAAGCGTACGTGTAAGGTCGGTCCGGGCCGCTTCATCCCACAATACCGGTGAAGCAAGAAAAGACTAGTAGCAGCAAGCAAGTTGACAAAATCTACGTCCACAACAAAATTGTGTTCTACTCGTGCAATAGAGAACTATGCATAGACCTACCTCATGATGCCACTGTTGGGGAACGTTGCAGAAAATTAAAAAAAATTCTACGGTTTCACCAAGATCCATCTATGAGTTCATCTAAGTAACGAGTCATAGGAGAGAGATTGCATCTACATACCACTTGTAGATCGCGTGCGGAAGCGTTCAAGAGAACGGTGATGATGGAGTCGTACTCGCCTTGATCCAAATCACCGATGACCAAGTGCCGAACGGACAGCACCTTCGCGTTCAACACACGTACGGAGCAGATGACATCTCCTCCTTCTTGATCCAGCAAGGGGGAAGGAGAGGTTGATGATGATCCAGCAGCACAACGGCGTGGTGGTGGATGCAGCAGAACTCCGGCAGGGCTTCGCCAAGCTGCTGCGGGACGAGGACGAGGTGTAGCAGGGGGAGGGAGGCGCCAAGACACATGGTGCGGCTGCCCTCCCCCTTGCCCTCCTTTATATAGGCCCCCAGGGGGGGCGCCGGCCCTGGGAGATCCAATCTCCCAAGGGGGCAGCGGCCAGGGGGGGTGGAGTGCCCCCAAGCCTAGTGGGGCGCACCCCCCACCTAGGGTTTCCAACCCTAGGCGCAGGAGGGCCCAGGGGGGCGCACCAGCCCACTAGGGGCTAGTTCCCCTCCCACTTCCGCCCACGGGGCCCTCCGGGATAGGTGGCCCCACCCGGTGGACCCCCGGGACCCTTCCGGTGGTCCCGGTACAATACCGGGTGACCCCGAAACTTTCCCGATGGCCGAAACAGCACTTCCTATATATAATTATTTACCTTCGGACCATTCCGGAACTCCTCGTGACGTCCGGGATCTCATCTGGGACTCCGAACAACATTCGGTTTGCTGCATACTCATATTCATACAACCCTAGCATCACCGAACCTTAAGTGTGTAGACCCTACGGGTTCGGGAGACATGCAGACATGACCGAGACGGCTCTCCGGTCAATAACCAACAACGGGATCTGGATACCCATGTTGGCTCCCACATACTCCTCGATGATCTCATCGGATGAACCACGATGTCAAGGATTCAAGCAACCCCATATACTATTCCCTTTGTCAGACGGTATGTTACTTGCCCGAGATTGGATCGTCGTGTTGGGTAACGTAGTAATTTCAAAATTTTCCTACGCACACGCAAGATCATGGTGATGGCATAGCAATGAGAGAGGAGAGTATTGTCCACGTACCCTCGTAGACCTTAAGCGGAAGCGTTATCACAATGCGGTTGATGTAGTCGTACGTCTTCACGACTCGACCGATCCAAGCACCGAACGTACGGCACCTCCGTGTTCAGCACACGTTCAGCTCGATGATGTTCCCCGGGCTCCAATCTAGCAAAGCGTCGGGGATGAGTTCTGTCAGCACGATAGCATGGTGACGATGATGATGTTCTACCGGTGCAGGGCTTCGCCTAAACTCCGCGACGATATGACCGAGGTGGAATATGGTGGAGGGGGGCACCGCACACGGCTAAGGAATGATCCGTAGATCAACTTGTGTATGATGGGGTGTCCCCCTGCCCCCGTATATAAAGGAGCAAGGGAGGAGGAGGCGGCCGGCCAAGGGAGGGCGTGCCAGGGAGGAGTCCTACTCCCACCGGGAGTAGGACACCCTCCTTTCCTAGTCCAACTAGGAGACCTTCCATGTAGTAGGAGTAAGAGAGAAGGAAAGGGAAGAGAGAAGGGAAGGAAGGAGGGGGTGCGGCCCCTCCCCCTAGTCCAATTCGGACTAGGCCTTGGGGGGTGCGCGGCCTGCCCTAGGCAGCCCCTCTCTCTTTCCCGTATGGCCCAATAATGCCCAATACTTCTCCCGACGAATTCCCGTAACTCTCCGGTACTCCAAAAAATACCCGAATCACTCGGAACCTTTCCGAAGTCCGAATAAAGTCGTCCAATATATCGATCTTTACGTCTTGACCATTTCGAGACTCCTCGTTATGTCCTCGATCTCATCCAGGACTCCGAACTCCTTCGGTACATCAAAACTCATAAACTCATAATATAACTGTCATCGTAACCTTAAGCCTGCGGACCCTACGGGTTCGAGAACTATGTAGACATGACCTAGAACTGTTTCCGGTCAATAACCAATAGTGGAACCTGGATGTTCATATTGGCTCCTACATATTCTACGAAGATCTTTATCGGTCAAACCGCATAACAACATACGTTGTTCCCTTTGTCATCGGTATGTTACTTGCCCGAGATTCGATCGTCGGTATCCAATACCTAGTTCAATCTCGTTACCGGCAAGTCTCTTTACTCGTTCCGTAATACATCATCCCACAACTAACTCATTAGTTGCAATGCTTGCAAGGCTTAAGTGATGTGTATTACCGAGAGGGCTCAGAGATACCTCTCCGACAATCGGAGTGACAAAACCTAATCTCGAAATACGCCAACCCAACATGTACCTTCGGAGACACCTGTAGAGCACCTTTATAATCACCCAGTTATGTTGTGATGTTTGGTAGCACACAAAGTGTTCCTCTGGTAAACGGGAGTTGCATAATCTCATAGTCACAGGAACATTATAAGTCATGAAGAAAGCAGTAGCAACATACTAAACGATCGTGTGCTAAGCTAACGGAATGGGTCAAGTCAATCACATCATTCTCCTAATGATGTGATCCCGTTAATCAAATGAAAACTCTTTTGTCCATGGCTAGGAAACTTAACCATCTTTGATTCACGAGCTAGTCAAGTAGAGGCATACTAGTGACACTATGTTTGTCTATGTATTCACACATGTATTATGTTTCCGGTTAATACAATTCTAGTATGAATAATAAACATTTATCATGAAATAAGGAAATAAATAATAACTTTATTATTGCCTCTAGGGCATATTTCCTTCAGTCTCCCACTTGCACTAGAGTCAATAATCTAGTTCACATCACCACGTGATTTAACACCAATATTCACATCTTTATATGATTAACACCCATAATTCACATCGTCATGTGATCAACACCCAAAGGGTTTACTAGAGTCAATAATCTAGTTCACATCGCTATGTGATTAACACCCAAAGAGTACTAAGGTATGATCATGTTTTGCTCGTGAGAGAAGTTTAGTCTACGGGTCTGTCACATTCAGAGCCGTATGTATTTTGCAAATATTCTATGTCTACAATGCTCTGCATGGAGCTACTCTAGCTAATTGCTCCCACTTTCAATATGTATCCAGATTGAGACTTAGAGTCATCTGGATCGGTGTAAAAGCTTGCACCGATCTAACTTTTTATGACGGGCTCTTTTATCACCTCCATAATCGAGAAGTATTTCCTTGGTCCTCACTAAGGATATTCTTGACCGCTGTCCAATGATCTACTATTAGATCAAAATTGTATTCCTTTGCCAAACTCAGAGCAAGATATACAATAGGTCTGGTACACAGCATAGCATACTTTATAGAACCTATGACTGAGACATAGGGAATGACTGTTCATTCTTTTCTATTTTCTCCCATGGTCGGGTTTTGAGTCTTACTCAACTTCACACCTTGCAACACAGGCAAGAACTCTTTCTTTGACTGTTCCATTTTGAACTACTTCAAAATCTTGTCAAGGTATGTACTCATTGAAAAATCTTATCAAGCGTCTTGATCTATCTCTATAGATCTTGATGCTCAATGTGTAAGCAGCTTCACCAAGGTCTTTCTTTGAAAAACTCCTTTCAAACACTCCTTTATGCTTTCCAAAAAAATTCTACAATATTTCCGATCAACAATATGTCATTCACATATACTTATCAGAAATGTTGTAGTGCTCCCACTCACTTTCTTGTAAATACAGGCTTCACCGCAAGTCTGTATTAAAACTATATGCTTTGATCAACTTATCAAAGCGTATATTCCAACTCCGAGATGCTTGCACCAGTCCATTGATGGATCGCTGGAGCTTGCACATTTTGTTAGCACCTTTCGGATCGACAAAACCTTCTGGTTGCATCATATACAACTCTTCTTTAAAAAAATACATTAAGGAATGCAGTTTTGACATCCATTTGCCAGATTTCATAAAATGTGGCAATTGCTAACATGATTCAGACAGACTTAAGCATAGATACGAGTGAAAAAACTCTCATCGTAGTCAACACCTTGAACTTGTCGAAAACCTTTTGCGACAATTCTAGCTTTGTAGATAGTAACACTATCAGCATCCGTCTTCCTCTTGAAGATCCATTTAATCTTAATGTCTCGCCGATCATTGGGCAAGTCAATCAAAGTCCATACTTTGTTTTCATACATGGATCTAATCTCAGATCTCATGGCCTCAAGCCATTTTGCAGAATCTGGGCTCACCATCGCTTCTTCATAGTTCGTAGGTTCATCATGATCTAGTAGCATGACTTCCAGAACAGGATTGTCGTACCACTCTGGTGCAGATCTTACTCTGATTTACCTACGAGATTCGGTAGTAACTTGATCTGAAGTTACATGATCATCATCATTAGCTTCCTCACTAATTGGTGTAGTAGTCACAGGAACAGATTTCTGTGATGAACTAATTTCCAATAAGGGAGAAGGTACAATTACCTTATCAAGTTCTACTTTCCTCCCACTCACTTCTTTCGAGAGAAACTCCTTCTCTAGAAAGGATGCATTCTTAGCAACGAATGTCTTGCCTTCGGATCTGTGATAGAAGGTGTACCCAACTTTCTCCTTTGGGTATCCTATGAAGACACATTTCTCCGATTTGGGTTTGAGCTTATCAGGATGAAACTTTTTCACATAAGCATCGCAACCCCAAACTTTAAGAAACGACAACTTTGGTTTCTTGCCAAACCACAGTTCATATTGTGTCGTCTCAACGGACTTAGGTGGTGCTCCTTTTTAACGTGAATGCAGCTGTCTTTAATGCATGACCCCAAAACGATAGTGGTAAATCGGCAAGAAACATCATAGATTGTACAATATCCAATAAAGTACGGTTATGACGTTCGGACACACCATTATGCTGTGGTGTTCCGGGTGGCGTGAGTTGCGAAACTATTCCGCATTGTTTCAAATGTAGACCAAACTCGTAGCTTAAATATTCTCCACGATCAGATCGTAGAAATTTTATTTTCTTGTTACGATGATTTTCAACTTCACTCTGAAATTCTTTGAACTTTTCAAATGTTTCAGACTTATGTTTCATTAAGTAGATATACCCATATCTGCTCAAATCATCTGTGAAGGTCAGAAAATAATGATACTTGCCGCGAGCCTCAACACTCATCGGATCGCATACATCAGTATGTATTATTTCCAATAAGTCAGTTGCTCGCTCTATTGTTCTGGAGAACGGAGTCTTTAGTCATCTTGCCCATAAGGCATGGTTCGCAAGCATCAAGTGATTCATAATCAAGTGATTCCAAAATCCCATCAGCATGGAGTTTCTTCATGCGCTTTACACCAATATGACCTAAACTGCAGTGCCACAAATAAGCTGCACTATCATTATTAACTTTGCATCTTTTGGTTTCAATATTATGAATATGTGTATCACTACGATCGAGATCCAACGAACCATTTTCATTGGGTGTGTAACCATATAAGGTTTTATTCATGTAAACAGAACAACAATTTATTCTCTTACTTAAATGAATAACTGTATTGCAATAAACATGATCAAATCATATTCATGCTCAACGCAAACACCAAATAACACTTATTTAGTTTCAACACTAATCCCGAAAGTATAGGGAGTGTGCGATGATGATCATATCAATCTTGGAACTACTTCCAACACACATCGTCACCTCGCCTTTTTACTATTTTCTGTTTATTCTGCAACTCCCGTTTCGAGTTACTACTCTTAGCAATTGAACCAGTATCAAAATGCCGAGGGGTTGCTATAAACACTAGTAAAGTACACATCAATAACATATATATCCAATATACCTTTGTTCACTTTTGCCATCCTTCTTATCCGCCAAATACTTGGGGCAGTTCCACTTCCAGTGACTAGTCCCTTTGCAGTAGAAGCACTTAGTCTCAGGCTTAGGACCAGACTTGGGCTTCTTCACTTGAGCAGCAACTTGCTTGCCGTTCTTCTTGAAGTTCCACTTCTTCCCTTTGCCCTTTTCTTGAAACTAGTGGTCTTGTCAACCATCAACACTTGATGATTTTCTTGATTTCTACCTTCATCGATTTCAGCATCACGAAGAGCTTGGGAATTGTTTTCGTCATCCCTTGCATACTACAGTTCATCATGAAGTTCTACTAACTTGGTGATGGTGACTAGAGAATTCTGTCAATCATTATCTTATCTGGAAGTATAATTCCCACTTGATTCAAGCGATTGTAGTACCCAGACAATCTGAGCACATGCTCACTAGTTGAGCGATTCTCCTCCGTCTTTTAGCAATAGAACTTGTTGGAGACTTCATATCTCTCAACTTGGGTATTTGCTTGAAATATTAACTTCAATTCCTGGAACATCTCATATGGTCCATGATGTTCAAAACGTCTTTGAAGTCCCGATTCTAAGCCGTTAAGCATGGTGCACTAAACTATCAAGTAGTCATCATATTGAGCTAGCCAAACATTCATAACGTCTGCATCTGCTCCTGCAATAGGTTTGTCACCTAGAGGTGCATCAAGGACATAATTCTTCTGCGCAGCAATGAGGATAAACCTCAGATCACGGATCCAATCCGCATCATTGCTACTAACATCTTTCAACATAGTTTTCTCTAGGAACACATATAAAAATAAACATATGAAAGCAACAACGCGAGCTATTGATCTACAACATAATTTGCAAAATACTACCAGGACTAAGTTCATGATAAATTAAAGTTCAATTAATCATATTACTTAAGAACTCCCACTTAGAAAGACATCCCTCTAATCTTCTAAGTGATCACGTGATCCAAATCAACTAAACCATAACCGATCATCACGTGAGATGGAGTAGTTTTCAATGGTGAACATCACTATGTTGATCATATCTACTATATGATTCACGCTCGACCTTTCGGTCTCCGTGTTCCGAGGCCATATCTGCATATGCTAGGCTCGTCAAGTTTAACCTGAGTATTCCGCGTGTGCAAAACTGGCTTGCACCCGTTGTAGATGGACGTAGAGCTTATCACACCCGTTCATCACGTGGTGTCTGGGCACGACGAACTTTGGCAACGGTGCATACTCAGGGAGAACACTTCTTGATAATTAGTGAGAGATCATCTTATAATGCTACCGTCAAACAAAACAGAATAAGATGTATAACAGATAAACATCATATGCAATCAAAATATGTGACATGATATGGCCATGATCATCTTGCGCCTTTGATTTCCATCTCCAAAGTACTGTCATGATCTCTATCGTCACTAGCACGACACCATGATCTTCATCATCTTGATCTATATCAATGTGTCGTCACATGGTCGTCTCGCCAACTATTGCTCTTGCAACTATTGCTAACGCATAGCGATAAAGTAAAGCAATTATTTGGCACTTGCATCTTATGCAACAAAGAGACAACCATAGAGCTTCTGCCAGTTGCCGGTAACTTCAACAAAACATGATCATCTCATACAACAACTTATATCTCATCACGTCTTGACCATATCACATCACAACATGCCCTGCAAAAACAAGTTAGACGTCCTCTACTTTGTTGTTGCAAGTTTTACGTGGCTGCTACGGGCTGAGCAAGAACCGTTCTTACCTACGCATCAAAACCACAACGATAGTTCATCAAGTTGGTGCTGTTTTAACCTTCTCAAGGACCGGGCGTAGCCACACTCGGTTCAACTAAAGTTGGAGAAACTGACACCCGTTAGTCACCTGTGTGCAAAGCACGGCGGTAAAACCAGTCTCGCATAAGCGTACGCGTAATGTCGGTCCGGGCCGCTTCATCCAACAATACCGCCGAACCAAAGTATGACATGCTGGTAAGCAGTATGACTTGTATCGCCCACAACTCACTTGTGTTCTACTCGTGCATATAACATCAACCCATAAAACCTAGGCTCGGATGCCACTGTTGGGTAACATAGTAATTTCAAAATTTTCCTACGCACACGCAAGATCATGGTGATGGCATAGCAACGAGAGAGGAGAGTATTGTTCATGTACCCTCGTAGACCGTAAGTGGAAGTGTTATCACAACGCGGTTGATGTAGTCATACGTCTTCATGACTCGACCGATCCAAGCACCGAACGTACGGCACCTCCGTGTTCAGCACACGTTCAGCTCGATGACGTTCCCCGGGCTCCAATCCAGCAAAGCGTCGGGGATGAGTTCCGTCAGCACGACGGCGTGGTGACAATGATGATGTTCTACCGGCGCAGGGCTTCGCCTAAACTCCGCGACGATATGACCGAGGTGGAATATGGTGGAGGGGGGCACCGCACACGGCTAAGGAACGATCCGTAGATCAACTTGTGTATCATGGAGTGCCCCCCTGCCCCCGTATATAAAGGAGCAAGGGAGGAGGAGGTGGCCGGCCAAGGGAGGGCGCTCCAGGGAGGAGTCCTACTCCCACCGGGAGTAGGACACCCACCTTTCCTACTCCAACTAGGAGACCTTCCATGTAGTAGGAGTAGGAGAGAAGGAAAGGGAAGAGAGAAGGGAAGGAAGGAGGGGGTGTGGCCCCTCCCCCTAGTCCAATTCGGACTAGGCCTTGGGGGGTGCGCGGCCTGCCCTAGGCAGCCCCTCTCTCTTTTCCGTATGGCCCAATAAGGCCCAATACTTCTCCCGGCGAATTCCCGTAACTCTCCGGTACTCCAAAAAATACCCGAATCACTCGGAACCTTTCCAAATTCCGAATATAGTCGTCCAATATATCGATCTTTACGTCTCGACCATTTCGAGACTCCTCGTTATGTCCCTGATCTCATCCGGGACTCCGAACTCCTTCGGTACATCAAAACTCATAAACTCATAATATAACTGTCATCGTAACCTTAAGCGTGCGGACCCTACGGGTTCGAGAACTATGTAGACATGACCTAGAACTGTTTCCGGTCAATAACCAATAGTGGAACCTGGATGTTCATATTGGCTCCTACATATTCTACGAAGATCTTTATCGGTCAAACGGCATAACAACATACGTTGTTCCCTTTGTCATCGGTATGTTACTTGCCCGAGATTCAATCGTCGGTATCCAATACCTAGTTCAATCTCGTTACCGGCAAGTCTCTTTACTCGTTCCGTAATACATCATCCCACAACTAACTCATTAGTTGCAATGCTTGCAAGGCTTAAGTGATGTGTATTACCGAGAGGGCCCAGAGATACCTCTCCGACAATCGGAGTGACAAAACCTAATCTCGAAATACACCAACCCAACATGTACCTTCGGAGACACCTGTAGAGCACCTTTATAATCACCCAGTTACGTTGTGACATTTGGTAGAACACAAAGTGTTCCTCTGGTAAACGGGAGTTGCATAATCTCATAGTCACAGGAACATTATAAGTCATGAAGAAAGCAGTAGCAACATACTAAACGATCGTGTGCTAAGCTAACGGAATGGGTCAAGTCAATCACATCATTCTCCTAATGATGTGATCCCGTTAATCAAATGACAACTCTTTTGTCCATGGCTAGGAAACTTAACCATCTTTGATTCACGAGCTAGTCAAGTAGAGGCATACTAGTGACACTATGTTTGTCTATGTATTCACACATGTATTATGTTTCCGGTTAATACAATTCTAGTATGAATAATAAACATTTATCATGAAATAAGGAAATAAATAATAACTTTATTATTGCCTCTAGGTCATATTTCCTTCACGTCGGTATCCCAATACCTCGTTCAATCTCGTTACCGGCAAGTCACTTTACTCGTACCGTAATGCATGATCCCGTGACCAGACACTTGGTCACTTTGAGCTCATTATGATGATGCATTACCGAGTGGGCCCAGAGATACCTCTCCGTCATACGGAGTGACAAATCCCAGTCTCGATCCGTGTCAACCCAACAGACACTTTGAGAGATACCTGTAGTGCACCTTTATAGTCACCCAGTTACGTTGTGACGTTTGGTACACCCAAGGCACTCCTACGGTATCCGGGAGTTACACGATCTCGTGCTCTAAGGAAAAGATACTTGACATTCGAAAAACTCTAGCAAAACGAACTACACGATCTTGTGCTATGCTTAGGATTGGGTCTTGTCCATCACATCATTCTCCTAATGATGTGATCCCGTTGTCAACGACATCTAATGTCCATAGTCAGGAAACCATGACTATCTGTTGACCAACGAGCTAGTCAACTAGAGGCTTACTAGGGACGTATTGTGGTCTATGTATTCACACGTGTATTACGATTTCCGGATAATACAATTATAGCATGAATAAAAGACAATTATCATGAACAAGGAAATATAATAATAATCCTTTTATTATTGCCTCTAGGGCATATTTCCAACAATACTCACCACGTCGTCTCCCGATCAGTTGGATTGGGCCGAGGACCCCATGGCCGTATACTCATGGGCCAGTTCGGACAGTTGCCGTATACAAGGAAGATTCAACAAGACTTGGTGATCAAGACAAGGACTCCTCCCCCACCGGCGTATTCGGCTAGGACTCTTGTTACCCTAGACCTATGGTACATTATATAAACCGAGGCTAGGCTAGTCGATAGAGAATTATGACATTACTCATCATACCTCTAGGGTTTAGACCACAATATATGATCTCAGGGTAGATCAACTCTTGTAACCCCTATACTCATTATAGTCAATCAAGCAGCATGTAGGGTATTATCTCATCAAGAGAGCCCGAAGCTGGGTAAAATCCCATGTTCATGTTACCATTGATCCTAAGATGCACAGCTTGGGACCCCCTACCCGAGATCCGCCGATTTTTACACCAACACCCAAGCTTAGGCTTTTGGCTATTCTTGAATATCTTGGGGTGCCTTGGGCATCCCCAAGCTTAGGCTTTTGCCACTCCTTATTCCATAGTCCATCAAATCTTTACCCAAAACTTGAAAACTTCACAACACAAAACTCAACAAGAAATCTTATAAGCTCCGTTAATGAAAGAAAACAAAACCACCACATAAGGTACTATAATGAACTCATTCTTTCTTTATATTGATGTTAAACCTACTGTATTCCAAGTTCTCTATGGTTCATACCCTTACATACTAGCCATAGATGCATCAAAATAAGCAAACAACACACGAAAAATAGAATCTGTCAAAAACAGAACAGTCTGTAGCAAACTTCTGGAACTCTAAAAATCCTACCAAAATAGGAAATACTGGAAAATTTGTTTATTGATCAGAAGCAAAAAGAATCAATGCAAAAGCACGTTTATGTGATGTATTGAATTTTTTCTCGTGAGCACAAAGTTTCCGTTTTTCAGCAGAATCAAATCAACTATCATCATAGTTTATCCTATAGGTTCTACTTGGCACAAACACTAATTAAAAGATAAAAATGCATCTAAATAGAAAGTATAAAAAAAATTAACACTAAACAGGAACAAAAACAAAAAACACAAAGAAAATTGGGTTGCCTCCCAACTAGCGCTATCGTTTAACGCCCCTAGCTAGGCACAAAAGCGAAGATAGATCTAAGTAGTGCCATCTTTGGCACTTGATTCATAAGTAGCCTGCATGATAGATTCATAAGGTAATTTGACTTTATTTCTTGGAAAGTGCTCCATGCCTTTCTTTAATGGAAATTGGAATCTAATCTTCCCTTCCTTCATATCAATAATCGCGCCAATCGTTCTAAGGAAAGGTCTACCAAGAATAATAGGGCAAGAAAGATTACAATCTATATCAAGAACGATAAAATCAACGGGCACCAAATTTCTATTTGCAACAATGAGAACATCATTGATCCTTCCCATTGGCTTTTTAATGGTGGAATCCGCAAGGTGCAAATTTAAAGAGCAATCATCAAGATCATGGAAACCTAGAATATCACATAAAGTTTTCGGAATCATGGAAACACTAGCACCCAAATCACACAAAGCAAAACATTCATGATCTTTAATTCTAATCTTTATAGTAGGTTCCCACTCATCATTAAGTTTTCTAGGTATAGAAACTTCCAAATTAAGTTTTTCATCAAAAGATTGCATCAAGACATCAATGATATGTTTGGTAAAAGCTTTATTTTGACTATAAGCATGAGGAGAATTAACAATGGATTGCAACAAGGAAATACAACTTTCTAAAGAACAATTATCATAATCAAATTCCTTGAAATCCGAGATAGTGGGTTCAATACTATTTAAAGTCATGACCTCTCCAATCCCACTTTTACCAAATTTAGCATCAAGATCTAAAAACTCCAAATTATTGGGACGCCTTCTAAATAAAGTTGACTCATCTCCAGTCCCATTATTATCAAGATTCATATTGCAAAACAAAGATCTAATAGGGGACACATCAATAACTTTAAGATCTTCATCATTATTTTCATGGAACCTAGAGGAACACGCCTTTATAAAGCTATCTTTCTTAGCACACAATCTAGCGGTTCTTTCCTTGCACTCGTCAATGGAAATTCTCATTACTTTGAGAGACTCATTGATATCATGCTTAGGGGAAGAAGATCTAAGTTTAAGATAATCAACATCAAGCGAAACTCTATCAATCTTCCTAGCCAAATCATCAACTTTGAGCAATTTTTCTTCAAGCAAAGCATTAAAATTCTTTTGAGAAATCATAAATTCTTTCACACTATTCTCAAAATCAGAGGGCATCTTATTAAAATTACCATAAGAGTTATTGTAGGAATTTCCATAATTATTAGAGGAATTACTAGGGAACGGTCTAGAATTAAAGTTTCCTCTATAAGCATTGTTTCCAAAACTATTCCTACCAACAAAATTCACATCCATAGATTCATTATTATTCTCAATCAAAGTAGACAAAGGCATATCATTGGGATCAAGAGGAGTATTTTTAGTAGCAAACAATTTCATAAGTTCATCCATCTTTCCACTCAAAACATTGATTTCTTCTATAGCATGCACTTTTTTACTAGAAGATCTTTCGGTGTGCCATTGAGAATAATTTGCCATAATATTATCAAGAAGTTTTGTAGCATCTCCTAACGTAATTTCCGTAAACGTGCCTCCCACGACCGAGTCTAAGAGATTTCTAGAAGCAAAGTTCAAACCGGCATAAATTTTTTTTATGATCATCCATAAATTCAAACCATGAGTAGGGCAATTGCGAATCATCAATTTCATTCTTTTCCAAGATTGGGCAACATGCTCATGATCAAGTTGTTTAAAATTCATAATATCATTCCTAAGAGTGATAATCTTAGCGGGAGGAAAATACTTAGAGATAAAAGCATCTTTGCACTTGTTCCAAGAATCAATACTATTTTTAGGTAAAGACGAAAACAAAACTTTAGCACGATCTCTAAGTGAAAACGGAAATAACTTCAATTTGACAATATCATTATCGTATCTTTCTTCTTTTGCATATCACACAAATCAACAAAGTTGTTTAGATGAGTAGCGGCATCTTCACTTGGAAGGCCGGCGAATTGATCTTTCATAACGAGATTCAGCAAAGCGGTATTGATTTCACAAGACTCAACATCATCAAGAGGAGCAATCAGAGTACTAAGGAAATCATTATTATTGGTATTCGACAAATCACACAATTTGGTATTATCTTGCGCCATGGCAACAAGTAATCCAACACACAAGCAAACAGAAAAAGGCAAGAGAAAAGAGAGGAGGAGATTGGGAAAGAAAGGGCGAATAAAACGACAAGGGTGAAGTGGGGGAGAGGAAAACGAGAGGCAAATAGAAAATAATGTAAATGCGAGGGAGATGGGTTTGTGATGGGTACTTGGTATGTCTTGACTTGAGCGAAGACCTCCCCGGCAATGGCGCCAGAAATCCTTCTTGCTATGTCTTGAGCTTGCGTTGGTTTTTCTTGAAGAGGAAAGGGTGATGCAGCAATAGTAGCGTAAGTATTTCCCTCAGTTTTTGAGAACCAAGGTATCAATCCAGTAGGAGGCTCCTCAAAAGTCCCACGCACCTACACAAACAAACAAAGAACTCGCAACCAACGCAATAAAGGGGTTTTCAATCCCTTCACGGCCACTTGCGAAAGTGAGATCTAATAGAGATAGTATGATAAGATAAGTATATTTTTGGTATTTTATAATATAGATGCAAAAAGTAAAGATGCAAATAAAAGTAGATTGGAAGCAAATATGATAAGAGATAGACCCGGGGGCCATAGGTTTCACTAGAGGCTTCTCTCAAGATAGCATAAGTATTACGATGGGTGAACAAATTACGGTCGAGCAATTGATAGAAAAGCGAATAGTTATGAGATTATTTAGGCATGATCATGTATATAGGCATCACGTCCGCAACAAGTAGACCAACTCCTGCCTGCATCTACTACTATTACTCCACACATCGACCGACTCCTGCCTGCATCTAGAGTATTAAGTTCATAAAGAACAGAGTAACGCCTTAAGCGGGATGACATGATGTAGAGCGATAAACTCATGAATATGATATAAACCCCATCTTTGTATCCTCGATGGCAACAATACAATACATGCCTTGCAACCCTTTCTGTCACTGGGTAAGGACACCGCAAGATTGAACCCAAAGCTAAGCACTTCTCCCATGGCAAGAAAGATCAATCTAGTAGGCCAAACCAAACTGATAATTCAAAAAGACTTGCAAAGATAACTCAATCATACATAAAAGAATTCAGAGAAGATTCAGATATTATTCATAGATAAACTTGATCATAAACCCACAATTCATCGGATCTCGACAAACACACTGCAAAAAGAGTTTACATCGAATAGATCTCCACAAGAGAGGGGGAGAACATTGTATTGAGATCCAAAAAGAGAGAAGAAGCCATCTAGCTAATAACTATGGACCCGAAGGTCTATGGTAAACTACCCACAACTCATCGGAGGGGCTATGGTGTTGATGTAGAAGCCCTCCGTGGTCAATTCCCCCTCCGGCAGAACACCGGCGAAGGCTCCAAGATGGGATCTCGCGGATACAGAAGGTTACGGCAGTGGAAATTGTGTTAAGGGTGCTCCCTGAATGTTTTCGGGGTACGTAGGCTTATATAGGAGGAAGAAGTGTGTTGGTGGCCGCCCGAGGGGCCCATGAGACAGGGGGCGCGTCCTACCCTCTCCTGGTCGCCTCGGCTGCTCCTTGACTTGCACTCCAAGTCCTCTGGATCACGTTCGCTCCAAAAATCACGCTCCCGAAGGTTTCATTCTATTTGGACTCCGTTTGATATTCCTTTTCTTCGAAATACAGAAATAGGCAAAAAAAAAGCAATATGGGTTGGGCCTCCGGTTAGTAGGTTAGTCCCAAAAATGATAATAATGTGTAAAATAAAGCCCATAAACATCCAAAAGAGGTAATATAATAGCATGGAACAATCAAAAATTATAGATATGTTGGAGAAGTATCACGGGCCGACGTGGTCGAGCGCGCGGGGGCTGATGGTGGAGGAGGTGTTGCGGGCGGCGGCGCCGGAGGCGCCGCCGGCTATGGAAGAGGCACCGTGGGCGGCGGTGCCGGAAGTCACACCGGCAGATAGGCCGGTGGTGGCGACGCAGGGCGTCCCGGCGTCCGGGTCATCGTTGGCGCCAGGAGGGGCGTCGGAAGAGGTGCTGGCCGCATCGCAAGCGGCCAGCGGGGGGCACGCCTTGGTGCCCCGACAGGGAGGGCGCCAAGCTGCCGTGCCTTAGCCCGTGCGGAGCGGGGGCGCCGCCGTCTTCGGGCCTCAGACCCAGAAGGAGGCGGCGCTGGACACCGTCAGCCGCCGCCTGCGAGGCCGGCGGAGCGGCTTGAGGCCTTCACCCAGGCCGAGGTGGAGCGGACACGTGACCTGGAGCGCGCCATTCTGGTAAGTCTTCTTTTTTCCTTGTAATTTCTTCTTTGTGGGGGCTCGCCAGCGCACCCACTGGGTGTAGACCCCGAGGTTCGGGCCAACTACGTAGTAGTTGGGTCGAATCTTTAGAGCGTCGACCTTGTTTTTGACTTCTGATTTCTTCAGCATCTCGACGCCTTCCGGGTTGCCGCCTACAACCGTCTCCTGGGTAAGCACCGGGAGCTCGTGGAGCATCTCGCCGCCAAGGAGGAGGAGCTCCGCGTCGCTGCAGGTACTCTTGTGCTCTTTTTTAGTGGGGGCGCGCTAGCGCACCCACTGGGTGTAGCCCCCGAGATTGGGGCCAACTATGTAACAGTTGGGCCAAATCTTAAGTCTTGCTTTTTTTCTTCTGCTGAATCCTTCTTTTTCACAGCCGAGGTGCTGTCCTAGCGGACTCGGCTGCTTCGGGTAGGTCATCATTATGACCGACTTGTTGCCGACACCGGCCATCTTGGTGTCGAGGCAGCGCAGGCGAGGGCGGAGGCGGCCGCGGCCCCGCGGTCTCTTGACGAGGCCAACCGGCTGCATGAGCAGCTGGCGGGTCACAAGAGCCGTCCTGAGGCTGAGGTGGAGCTCCTTAAGGCGGAGGCCGCCAAGGTGGTGGAGACGCGGCAGGCCCTGGTCGAGGTGGACCAGCAGCGCGGCCAGCTGGCCGACGACAAGGGCCAGCTCCAGGCTGAGGTGGATCGCCTGCGGGGGCAGGTCACCACGGCTGAGGGGGCCTATCAGGACAAAGCCCGTCGCCACAAGGCGGTCGAGAAGGCGGCCGAAGACAAGGACGCTGAGCTAAAGGCGGCCCTTGCCAAGGTGGCCAATCTGGAGAAGGTGCTCGAGGAGCGCGACCTCGCCATGGAGCGGGAGCGGCGTGGTACGTTGCTTAAGGCGCAGCACCTGGAAGAGTCCTTCTCCAGTAAGTGTTGTTTCTTGTAGTTTGCCGGGTCGGGACCCAGCCTTTCTTCCTTGTTGTTCTTCTAACTTGCGTCTTCCTTTGCGGCAGGGGCCTTCCCGGAGACGCAGCGGCTGGCGGAGGAAGCCGTCCGCTATCAGCGCGACCCGACCGGTGTCGTTGGGTCCGGGATGAATCCACGGATGGCCTGGACCTTCCCTAAGATCATCGCCGCTGCTGAGGCCCGCCTGCGGGTCCTGGGGACGCAGATGGAGCGGCTTTCCCGGGCCAGCACCGTGATGACGATGGCCCTTTGGCCGGGCGCCGTCGTGCCGAGCAGCTTCACGCGCCTGGCACGCTGGTTGGAGACAGGCCCGGACCGTCTTGGCGAGTGGCGTGTCTCCGCCGCTCGTGCCGGTGCCGAGATGGCACTCTGGTTTGCGCTGTCTTGGCATCCGGATCTTTAGCTGGATGCGTTGATGGGCCAGCGGGCTGGCTTGGAGTAGTTGCTGCAGGAGCAAGCCGGCCAGATCACCTCCCGGGCCAGCTACATCGCCGAGTTCGCCTTCCACGACGAGTTCCATCTGGAGCGGACGAAAGACGGCAAGGCCGTGGATGGCGACAACTACGGCTTGCTTCTCCATGATCCGGAGGGGAGCTCGGAGGAGACGAGCGTCTACGGTGATGTGGATGCCGAGGAGGACACCAATGACTCACCGGACCCGGAGGCCGCCAGGGGAGGGCCGTCAACTTCGCGATGTGGCACTGGAGATGCCTGAGATACTTTTGCAAAATTTGTTAAGTTGCAGGTCCACCCACCCACTAGGGGTTTTTTAGGGTGTAATGAACTCCGGTTGTGGGCCTGTTGTTAAGTATTTGTGTGTAAATGTCGTGAGTGCCTTTGCTTTTTGCCTTCCGTTTTTCGGACCGATTTCGTGCGCTTTCCCTTTCTCAAACCTCCCCCCCCCCCGGCGAGTCATACGGCCGAGGCTCCGGTCCGTGACAAGGAGTTCGATTCTTTGAAAGGAGCGCGCAGGACTTGGGTCCTTCGAAATGTTGAGCGCGAGCAAAACACTCACTGGGCCGGCTGGCGGCAATCCGGTGAAGCCGGTTGGCGAGCAGCCGGTTGTGCGGCTGTTCATTTGATGAACGGAGGGCCGGGTTGATCGACCTGGCAGCCTTTGACTTAGTGTATGAAGAGTAAAGGAGCTTTGGCCCGTTGTGCTTGCCAGCCGACAGCCAAAGCTGGATCTGTGGCTTTAGGGCGAAGTGAGGGACCGCGACATCCTAACTTTCTCAGGAATCACCAAGTAAGGCAGCAAGGTTGCGACCGAGCCGGCCAGCCCCTGAGCCTCTGGGTCGAGCAAGTCCGACCAGTGGCCGGGTTCAGTGGTATAGTGATGCATAGGGACACAATAAATTGGTCGGCAAAAGGCAGCCCCCGAGTCTCATTCAGGGACCCTGTAGTTTCATGATTACAAAAGGCGATGATACATACACTCGTGCGGCTAACTGTAAAACGGGTGGAGGAGTTCCACGTTCCATGGCCGGGTCGTTTCTTCACCGACGGTGTCCTTCTTGCACTTCTTAGACTTGTGTGCATCGATGAGGTTGTAGGTGTTGCGATCACGCAAGGCCCTGCTCACAATGAATGGGCCCTCCTATGGAGGGGACAGCTTGTGCTGGCCTGCCTGTTCTTGGACGAGTCGGAGGACGAGGTCGCCCTCGTGGAATGCGAGGGGCTTGATCTTCTTACTGTGGTAGTGTCTCAGGCCTTGCTAGTAGATGGCCGAGCGGCTGAGCGCCAGGAGGCGTGCTTCTTCGAGCAGGTCGACGCCATCTTCGCGGGCTTCTCTGGATTCAGCTTCGGTGTACATTGCGACGCGCGGCGAGTCGAACTCGACGTCGGTCAGGATGATGGCTTCGGCTCCGTAGACGAGGAAGAACGGGGTGAACCCGGTCGACCGATTCGGCGTGGTGCGAAGACTCCAGAGAACAGCCGGTAACTCGTCGAGCCAGCTGCCGGGTGAGCGGATGAGTGGCTCGACGAGTCGCGGCTTGATGCCGGATAGGATCAGTCCGTTGGCCCACTCGACCTGCCCGCTGGACTGCGGATGCGCAACAGAGGCCAGGTCGAGGCGGATGCTGGAGACGGAGCAGTATTGCTCGAGTGCGCCCTTGGCGAAGTTGGTGCCATTGTCGGTGATGATGTTATTCGGCATGCCGTAGTGCACGCTATGTCCTTGATGAACTGGACGACTGTTGGCCCGTCCAGTTTCTTGATTGGTCTTGCCTCGATCCACTTGGTGAATTTATCCACTGCCACCAGCAGGTGCGTCATGCCGCCTCGAGCGGTTTTGAAGGGTCCCACCATGTCGAGTCCCCAGACCGCGAAG
This sequence comes from Triticum aestivum, assembly GCF_018294505.1. NCBI lineage: Eukaryota > Viridiplantae > Streptophyta > Magnoliopsida > Poales > Poaceae > Triticum > Triticum aestivum. Next base: position 99,508,783 of record NC_057795.1, read on the forward strand.
GGCCAGGCGATCGGTATGGTGCGGAGTGCTGACGCCGGCTGGTGGCTGCGTTTGTTGAAGCGCTGGCACCCTTCACATTTGAGAACGAGCGACTCGGTGTCTTCGAGGGCCGTGGGCCAATAGAAACTGTGGCGGAAATCCTTGGCCACCAGGGATCGCGTTGTGGCGTGGTGGCCGCACTCGCCCTGGTGGATGTCGAGGAGGATGTCGATGCCTTGTTCCTGCTCGACGCAACGCTGGAATAGGCTGGTGGAGCTGCGCTTGATGAGCTCATTGTTGATGATGCTGTAGGCGGACGCCCGACGCTGCACCTACCGAGCTTCGGTCTCGTCCATGGGGAGAACCCCGTTCTCCAGAAATTCTTATATTGGGAGGGCCCAAGATGGAGCTGTAACCACGGTGAAGACGGCCACCAGGGTGGGTTCCGAGTCGGCAGTCCCCGAGCCGGGTTGAGTAGCCCCTTGGTCTGGGATGGCGACGGCCGGGTCCGGGTCGACGGTGGCCGGGTAGAGCTGAGCAGCCCCTGGGCCGGGTTCAGCAGTCCCCGAGCCGGCTTGAGGTGCGGCCGGGTCTTCTGGAACATGAATGGACTCGGAGTCCGGTGATGGCTTGACGGACGGCTTGCACAGGTGCTCGAGGGAGATGCCGGATGGGATGGCTTGTCATGACGAGGCAATCTTGGCGAGTGTGTCGGCTGCTTTGTTCTCCGCACGCGGGACGTGGAGGAACTCGCAGCCCTCGAAGGATCCGGACAGCTTCTAGATGAGGAATCGGTAGCTTGCCATGTTGGAGTCGCGGGCGTCCCATTCAGCAGAGCACTGCTGCACCACCAGGTCCGAGTCGCTGTAGCACAGAATGCGCCGGATGCCGAGTTCCTTGGCAAGCCGGAGGCCGTGCACAAGGGCTTCATATTCGGCGACGTTGTTGGAGGCAGCGAAGTGGATCTGGAGGGCGTAGCGGAGCCGGTCGCCCTTCAGGGATGACAATACGATGCCGGCCCCCAAGCTGAGTCACATCTTGGACCCGTCAAAGTGCATGCGCCAGTGTGTCGAGTCGGGAGGCGGCGGCAAGTAATGGGTCTCGGTCCATTCGACAAGGAAGTCGGCCAGGGCTTGAGACTTGATCGTGGTGCGGGGCTCGTAGAGGATGGTGTGGTCGGCTAGCTGGATTGCCCACTTGCCGACCCGGCCAGAGGCGTCCCGACACCCGATGATTTCTCCGATAGGCGCCGTGCTGACGATGGTGACGACGTGCCCTTGGAAGTACTGCTTCAGCTTCCTGGCGGTGAGGTACACGGCGTAACACATCTTCTGGTAGTGCGGGTAGTTCTGCTTGGATATGGAGAGCACCTCGCTCAAGTAGTAGAATGGACGCTGGACGACTTGGATCTTGCCCTTCTCTGGTAGCTCGACCACCAGCACCGTGCTAACTGCCTACGAGGTCGCCGCAATGTAGAGCAACAGCGGCTCCTTGTCGGTTAGCGCGGCCAGGACTGGTGCGGTGGAGATCATGCGCTTGAGGTCTTGGAAGGCCTCGTCTGTCTTGTCGTTCCATTCGAACGGGCTTGTCTTCTTCATCAGCTGGTACAGGGGTAGCGCCCTTTCACCCAGCCGGCTTAAAAACCGGCTGACCAAGGCCAAGCACCCAGTGAACTTCTGGACGTCGCGCAGCCAAGCCGGCTTGCGCATGCGCTCGATGGCCTTGATCTTCTACGGGTTCGCCTCAATGCCACGTTCCGAGACGAGGAAGCCGAGTAGCTTTCCTGCCGAGATGCCGAAGATGCATTTTTCGGGTTAAGCTTGACCTTGTATTCGTGGAGGTTGGCGAATGTTTCTTTCAAATCGTCGAGGAGCATGAGGTGCTGCTTGGTCTTCACCACGATGTCGTCCACGTACACGTGGATGTTGCAGCTGAGTTGCGGCAGTAGGCATTTCTGCATGCAGCGTTGGAAGGTGGCATCGGCGTTCTTCAAGCCGAACGACAGGTGATGTAGCAATACGCCCCAAAGGGTGTGATGAAGGACATCTTCATGGCATCGGCCGGGTCCAACTTGATCTGGTGGTAGCCGGAGTAAGCGTCCAGGAAGGATAGGAGCTCGCACCCAGCGGTCGAGTCGATGACTTGGTCGATCCGTGGGAGAGCGAACGGATCCTTGGGACAGGCCTTGTTAAGGCTGGTGTAGTCGATACACATGCGCCAGGTCTTGTTTTTCTTCAGGACGAGGACTAGATTGGCCAGCCACTCGGGATGAAACACTTCCATTACAAAGTCGGCTGCTAAAAGCTTGGCGACCTCTTCACCAATGGTTCTTCTTTTGTCTTCGTAAAATCCTCGTAGGGGTTGACGGACAGGCTTGGCGTCCTTGCGGACGTGAAGTTTGTGCTTGACGTACTTCCTCGGGATAACCGACATGTCCTTGGGGGTCCATGCGAAAATATCCCGATTCTCACGGAGGAAGTCGACGAGCTCGCCTTCCTATTTGCTGTCGAGGCGGGCGCCTACAACAACGTACTTGCTGCAGCTGGGGTCTTCTGGGTTGAGCTTCACTTTCTTGGTTTCCTTGGAGGGCTTGAAAGCAGCCTCGTCGGCCGGGTCCGGGGTCGGGATCGATGTTGCGGAAGCCTCGCCTGCCAGGGCGACGATTCGGTCGAGCTGGCGCCGCTCCTCGACAATGACCAGCGACTCGGCCAACTTGGCGCCGTCTCGGCCACACTCCAGGGACTTGCGGTAGTCGCCGGTGATGGTAATGAGGCCCTTGGGGCCCGACATCTTCATCTTCAGGTACACGTAGTGGGGAACCGCCATGAACTTGGGGAGCGCGGGCCGACCCAACAATGCATGGTATGCGCTGGACAGGTCCACCACCTCGAACCAGATCGGTTCGCATCGGAAGTGGCTGCTGTCGCCGAAAAGGACATCGAACCGGACCCGGCCAATGGGAGAGAAGGAGAGGCCGGGCACGATGCCATGGAAGATTGTCCGGGTCGGCTCCAGGTCCTCGGCCTTGAGGCCGAGCTTGGTCATCGTGTCGCGGTAGAGGATGTTGATGCTACTGCCGCCGTTGATGAGGACTCGGGAGAACTTGCATCTGCGCCGCGCGATGATGGTGGGGTTGAGGACGAGGGCGTATCCACCCGAACTCGGCATGACTGCCGGGTAATCCTCCCGGGTCCAGGTGATCGGGCGATCCGACCAGTGCATGAAATCTGGCTTGGCCGGGACGATGATGTTCACCTCCTGCTGAAGAAGGCGCTCGCTGCACTTGTCGTCGCCGAGGCTGGTGAAGACGACGTAGGCCGCGTTCTGGTCCGGGTAGGCGTCGTTCCGCATCGCGCCACCAGCGGGAGGCGGCGGTGGAGGCGGAGACGGTTGTCCTGCGCCTGGAGCTGGAGCCAGAGCCGGAGGAGGCAGTACGTCTCCCCTCATGATGCACTTGGTGATGGCGCACTTCCGAAGCGTGTGTGTGGAGGGTCTTGCGCCGCTGTGGTGCTTGCATGGGGCGTCGAGCATCTCTTCGAAACTCATGGCGGGTTGCCATGCCATCTTGCTGGTTTGGCGGCGCTTCACCGCCGGGTCCGCTGCGGGCTCGGCGGCCGCGATGAGCCAGTTGTCGTGACACGGCGCCGGCTGGTCGGCCTTGCGCTTGTTGTTCTGGTGATGCTGCTGCTGGCTGCTTTCGCCGGCTGGCTTCGGGGGAGGAACCGGCTTCGCCTTGCCGGCTTCATCTAGCGCCACCTGGGTCTTCATGGCGGAGTCGGTGTTGGCGTACTTGTCCATCGTCACCATGAGCGCGGCCATGGTAGCCGGCTCAGAGCGTAAGAGCTTGTGCTTGAGGAGGGTGCCATCTCGGCACCCGCTGACGAAGTACTGGATCGCCTGGACTTCATGGACGCCCTCGCAGCTGTTTCAGAGCTCGATCCAGCGTGCGAGGTACTCGCGACCGGTCTCCGTCGGCCCCTACACACACATGGCGAGCTGGCTGGGGCGGCCGGGTCGCTTGTAGGTCCCCGTGAAGTTGCGGACAAAGGCCTCCTCGAAGTCGACCCACGCGTTAATGCTTCCCATCGGCAGACTGTTCAACCATGTGCGGGCCGACCCCTGGAGCATGAGCGGTGCGTAGCGCACGGCGAGACGGCGATTGGCATTGGTGATGCCAATGGCCGTGGTATAGTCGGCGAGCCAGTCTTCTGGCTTCACGGTCCCGTTGTACTTGGGGGTGTCGCGGGGGAGCATGAACCCTTTGGGAAAAGGCTCCACCCGGATGCATGGGCCGAAGCACGCCGGCCCGATAGCGCCGCTCTCCTCCACCTCCAGGGAGCAAGCAAGCTGATCGAGGCGGTGGCGAGCATCGGCGTCGTTGATGGTGCGCGGGCTGAGTCAACTGGCGGACAGGCCCCGAGGGGCCGGGTCGGCTGGAGCCGGACGCCGGCCATGCTGGCCGGGTCCGCACTGGGTCTCTGCGGCAGGCTCGTTGCCTAGAACGTCGGTGGCTGTGGCGGCCGGGTTGCGCCAAGTTCGGGCTTGGCCGGAGTGCGACTCGCCGGGCGGCGAGGAAGCCATGTGCAGAAGTTCGCCGGGTCCGCCAAGGCGGGCGGAGCCGGACCCCGCCGGCTTGGCGAGCTGGTGGAGGCGATCCTGCTAGGTGTTGGCGGCGTGGAGGAGCTCGCGCATCCGCCCGATGCGCTATTTTAGCTCCTCGCCCGTGAGCTGGTCGAGGCCGACCGCGGATGCCTCCGCGGCGCGCATGTTCTTCACTGGAGTCTCGTAGACGGTTCGGACGGTGCCGAGGGCCCGGCCAATCGCTCCTCCCGGGTACACACGTCGGCGACCCGGCTTGGCTCGGCCGCGGCGGGCGCGAATCCGTGGGCGGCGTCGTGCTCCATCTAAGCGGCCTCCAGGCGACGCTTGGTGGCGGTGAGCATCTCGGAGAGATCCAACATCTGCTGGCGCCTTTCCTCAAGCTAAGATCGGGCCTCAGCGATGTTGGTGGCGTCGACGTTGGTGCCGATGGGGATGCGGAGGCTCTGCATCCCAGCGCGCAACAGATCGGATGGCTCGGTCTGTTCCGCAGCGGCCCTGGCTTCCGTGGCCTTCCTTGTCTTGCTCGACGAGGAGGACGCACCATCGCCGGACGTAAACCTCCACATGGACGTCCATCGCCCCGGCGGGAATGCCACCGCCGAGGAAGAGGGGAGAGTCGGAGTAGCTGAGCACCTTGCTGGGGTACTCGTCAGCCGCGAACGCATCGGAGATGCGCAGCGCGGCGAAGGAGGCGGCAAGCACGCTGACAACATCGTCCGCCAGTGCAATAGACTCATCGGTGAAGGAGAAGGGCCCCGTTTGGAGCATGCTCCCAGCCAGCACCTCGAGCTGCCCCACGGTGGGCACCAACTGTCGTGGTGGGCGCACGGCAGATGCCAAGGGATGGCTAAAGAGAGGGGGAGGCTCGAGGGCGCTGGTGGGCTCCAGAGGCGAGGTTGGCATGAGCGGGCGCGGGACACCGGACATACCCAGGTTCGGGGCTCTCCAGAGAGATAATACCCCTAGTCCTGCCGAGTGTAGTTAGATGATCGATAGTACAACGTTGCTCCTGGAGCTGTATGGAGGAGGAAGGAAGCTGGCCAAGGCTTGGGATGCCCCTTCTCTCCGGTGCCGCGGCTTGGTGGCTAGTCCTATGCTTGCTTGTGTTTTCCTTGTCTATGTTTTTTACATGCTCCCTTGTATCTCATACATGCCCCTGTAGACGTGGGTTTGAAGGAAATATGCCCTAGAGGCAATAATAAAGTTATTATTTATTTCCTCATATCATGATAAATGTTTATTATTCATGCTAGAATTGTATTAACCGAAAACATGATACATGTGTGAATACATAGACAAACATATAGTCACTAGTATGCCTCTACTTGACTAGCTCATTAATCAAAGATGGTTATGTTTCCTAACCATAGACATGTGTTGTCATTTGATTAATGGGATCACATCATTAGGAAAATGATGTGATTGACATGACCCATTCCGTTAGCCTAGCAATTGATCGTTTAGTATATTGCTATTGCTTTCTTCATGACTTATACATGTTCCTGTAACTATGAGATTATGCAACTCCCGTTTACCGGAGGAACACTTTGGGTGCTACCAAACGTCACAACGTAACTGGGTGATTATAAAGGAGTACTACAGGTGTCTCCAAAGGTACATGTTGGGTTAGCGTATTTCGAGATTAGGTTTTGTCACTCCGATTGTCGGAGAGGTATCTCTGGGCCCTCTCGGTAATGCACATCACTATAAGCCTTGCAAGCAATGTAGCTAGTGATTTAGTTACGGAATGATGCATTACGTAACGAGTAAAGAGACTTGCCGGTAACGAGATTCAACTAGGTATTAGATACCGACGATCGAATCTCGGGCAAGTAACATGCCGATGACAAAGGGAACAACGTATGTTGTTATGCAGTTTGACCGATAAAGATCTTCGTAGAATATGTGGGAGCCAATATGAGCATCCAGGTTCCGCTATTGGTTATTGACCGAGAATAGTTCTAGGTCATGTCTACATAGTTCTCGAACCCGTAGGGTCCACACGCTTAACGTTATGATGACAGTTATATTATGAGTTTATGAGTTTTGATGTACCGAAGGAGTTGGGAGTCCCGGATGAGATCGGGGACATGTCAAGGAGTCTCGAAATGGTCGAGACGTAAAGATCGATATATTGGACGACTATATTCGGAGTTCGGAAAGGTTTCGAGTGATTCGGGTATTTTTCAGAGTACCGGAGAGTTACGGGAATTCGCCGGGGAGTATATGGGCCTTATTGGACTTTAAGGGAAAGAGAGAGGAGAGGTTGGGCGCCCCCCAAGGCCTAGTCCGAATTGGACTAGGGGGAGGGGCTGCGCCGCCTACTTCCTTCTCTTCTCTTCCCCCTTTCCTTGACTCCTACTCCTACTATTTGGAAGGGGGGGGAATCCTACTCCCGGTCCTTGGCGCGCCCTCCTTGGCCGGCCGCCCCCTCCCCCTTGGCTTCTTTATATACGGGGGCAGGGGGGCACCCCATAACACATAAGTTGATCTTCGTGATCCTTCCTTAGCCGTGTGCGGTGCCCCCCTCCACCATATTCCACCTCGGTCATATCGTTGCAGTGCTTAGACGAAGCCCTGCATCGATAGAACATCATCATCGTCACCACGCCGTCGTGCTGACGGAACTCATCCCTGAAACCCTGCTGGATCGGAGTTCGGGGATCGTCATCGAGCTGAACGTGTGCTGAACTCGGAGGTGTCGTACGTTCGGTGCTTGGATCGGTCGGATCCTGAAGACGTACGACTACATCAACCGCGTTGTCATAACGCTTCCGCTTACGGTCTATGAGGGTACGTGGACACACTCTCCCCTCTCGTTGCTATGCATCACCATGATCTTGCGTGTGCGTAGGAATTTTTTTGAAATTACTACGTTCCCCAACAGTGGTATCAGAGCCTAGGTTTTATGCGTTGATGTTATATGCACGAGTAGAAGACAAGTGAGTTGTGGGCAATACAAGTCATACTGCTTACCAGCATGTCATACTTTGGTTCAGCGGTATTGTTGGATGAAGCGGCTCGGACCGACATTACGCGTACGCTTACGCGAGACTGGTTCTACCGACGTGCTTTGCACACAGGTGGCTGGCGGGTGTCTGTTTCTCCAAATTTAGTTGAACCGAGTGTGGCTACGCCCGGTCCTTGCGAAGGTTAAAACAACACTAACTTGACGAACTATCGCTGTGGTTTTGATGCGTAAGTAAGAACGGTTCTTGCTCAGCCCGTAGCAGCCACGTAAAATTTGCAACAACAAAGTAGAGGACGTCTAACTTGTTTTTGCAGGGCATGTTGTGATGTGATATGGTCAAGACGTGATGCTATATTTTATTGTATGAGATGATCATGTTTTGTAACAGAAGTTATCGGCAACTGGCAGGAGCCACATGGTTGTGGCTTTATTGTATGAAATGCAAACGCTCTGTAATTGCTTTACTTTATCACTAAGCGGTAGCGATAGTCGTAGAAGCAATAGATGGCGTAACGACAGTGATGCTATGATGGAGATCAAGGTGTCGCGCTGGTGACGATGGTGATCACGACGGTGCTTCGGAGATGGAGATCACAAGCACAAGATGATGATGGCCATATCATATCACTTATATTGATTGCATGTGATGTTTATCCTTTATGCATCTTATCTTGCTTTGATTGACGGTAGCATTTTAAGATGATCTCTCACTAAAAATTATCAATAAGTGTTCTCCCTGAGTATGCACCGTTGTGAAAGTTCTTCATGCTAAGACACCACGTGATGATCGGGTGTGATAGGCTCTACGTTCAAATACAAAACAGTTGCACACGCGGAATACTCAGGTTAAACTTGACGAGCCTAGCATATAACAGATATGGACTCGGAACACGGAGACCGAAAGGTCGAGCGTGAATCATATAGTAGATATGATCAACATATTTATGTTCACTGTTGAAACTACTCCATCTCACGTGACGATCGGACATGGTTTAGTTGATTTGGATCACATGATCACTTAGATGACTAGAGAGATGTCTGTCTAAGTGGGAGTTCTTAAGTAATATGATTAATTGAACTTAAATTTATCATGAACTTAGTACCTGGTAGTATTTTGCAAATTATGTTGTAGATCAATTGCTTGCGTTGTTGCTTTCATATGTTTATTTTGATATGTTCCTAGAGAAAATTGTGTTGAAAGATGTTAGTAGCAATGATGCGGATTGGATCCATGATCTGAGGTTTATCCTCATTGCTGCACAGAAGAATTATGTCCTTAATGCACCGCTAGGTGACAGACCTATTGCAAATTATGTCCTTATGAACGTTTGGCTAGCTCTATATGATGACTACTTGATAGTTTAGTGCACCATGCTTAACGGCTTAGAATCGGGACTTCAAAGACGTTTTGAACGTCATGGACCATATGAGATGTTCCAGGAGTTGAAGTTAATATTTCAAGCAAATACCCGACTTGAGAGATATGAAGTCTCCAACAAGTTCTATGGCTAAAAGATGGAGAAGAATCGCTCAACTAGTGAGCATGTGCTTAGGTTGTCTGGGTACTACAATCGCTTGAATCAAGTGGGAGTTAATCTTCCAGATAAGATAGTGATTGACAGAGTTCTCTAGTCACCATCACCAAGTTAGTAGAACTTTGTGATGAACTATAGTATGCAAGGGATGACGAAAACGATTCCCGAGCTCTTCGTGATGTTGAAATCGACGAAGGTAGAAATCAAGAAAGAGCATCAAGTGTTGATGGTTGACAAGATCACTAGTCTCAAGTAAAGGGCAAAGGGAAAGAAAGGGAACTTCAACTAGAATGACAAGCAAGTTGTCACTCCCACGAAGAAGCCCAAAGCTGAACCAAAGCCTGAAACTGAGTGCTTACACTGCAAAGGAAATGGTCACTGGAAACGGAAATACTCTGAATATTTGGTGGATAAGAAGGATGGCAAACTGAACAAGGGTATATTTGATATACAGGTTATTGATGTGTACCTTACTAGTGTTTATAGTAACCCCTGAGTATTTGATACTTGTTCGGTTGCTAAGATTAGTAACTCGAAACAGGAGTTACAGAATAAACAGAAACTAGTTGAGGGTGAAGTGACGATGTGTGTTGGAAGTGGTTCCAAGATTGATATGATCATCATCGCACACTCCTTATACTTTCGGGATTAGTGTTAAACCTAAATAAATGTTATTTGGCATTTGCGTTGAACATGAATATGATTTGATCATGTTTATTGTGATACGGTTATTCATTTAAAGTCAAAGAATAATTGTTGTTCTGTTTACATGAATAAAACCTTCGATGGTCATACACCCAACGAAAATAGTTTGTTGGATCTCGATCGTAGTGATACACATTCATAATATTGATGCCAAAAGATGCAAAGTTAATAATGATAGTGTAACTTATTTGTGGCACTGCCGTTTGGGTCATATCGGTGTAAAGCGCATGAAGAAACTCCATAAAGATGGATTTTCGGAATCACTTGGTTATGAATCATTTGATGCTTGCGAACCGTGCCTTTTGGGCAAGATGACTAAAACTCCGTTCTCCGAAATAATGGAACGAGCTACTGAATTATGGAAATAATACATACCGATGTATGCGATCCGATGAGTGTTAAGGCTCGTGGCAAGTATCGTTATTTTCTAACCTTCACAGATGATTTGAGCAGATATGGGTATATCTACTTGATGAAACACAAGTCTGAAATAGTTGAAAAGTTCAAAGAATTTCAGAGTGAAGTGGAAAAATCATCGTAACAAGAAGAATAAAGTTACTACGATCTGATCGTGGTGACGAATATTTGAGTTATGAGTTTGGTCTACATTTGAAACAATGTGAAATAGTTTCGCAACTCACGCCATCTGGAACACCACAATGTAATGGTGTGTCCGAACGTCGTAATCATACTTTACTAGATATGGTGCGATCTATGATGTCTCTTATCGGTTTACCACTATCGTTTTGGGGTTATGCATTAGAGACAGCTGCATTCACGTTTAATAGGGCAACATCTAAATCCGTTGAGACGACACCGTATGAACTATGGTTTAGCAGTAAACCTAAGCTGTCGTTTCTTAAAGCTTGGAGTTGCGATGCTTATATGAAAAAGGTTTTCAGCCTGATAAGCTCGAACCCAAATCGGAGAAGTGCGTCTTCATAGAATACCCAAAGGTAACTATTGGGTACACCTTCTATCACAGATCCGAAGGCAAGTTATTCGTTGCTAAGATGGATCCTTTCTAGAGAAGAAGTTTCTCTCGAAAGAAGTGAGTGGGAGGAAAGTAGAACTTGATGAGGTAATTGTACCTTCTCCCTTATTGGAAAGTAGTTCATCACAGAAATCAGTTCCAGTGATTCCTACACCAATTAGTGAGGAAGTTAATGATGATGATCATGAAACTTCAGATCAAGTTGCTACCAAACCTCGTAGGTCTTCCAGAGTAAGATCCGCACCAGAGTGGTATGGTAATCATGTTTTGGAAGTCATGTTACTAGACCATGATGAACCTATGAACTATGAGGAAGCGATGATGAGCCCAGATTCCATGAAATGGCTTGAGGCCATAAAATCTGAGATATGATCCATGTATGAGAACAAAGTATGGACTTTGATTGACTTTCTCGATGATCAGCAAGCCATGTTAAATAAATGGATCTTCAAGAGGAAGACGGACACTGATAGTAGTGTTACTATCTACTAAGCTCGACTTGTTGCGAAAGGTTTTCAACAAGTTCAAGGTATTGAATACGATGAGATTTTCTCACTCGTATCGAAGCGTAAGTCTGTCTGAATCATGTTAGCAATTGCCACATTTTATGAAATCTGGCAAATGGATGTCAAAACTGCATTCCTTAATGGATTTATTAAAGAAGAGTTGTATATGATGCAACCAGAACGTTTTTGTCAATCCTAAAGATGCTAACAAAGTGTGCAAGCTCTAGCAATCCATCAATGGACTGGTGCAAGCAGCTCGGAGTTGGAATATACGCTTTGATGAGTTGATCAAAGCATATGGATTTATACGGACTTTTGGAAAGACCTGTATGTACAAGAAAGTGAGTGGGAGCACTACAGCATTCCTGATAAGTATATGTGAATGACATATTATTAATTGGAAATGATGTAGAATTTTCTGGAAAGCATAAAGGAGTGTTTGAAAGAATTTTTTCAAAGAAAGACCTCGGCGAAGATGCTTACACATTGAGCATCAAGATCTATATAGATAGATCAAGACGCTTGATAAGTTTTTCAATGAGTACATACCTTGATAAATTTTTTGAAGTAGTTCAAAATGGAACAGTCAAAGAAAGAGTTCTTGCTTGTGTTGCAAGGTGTGAAGTTGAGTAAGACTCAAAACCCGACTATGGCAGAAAATAGAAAGAGAATGAAAAGTCATTCCCTATGCCTTAGTCATAGGTTCTATAAAGTATGCTATGCTGTGAACCAGACCTATTGTATACCTTGCTCTGTGTTTGGCAAAGGAATACAATTTTGATCTAATAGTAGATCATTGGACAGCGGTCAAGAATATCCTTAGTGAGGACCAAGGAAATACTTCTCGATTATGGAGGTGATAAAAGAGCCCGTCATAAAAAGTTACATCGGTGCAAGCTTTTACACCGATCCAGATGACTCTAAGTCTCAATCTGGATACATATTGAAAGTGGGAGCAATTAGCTAGAGTAGCTCCATGCAGAGCATTGTAGACATAGAATATTTGCAAAATACATACGGCTCTGAATGTGACAGACCCGTAGACTAAACTTCTCTCACGAGCAAAACATGATCATACCTTAGTACTCTTTGGGTGTTAATCACATAGCGATGTGAACTAGATTATTGACTCTAGTAAACCCTTTGGGTGTTGATCACATGACGATGTGAATTATGGGTGTTAATCATATACAGATATGAATATTGGTGTTAAATCACATGATGATGTGAACTAGATTATTGAATCTAGTGCAAGTGGGAGACTGAAGGAAATATGCCCTAGAGGCAATAATAAAGTTATTATTTATTTCCTCATATCATGATAAATGTTTATTATTCATGCTAGAATTGTATTAACCGGAAACATGATACATGTGTGAATACATAGACAAACATATAGTCACTAGTATGCCTCTACTTGACTAGCTCATTAATCAAAGATGGTTATGTTTCCTAACCATAGACATGTGTTGTCATTTGATTAATGGGATCACATCATTAGGAAAATGATGTGATTGACATGACCCATTCCGTTAGCCTAGCACTTGATCGTTTAGTATATTGCTATTGCTTTCTTCATGACTTATACATGTTCCTGTAGCTATGAGATTATGCAACTCCCGTTTACCGGAGGAACACTTTGGGTGCTACCAAACATCACAACATAACTGGGTGATTATAAAGGAGTAGTACAGGTGTCTCCAAAGGTACATGTTGGGTTGGCGTATTTCGAGATTAGGTTTTGTCACTCCGATTGTCGGAGAGGTATCTCTGGGCCCTCTCGGTAATGCACATCACTATAAGCCTTGCAAGAAATGTAGCTAATGAGTTAGTTACGGAATGATGCATTACGTAACGAGTAAAGAGACTTGTCGGTAACGAGATTGAACTAGGTATTAGATACCGATGATCGAATCTCGGGCAAGTAACATGCCGATGACAGAGGGAACAACGTATGTTGTTATGCGGTTTGACCGATAAAGATCTTCGTAGAATATGTGGGAGCCAATATGAGCATCCAGGTTCCGCTATTGGTTATTGACCGAGAATAGTTCTAGGTCATGTCTACATAGTTCTCGAACCCGTAGGGTCCGCACGCTTAACGTTACGATGACAGTTATATTATGAGTTTATGAGTTTTGATGTACCGAAGGAGTTCGGAGTCCCGGATGAGATCGGGGACATGACGAGGAGTCTCGAAATGGTCGAGACGTAAAGATCGATATATTGGATGACTATATTCGGAGTTCAGAAAGGTTCCAGTGATTCGGGTATTTTTCGGAGTACCGGAGAGTTACGGGGATTCGCCGGGGAGTATATGGGCCTTATTGGGCTTTAAGGGAAAGAGAGAGGAGAGGTTGGGCGCCCCCCCCAAGGCCTAGTCCGAATTGGACTAGGGGGAGGGGCTGCGCCCCCTACTTCCTTCTCTTCTCTTCCCCCTTTCCTTGACTCCTACTCCTACTACTTGGAAGGGGGGGGGAATCCTACTCCCGGTGGGAGTAGGACTCCTCCTTGGCGCGCCCTCCTTGTCCGGCCACCCCCTCCCCCTTGGCTCCTTTATATACGGGGGCAGGGGGGCACCCCATAACACATAAGTTGATCTTCGTGATCGTTCCTTAGCCGTGTGTGGTGCCCCCCTCCACCATATTCCACCTCAGTCATATTGTTGCGGTGCTTAGACGAAGCCCTGCGTCGGTAGAACATCATCATCGTCACGACGCCGTTGTGCTGATGGAACTCATCCCCGAAACCCTGCTGGATCGGAGTCCGGGGATCGTCATCAAGCTGAACGTGTGCTGAACTCGGAGGTGCCGTACGTTCGGTGCTTGGATCGGTCGGATCGTGAAGACGTACGACTACATCAACCGCGTTGTCATAACGCTTCCGCTTACGGTCTACGAGGGTACGTGGACACACTCTCCCCTCTCGTTGCTATGCATCACCATGATCTTGCGTGTGCGTAGGAATTTTTTTAAAATTACTATGTTCCCCAACAGGGTTCCTGGGCAGTTTTATAGATCAACCCACCGAGGGTTACAATGGTAATACGCCGAGTCGGTGGGTCCGTATTGTCGATGTCCGGATACCGGGCTGGGTCCTGCTTGAGGGCTTGTGGTTCGCCGGGTTCTCCTAGGTGCGGGCCTCGCGTGTCTAGGGGGACTATGCGCCGTCTTGTCGATCGTTAGGGCATGGCCGAGTCGAGTCGTGTACAGTGCTCTCCGTCAGGTTGCCACTTGCTGTCGTCAGCGGTGAGGGCGGGAGCACTGTTGCCACGCCAGCCCCGGTCAGCGGGTAGGTAAGGGGCACTGTTGCCACGCTCCGACTGACCATAGGCATGGGTTGAAACAGTGTTGTCTTGGTCATCGGTGATTGAGGTCTTGTCCCATTGTACGGCCTGGATGGGACGGGAGCTTGACCCGTGGCTGGATTGCGGCGCACGCCACGGGTGGGGTCGGCTTGTTGCGGAAGCCTTGGTCGTGCCGGGTTCGGTTGCCTTGTGCCAGTTGCTGAGGCCGGGTCAACGTACCTTGCCGGGTCGGAGAGTTTGGCCGGGCTGCGGGCCTTGCCGGGTCGAGCGACCTGGCCGGGCGCGTGCCAGTTTGAGGGGCGATGTGGGCCTCATTATTTTTGAAGAGGATCCGGGTTCCGTTGCCTGCCCGGGGTTCATCCCCCCGACAGAAGGAGAGCACGATCTCCTCCTTCGTTGGCGGATGTAGAAGAGGAAGGCCCCGAAGAACATGGGCGGTGGCGCCACTATCCGAAGGGAGAGCCAGATCCACCCGCTGGCACCGAGAACTAGACTCTCTGGCTGGACCTGCCCATCGCTTAGGAGAGGATAGGAGCCGCGACGGCGGTGAGCGGAAGGAAAGGAGCGAGGCGACGAAGTCCGGGTATGAGAGGAGATGCGTTTTGACCGGCGTCGGAGCTTTGCTTAATAGTCGTGCAGGCAGACATATGCCACTTCAATACGGCACAGCTGCCAGAGTAGGCTTCTCGGGCGTAGCCTCCGTATTGAAGCAACGTCACCCTTCCGTTTGGTCATGATGCTCTGTTCGTCATCGTCCCCTCTTGTCCACTCTAGAGCGGCGAACCGACATGAATGTGCGATGAACATTAGAGGGCGGGGTGCACTGCGATCATTTTTGGATGGTATCGTGTTGTCACACGAGTGCATGGCACGAGTTCGGACGTTCGTAAACCTCCCTGAATTTGGTGCATGCTTGCGGGGATTTTGACGCGGGATGCATCCGTATGCGTATGTGACACCGTGTTAGATGACAAAGACGGTAATGCTACACGTATAAATAGTTTACAGGCTTTTACAGGATGAGTTAGTCTTCATTGGCCAACAGGTAAGCGGGACGGTCCACCCTCTGAAAATCAGGGGGTGAGAGGTTTGTGATTGGTTGTTAGATGAAAAGAGCCTGTAAAAACCTGTATGTCTTACTTTTTTGACGAAAAATGATGTGAACGCCGGGGTCCGAAGATTTGCGGGCAATATGCGGCACGGTGTCTGAGATGCGCCTGCCAGAGCCTTTTAGGTCACCATGTACGTGTCGAATGTGCGTTTGCACGGACAAAAAATATTTTTAGCGGAAGCTAGGTATGAATCGATGGACCCATTTTTAATTGTTTGACTTCCCAAAGAAATTGGCAGAGTACATACACTGCTACCGCTGCTTTGTAGAGTAAAAGTTGGAAACTGGGAACAGTTGCAAAGGGACGAAGCAAAACATGGGGTACATGGGTCACACTACTCCAGCATCATCGGCTGCACTGTTTGCCAACCAACTCACATGCCTCCCTCTCGCTACTGTCTCTCCCAGCGCATGGGTTTTCTCCGTGTTAAAGTATATACTTGTCATCACTCATCGCCTACGCTTACATTACTTTACATTTAAATTTATATGGGATTACGCTCACATAAATAGAAAGGTGTAGACGCGTAGTATTATTATCAATCAGTAGCCAGATGTTGTTTGCACACGAACACGTCTGTCATTGTGTACCCTTGTCGAGTGCGGTCCACAAGACACATCATGAAGAAGCCTCGCCGGGAGCGCGGTACTCAAAATATGTCGGTGCTTTTATTAGAACCTAAAATACCACAGATCCGGGAGTCGGGACACACAATGGCTATGAGCTACCCTATGTCAACTTGATCGCTTGTGGTTCGCTGTTGTCCAACACGAAGATTAAGGAAGAGGAAATCATAGGCGAGAGAGGAGAAACTATAAAAGATAAAAAAAATGATAGAATGGTGTGGCGATCGTGTGTTGTTTAATTGGCCATCACCTCTCATTTAAAGGCGGCTGGACTTCCCATATAAAAAAAGAACTCTAATTACGGTCCAAATATCTAAATTGACTTTTATTCAAACAAGTGGGTTCGGAATTTAGTTGGTCAAAAGGTTGTCATGTTGCATTGGTTTTTGGGGTCGCATATGACCTTCAATTGAGATGGTCCAAAATGAAGAGTTGTGTGTTTCGATAAGCAGAACAACTTTATGATCTTCAATTGAGATGGTCCAAAACAAAAATTTATGTGTTTAGATGAGGAGAACAACTTTCATGTTGAAGACCTTTCCCTTTGAAGCCATCTTGAAGCCGATATCCTTCACTCTTTACTAATATATATGTCTTCGGGAGGTATTTGTGTTGCCAAGTCGGTGGAGGTTGAAAACGACCTCGAATAGAGGTGATTTCCAAAGTAAAGTTCTTCCTTTCGATGAGACAAACAAATTTTATGGTGAATGTTTCTTATTTGAGGTCGTCTTGATACCGAAAGATGCCCCATGGTGTCAACATATTTTTTCGAAGAAAAATCCGGTTTTCGGCCAATATACCAACCCTTCTCGGGTTGGGTTTGGTTATATTGGGCAAACCGTCGGCCCTTATTCCAGCCTAGCCCGGTTATACTAGGCAAATCTCTGGCCCTTTTCGGATGGGACCTGGTTATACCAGGCTGTCTTTTTGAGCTATGTTGCATTGTTTTGGGTTTCGAGTGCACACGACACAAAAAATAAGTTAACGATTCGACTATACAAAGAATTTTCATGTTGGACACTTTTTCATTTATGGTCAACTTAATTATGTTTTATGTCATGTGAAAATCTAATGCCAACACGTGCCTCTCCGAACTCGTCATAATTTTTACATCCAAGCTCCCATTCGGGCTATCCTTATATCTATTTGGATCTTCTCAAAGAGAGCTGTCCAATGGCGACGTCTATCTTTTGATGATCCTTTTTATTTTGTTCCTGAGCGTCAACGATGTTGACCATTTAAGTTATTTCACCTGCAATGAACCTTTTAAAAACTCAAAAATATTTGACTAAAACCAAAACTAATTCTAAAATAAGGCGCATTATGCCAAGGGGAATGCATTTTCTTCATATTCAGAGAAGGCTCTCGTTTGGAATATATATATATACCGTCACGTGCAAACATAAATGCGTACAGTGCCTCGCACTGGATGGTATGGCATGCTGCTTGGCATATCAACATGTTTTACGGGAGAGAGGACGCATTCCCGGTTTGTTCGCATCACCTGAACTGTGCAGCTACGGATCCATCCAACCTTAGGCTGCACTGTTCCTTGAGAAATTACTCCCAATTAGTTGAGCAAATGACCTAAACTGCGGCATTGTTGATGATGATTGCATGGTGCGACGAGTGAAGCAGCTCCATCGTGCGCTGTTTGACGTTTCGTCCGCGCATGCATGGATGGCAGATTTTCCGTGGGAGGAAAGGAACCGGCCCACCCACCAGCGGCATGGGGGGCCGCCAGTCAACAAACCGCATGCAAAGGGACCCATCACACCTTGCATGGTTATAAAGAGCTTTTTTTCTTTGGCAATCAAAACGTTCCCTGCATATATTAATTATAAGTTCAAGGTGTTTCTCAAAAAATAAAAAAAAACATAAGGCACATAATTCGCTAAGAAAAAGTCAAGGTGTACGTAACAGGGGCAAGGCATCCCAAAAAAAAGGGGCAACCCTAACAGTCAGTATCCGACATAAAAACGGATTTTAATACAGAGAAAATTCAGGGCCCTCTTTCTCACATAGGCTCCACACAAGATCAATGACACATCGCCTCCTTTTTTTTGGAAATGACGCATCGCCTCTTAATAGTACGACATACCTATGTCTCAAAAAACGAGAAATTGTTGGTGGAAAAACTGATGTGTCGCCTTCTTTTGTCCTTTTAGCTTAGCGGGTCGCCAACCAACAGTAAGTCCATAGATGTGTAAACTGAAAGCACGGGCAAAATATAGTTAGTCGTTTAATCTCTGTTGCCACTAACACCAAACCCTTATTAGGGGTGGACATTCTTTCAATGTGATGATAGTAGGGATGTCCTCGTCGCGTTTCCTAAAGATTTGTTTCCTTAATTTTATTCAACTCCAGTAGAACATCAAATGCCTCCTTTCTGTCATTCTCTTAAAAATATACATGTCGGCTCTATCTATGGCGAAGATGTGGACAAGTATAATAGCATCTTCAGTAGACCCCCAATTCCTAATAAATTTCTAGTATTCGCGGAGTTGGGTAAAAATGATCTCCAACAAACCCCTTTCGCCAATAAATCAAATGTGATCACCAACAATTCGGCCCAACTCCCACCCAATATCATCCCCAATATCTTGGGGTTCATGTATTAGATACCCAAAGCAGCCCACATCATTGCACCGCCACTACCCGCCACCATTGTCGGCATGTCGCCGACGCCCGTCGTTGTTGCCTTCTACCACCATCCACTTGCGACCACTGCCTCTTGCTGCTCGTCAACGCTAGAGAGAGAGAGAGAGAGAGAGAGAGAGAGAGAGAGAGCATTGACAAGCAGAAAAGTGTTGATTGGGGGGGGGGGGCAATAAGTGATTATTGGGGGTGTTTTTTTGGATCTATTGGAGATGCTCCATCGAGAGAGTCCCACATATAAAAAATTGAGCAAGATATAAAAGCAACTCAAAATTGTCCCCTATTTTAGGTATAGGGGACGGGAGGCTATAAGATTCGCTCTCACATCTTTTTAAACATGCAAAAACTAAATTGTTAGGATAATGAGCATTGACTTGTATGGTAAATGGAGGTGATTGTATACCTAGCCCACTAAGGATCAATCCTTAGTGTTGATATGCCTTGTGGCTTATGAACATTGACATGATTTCAGTTGTAGGTGAGTGTGCCTATTGATAGCATGATGTTTGGTGACCATCCTCAATGCTTAGGCCACAATACTTAGGCCCTTGGTGCATATTTCGCGAGTGTGTATGAGAGTAGGGTTGTCAGAAAGGATTGAGTCTAGCGAGCCATTCGAGATCAACAATTTTTTTTGGCTCAACTCAAAAAGAATGAGATGAGATGAGTGTGATTGTTTTGTGTAGCTCAACAGGATAACAAGTTTATCTTGAGCTAATGCTCGCTCGCTCGACCTAACCTCGACATCTACGACATGTGCACCATGCTAGAAACTTTTTATGATCTCTGTCCAACAATTTGTTATTCCAGTTTAAGTACTACCTTTGAGTTGAGAGAATAAACTAACCTATGTTAAAGAAATGTCCGTTTATGGGACGCGGAGTTTCTGCTCCCGGACTCATCTGCACCCGCGTTGACGAAAAAATAAAAATAAATACTATAATAATTAAAAAAATCTATTTTTTTGTGGTAGATAATTTGATGCGTGAGGTCCGCTCCAAATTTTAACTTATTTGGACATCTGAGCAGCTCTCGGCAAAAAACAAAAAAATCGGGATCTGTAAAAAGTTTACTGTTCATGCACTGTTCTGACCCGATTTGTCTTTTTTACCGAGAGCTGCTCAGATATCCAAATGAGTTGAAATTTGGAGCGGACCTCACGCATCAAATTATCTACACACAAGAAAAAGGATATATATATATATATATATATATATATATATATATATTCTAGTATTTGTTTTGTTTATTTTTGGACCGGGAGCATATGAGCTTGGGCACCGAGTTGGATTTCCGTTTATGTTATTGCTATGTTAATGGGAGTGATATTTATAGTGTTTTTTCTTATGATGTTGTTGTGATCTACTTGGTTGAGAAACTCGCATTGGCTTAATAGATTTTCCATCGTCTTATGCTCAAAACTAACCTGAGATCGTTATAGGTGGAGCATAAAGTTCTTTTTTGGCTCCACCTTTAACTCGACTTAGTGAACTCGCTCCAATTTTAATGTGGGCTGAACTGAGCTGAGACTAACTCGCTCAATTTTAATGTGGGGTGAGGCGAGCCTAGTCTAACTCGCTCAATTTTAATGTGGAGTGGGCTTAGCCTAGTCTAACTCGCTCAATTTTAATATGGGCGAGTTGAGCTTAGTTTGAATCGATCACTCGATTGCAGTCGTATGTGAGCCTAGTCTAAGAGCATCTCCAATAATTTTCGTATTCGTAATATACCTATCTTTTTTGGTGGGTGTGTGTGGGTGGGGGTCGCCAAAAAAATCTCTCTAACTCGAGATCCCATAAATTCTTCAAAGCTCAAGCTCCCCCCTCCATTCCACGCGAAGATGGTCCTTCCCATAAAAGTGTCACGTCAGGTAATAGACATCGAAGTTAGTCGCACCGCCGTCGTCCCAGACCGCCGCCGCACCACCCGTCAGCCCTGCGCACCGTCAGCCGTGGACGGAGCTCGCCATCGTCGTCGCCCCATAGCATTGGCTACTCTCAGTAAAGTTTTTAAGAGAACTGAGAAAATACCTCACCAGAATTTCTTTTCTAAATTTTACCGACATCACGTAACACTACTTTTATGGGGAATTTTTAATGGAGCTCTGGTGGATGCTTAACACGAGTTGAAATTCTGGCAAGATAGAGAAACCTGTAATGAGAGTGCAAAATCCTAGCAAAGAAATGTGAAAAGCATCACGCGTAAAAAAGGCTGGCGACGGCCAGGAGCCAGTGGCGTCGTGACACGTGTCCATACGTCACGTCCCATGTACTGCTGACGAAGTGACGGCTGTAATTACGGGCGTCCCCCCCTGCCCCCTCCTTTTCCGCCGTCGACCTGTCTGACGAGCGGGGCCTACACGTACTTGGTTCACGCTTCGTCGGGTCAGGGACCGTGGCAGGACCCACCCGCGGCGCACCTCCCCACGTGCGAGCTCCCCGGACCCATCTCGCCGTGCCCGTGTGGGTGATAAGCTGGGCCCCATGGTGTCAGCCAAGTTGAGTGTGGGAGCAGGCGGATGGGTGAGCGGAAGGGGATGAACTGTTTCGCGTGCTGTTCCGGGGAAGAAACCAGCGACGCTGCTCAACACAGTTCACTGACTGTTCTCCCCTCCTCTCTCCTCGTTGGCGATTTGCATGTCTGCCCACCATGTTTTCCTCTATTATACCACTATATTATATCTAGTACTACAAAGAAATAGCAACAGGCGCACCATCGCGGACGCACAAGTTATAGAATGCTGACTTTGTTTAACGCGTTACAAACACAAATATTCATACATATGCACATGCATTCACTTTCATAAACGCATGTATGCACAGCTTATCCTTGTAAGCATCATTGAGAGACTGAGTTGACAGATCATCTTGAGATTGCCAAAGTCACTATAGACATCTCTGTGGTCAGCAACATGTCTTTTCCCACAAATTCTTATGGTTTATTTAGGCCAATATTTCACTGGCATAATTTTATTTGATAAATATTTATTCACACAATCACATTAACATGAGCAGGTAAAACACAAGCTAAACCTGCTAGAATATATAGCATCCATTGCCACGCATGGGCCATTAGTCTAGTTGAATTTACATGCAAGTGATGGTATACATCTACATTTTCTTTGTTTACATCCAAAGTATAGACTCTTTTTCCCATTGAAACATCAGGGTAAAATAGTCACTCTAAAGTCTCAATAAGTTTACTCTTTGATATTTATACGCCATATGTCAAGTGTTTTAGTAGGCAAAGGAAAACATATACCATTTTTTTTCTTCTGGAAAGAACTAAAACATATGACGCCTCACCCTCTATGCAGAGGCTCTTGCGTCGTCCCTCGCATGCAACTCGAAGGCAACCAAACCCTAGCCGCCCGAGCCTCCCCTCTTTTCCTCCCTTCCTGCCTCCGCCCAAGGAACTCGTCGCCCATCTGCACGACTTGCAGTGAAGGTGACAACGAGGCTCTATGCCTTGCTCTGCCATTGGACGCTCCGGAAGGGGGTGACGATCCTAAGTGTGAACGCGACGCCGATCTTTCCTGGCGGGTGGCGCTGCAGGTGTTGGTCATCCCTACCAGCTGCGTGGGCGACGTAATGGAGGCAGATGTTCATCATTGTCGTGGGTTCCTCCAGCGGTTGTTGATAAGTCTCCAACATATCTATAATTTTTGATTGTTCCATGCTATTATATTATCTGTTTTGGATATTTTATATGCATTTACATGCTATTTTATACTATTTTTGGACTAACCTATTAACCTAGAGCCCGGTGTCAGTTTCTGTTTTTCCTTGTTTTTGAGTTTTACAGAAAAAGAATACCAAACGAGTCCAAACGAGCTGAAACTTTATGATGATTTTTTATGGACCAGAAGAAGCCCACAGAGTATCGGAGATGGACCAGAAGAGCCACGAGGCATCCACAGGGGTGGAGGGCGCGCCCCCCTGCCTTGTCGTCGCCTCGTGGACCCCCCTGACTTGTCCCGACGCAAAAAATTCTTATAAATAGAGAAAACCCCAGAAACAAACCTAGATCGGGAGTTCCGTCGGCGCATGCCTCTGTAGCCACGAAAAACCAATCAGGAGCCCGTTCTGGCACCCTGCCAGAGGGGGAAACCATCACCGATGGCCATCTTCATCATCCCGGCAGCCACCATGACGAGGAGGGAGTAGTTCACCCTCGAGGCTGAGGGTATGTACCAGTAGCTATGTTTTTAATCTCTCTCTCTCTCTCTCTCTCTCTCTCTCTCTCTCTCTCGTGTTCTTGATTGGCACGATCTTGATGTACCGCGAGCTTTTTTTTATTATAGTTGGATCTTATGGTGTTCATCCCTCTCTACCTTATGATGAATTGAATTTTGAGGTTTTGTTATGTCGGATTGAATCTTTGGATGTGAGAGCACTTGATATATGTCTTGTGTGTTGGAAATATGCCCTAGAGGCAATAATAAAAGCATTATTATTATATTTCCTTGTTCATGATAATTGTCTTTATTCATGCTATAATTGTGTTATCCGGAAATCGTAATACATGTGTGAATAACAGACACCAACATGTCCCTAGTGAGCCTCTAGTTGACTAGCTCGTTGATCAACAGATAGTCATGGTTTCCTGACTATGGACACTGGATGTCATTGATAACGAGATCACATCATTGGGAGAATGATGTGATGGACAAGACCCAATCCTAAACATAGCACAAGATCGTATAGTTCGTTTGCTAGAGTTTTCCAATGTCAAAGTATCTTTTCCTTAGACCATGAGATCGTGTAACTCCCGGATACCGTAGGAGTGCTTTGGGTATGCCAAACGTCACAACGTAACTGGGTGACTATAAAGGTAGACTACGGGTATCTCCGAAAGTGTCTGTTGGGTGACATGGATCAAGACTGGGATTTGTCACTCTGTATGACGGAGAGGTATCACTGGGCCCACTCGGTAATGCATCATCATAATGAGCTCAGAGTGACCAAGTGTCTGGTCACGGGATCATGCATTACGGTACGAGTAAAGTGACTTGCTGGTAACGAGATTGAACGAGGTATTGGGATACCGACGATCGAATCTCGGGCAAGTAACATATCGATAGACAAAGGGAATAGCATACGGGGTTGATAGAATCCTCGACATCGTGGTTCATCCGATGAGATCATCGTGGAGCATGTGGGAGCCAACATGGGTATCCAGATCCCGCTGTTGGTTATTGACCGGAGAGTCGTCTCGGTCATGTCTGCTTGTCTCTCGAACCCGTAGGGTCTACACACTTAAGGTTCGGTTACGCTAGGGTTGTAGGGATATGTATATGCAGTAACCCGAATGTTGTTCGGAGTCCCGGATGAGATCCCGGACGTCATGAGGAGTTCCGGAATGGTCCGGAGGTAAAGATTTATATATGGGAAGTCCTGTTTCGGGCATCGGGACAAGTTTCGGGGTTATCGGTATTGTACCGGGACCACCGGAGGGGTCCCGGGGGCCCACCGGGTGGGGCCACCCATCCCCGGGGGCCACATGGGCTGTAGGGGGTGCGCCTTGGCCTGCTTGGGCCAAGGGCACCAGCCCCACATAGGCCCATGCGCCTAGGGTTCAAGGGGGCAAGAGTCCTAGGAGGGTAAGGCACCTCCTAGGTGCCTTGGGGGGGAGGGAAACCCCCCTTGGCCGCCGCACCCCCTAGGAGATTGGATCTCCTAGGGCCGGCCACCCCCCCTTGGCACCCCTATATATAGTGGGGGAGAGGAGGGACTTCATACCTTGAGTCCTTGGCCTTTGGTTGCCTCCTTCTCCCTCCCCAACACCTCATCCATCTCCTTATTGCTTAGCGAAGCTCTGCCGGAGTACTGCAGCTCCATCAACACCACGCCGTCGTGCTGCTGCTGGTGCCATCTCCCTCAACCTCTCCTCCCTCCCTTGCTGGATCAAGAAGGAGGAGACGTGGCTGTTCCGTACGTGTGTTGAACGCGGAGGTGCCGTCCGTTCGGTGCTAGGATCTCCGGTGATTCGAATCACGTCGTGTTCGACTACATCATCCCCGTTCTTTGAACGCTTCCGCTCGCGATCTACAAGGTACGTAGATGCATCCAATGACTCATTGCTAGATGAACTCCTAGATGATCTTGGTGAAACGAGTAGGAAATTTTTTGTTTTCTGCAACGTTACCCAACACCTGCACCGACTAAAGAGGAAGTTAATGATAATGATCAAGATACTTCTGATCAAGCTCCTACTGAAATTCGAAGGTCCACGAGGACACGTTCCGCACCAGAGTGGTACGGCAACCCTGTCTTGGAAATCATGTTGTTAGACAATGGTGAACCTTCGAACTATGAAGAAGCGATGGCGGGTCCGGATTCCGACAAATGGCTAGAAGCCATGAAATCCGAGATAGGATCCATGTATGAAAACGAAGTATGGACTTTGACTGACTTGCCCGTAGAACGGCGAGCCATAGAAAATAAATGGATCTTTAAGAAGAAGACAGACGCGGATGGTAATGTGACCATCTATAAAGCTCGGCTTGTCGCTAAGGGTTATCGACAAGTTCAAGGGATTGACTATGATGAGACTTTCTCACCGGTAGCGAAGCTGAAGTCCGTTCGAATCATGTTAGCAATTGCCTCATTTTATGATTATGAAATTTGGCAAATGGACGTCAAAACGGCATTCCTTAATGGTTTCCTTAAGGAAGAATTGTATATGATGCAGCCGGAAGGTTTTGTCGATCCTAAAAATGCTGACAAGGTGTGCAAGCTCCAACGCTCGATTTATGGGCTGGTGCAAGCATCTCGGAGTTGGAACATTCGTTTTGATGAGATGATCAAAGCGTTTGGGTTTACACAGACTTATGGAGAAGCCTGTGTTTACAAGAAAGTGAGTGGGAGCTCTATAGCATTTCTCATACTATATGTAGATGACATACTTTTGATGGGAAATGATATAGAACTTTTGGACAGCATTAAGGCCTACTTGAATAAGAGTTTTTCAATGAAGGACCTTGGAGAAGCTGCTTATATATTAGGCATCAAGATCTATAGGGATAGATCAAGACGCCTCATAGGTCTTTCACAAAGCACATATCTTGATAAGATTTTGAAGAAGTTCAAAATGGATCAGTCCAAGAAAGGATTCTTGCCTGTTTTGCAAGGTGTGAAATTGAGCTCAACTCAATGTCCGACCACGGCAGCAGAGATAGAAGAGATGAGTGTCATCCCCTATGCCTCAGCCATAGGTTCTATTATGTATGCCATGCTGTGTACCAGACCTGATGTAAACCTTGCCGTAAGTTTGGTAGGAAGGTACCAAAGTAATCCCGGCAAGGAACACTGGACAGCGGTCAAGAATATCCTGAAGTACCTGAAAAGGACTAAGGAAATGTTTCTCGTTTATGGAGGTGACGAAGAGCTCGTCGTAAAGGGTTACGTCGACGCTAGCTTCGACACAGATCTGGATGACTCTAAGTCACAAACCGGATACGTGTATATTTTGAATGGTGGGGCAGTGAGCTGGTGCAGTTGCAAGCAAAGCGTTGTGGCGGGATCTACATGTGAAGCGGAGTACATGGCAGCCTCGGAGGCAGCACATGAAGCAATATGGGTGAAGGAGTTCATCACCGACCTAGGAGTCATACCCAATGCGTCGGGGCCGATCAAGCTCTTCTGTGACAACACTGGAGCTATTGCACTTGCCAAGGAGCCCAGGTTTCACAAGAAGACAAGGCACATCAAGCGTCGCTTCAACTCCATTCGTGAAAATGTTCAAGATGGAGACATAGAGATTTGTAAAGTACATACGGACCTGAATGTAGCAGATCCGTTGACTAAACCTCTCCCTAGAGCAAAACATGATCAACACCAGAATTCCATGGGTGTTCGATTCATCACAATGTAACTAGATTATTGACTCTAGTGCAAGTGGGAGACTGTTGGAAATATGCCCTAGAGGCAATAATAAAAGCATTATTATTATATTTCCTTGTTCATGATAATTGTCTTTATTCATGCTATAATTGTGTTATCCGGAAATCATAATGCATGTGTGAATAACAGACACCAACATGTCCCTAGTGAGCCTCTAGTTGACTAGCTCGTTGATCAACAGATAGTCATGGTTTCCTGACTATGGACACTGGATGTCATTGATAACAAGATCACATCATTGGGAGAATGATGTGATGGACGAGACCCAATCCTAAACATAGCACAAGATCGTATAGTTCGTTTGCTAGAGTTTTGCAATGTCAAAGTATCTTTTCCTTAGACCATGAGATCGTGTAACTCCCGGATACCGTAGGAGTGCTTTGGGTATGCCAAACGTCACAACGTAACTGGGTGACTATAAAGGTAGACTACGGGTATCTCCGAAAGTGTCTGTTGGGTGACATGGATCAAGACTGGGATTTGTCACTCCGTATGACGGAGAGGTATCACTGGGCCCACTCGGTAATGCATCATCATAATGAGCTCAGAGTGACCAAGTGTCTGGTCACGGGATCATGCATTACGGTACGAGTAAAGTGACTTGCCGGTAACGAGATTGAACGAGGTATTGGGATACCGACGATCGAATCTCGGGCAAGTAACATATCGATAGACAAAGGGAATAGCGTACGGGATTGATTAAATCCTCGACATCGTGGTTCATCCGATGAGATCATCGTGGAGCATGTGGGAGCCAACATGGTTATCCAGATCCCGCTGTTGGTTATTGACCGGAGAGTCGTCTCGGTCATGTCTGCTTGTCTCCCGAACCCGTAGGGTCTACACACTTAAGGTTCGGTGACACTAGGGTTATGAAGATATGTATATGCAGAAACCCGAATGTTGTTCGGAGTCCCGGATGAGATCCCGGACGTCACGAGGAGTTCCGAAATGGTCCGGAGGTAAAGAATTATATATAGGAAGTGCTATTTCGGGCATCGGGACAAGTTTCGGGGTTATCGGTATTGTACCGGGACCACCGGAAGGGTCCCGGGGGTCCACCGGGTGGGGCCACCTGTCCCGGGGGGCCACATGGGCTGTAGGGGGTGTGCCTTGGCCTAGATGGGCCAAGGGCACCAGCCCCTATAGGCCCATGCGCCTAGGGTTTCCACCATGGAAGAGTCCATGTGGTGGAAGGCACCCCTAGGTGCCTTGGGGGGGAGGGAAACCTCCCCTTGGCCGCCGCCCCCCTAGTAGATGCCATCTACTAGGGCCGGCGCTCCCCCTGGCACCCCTATATATAGTGGGGGGGAGAGGAGGGATTTTACACCAGCCCCTGGCGCCTCCACCTCCCCCCGTTACGTCTCTCCCTCGTAGTCTCGGCGAAGCCCTGCTGCTGTGACGCCCTGCATCCACCACCACGCCGTCGTGCTGCTGGATCTTCATCAACCTCTCCTTTCCCCTTGCTGGATCAAGAAGGAGGAGACGTCTCCCGTCCCGTACGTGTGTTGAACGCGGAGGTGCCGTCCGTTCGGCGCTGGTCATCGGTGATTTGGATCACGTCGAGTACGACTACATCATCACCGTTCTTTTGAACGCTTCCGCTCGCGATCTACAAAGGTATGTAGATGCATCTAATCACTCGTTGCTAGATGAACTCCTAGATGATCTTGGTGAAACGAGTAGGAAATTTTTTGTTTTCTGCAACGTTCCCCAACAGTGGCATCATGAGCTAGGTCTATGCGTAGTTCTTCTTGCGCGAGTAGAACACAATCAGTTGTGGGCGTAGATTTGTCAACTTTCTTGCCGTTACTAGTCCTTTCTTGCTTCAGCGGTATTGTGGGATGAAGCGGCCCGGACCAACCTTACACGTACGCTTACGTGAGACCGGTTCCACCGACTAACATGCACTAGTTGCATAAGGTGGCTGGCGGGTGTCTGTCTCTCCTATTTTAGTTGGAGCGGAATCGATGAACAGGGTCCTTATGAAGGGTAAATAGAAGTTGACAAATCACGTTGTGGCTTTAACGTAGGTAAGAAAACGTTCTTGCTAGAACCCTAATTCAGCCACGTAAAACTTGCAACAACAATTAGAGGACGTCTAACTTGTTTTTGCAGCAAGTGGTTTGTGATATGATATGGCCAAAGTTGTGATGAATGATGAATGATCTATATGTGATGTATGAGATGTTCATGCTATTGTAATAGGATTCACGACTTGCATGTCGATGAGTATGACAACCGGCAGGAGCCATAGGAGTTGTCTTTATTCTTTTATATGACCTGCGTGTCATCAAGAAACGCCATGTAAATTACTTTACTTTATTGCTAAACGCGTTAGCCATAGTAGTAGAAGTAATAGTTGGCGAGCAACTTCATGGAGACACGATGATGGAGATCATGGTGTCAAGCCGGTGACAAGATGATCATGGAGCCCCAAGATGGAGATCAAAGGAGCTATGTGATATTGGCCATATCATGTCACGTTTATTATTTGATTGCATGTGATGTTTATCATGTTTTTGCATCTTGTTTACTTAGGATGACGGTAGTAAATAAGGTGATCCCTCACACTAATTTCAAGAAGTGTTCCCCCTAACTGTGCACCGTTGCGACAGTTCGCTGTTTCAAAACACCACGTGATGATCGGGTGTTTTATTCAGACGTTCACATACAACGGGTGTAAGACAGATTTACACATGCAAACACTTAGGTTGACTTGACGAGCCTAGCATGTACAGACATGGCCTCGGAACACGGAAGACCGAAAGGTCGAGCATGAGTCGTATAGAAGATACGATCAACATGAAGATGTTCACCGATGTTGACTAGTCCGTCTCACGTGATGATCGGACACGGTCTAGTTTAACTCGGATCATGTAATACTTAGATGACTAGAGGGATGTCTAATCTAAGTGGAAGTTCATTAATCATTTGATTAGTTGAACTTAATTATCATGAACTTAGTCTAAATATTTTACAATATGTCTTGTAGATTAAATGGCCAACGTAGTCCTCAACTTCAACGCGTTCCTAGAGAAAACCAAGCTGAAAGACGATGGCAGCAACTATACGGACTGGGTCTGGAACCTGAGGATCATCCTCATAGCTGCCAAGAAAGATTATGTCCTACAAGCACTGCTTAGTGACGCACCCGTTCTCCCTGCAGAACAAGATGTTATGAACGCTTGGCAGGCACGTTTCGATGACTACTCCCTCGTTTAGTGCGGCATGCTTTACAACCTAGAGCCGGGGCTCCAAAAGCGTTTTGAGAGACATGGAGCATATGAGATGTTCGAAGAGATGAAAATGGTTTTCCAAGCTCATGCCCGGGTCGAGAGATATGAAGTCTCCGACAAATTCTTCAGCTGTAAGATGGAGGAAAACAGTTCTGTCAGTGAGCACATACTCACTATGTCTGGGTTGCATAACCGCTTGACTCAGCTGGGAGTTAATCTCCCGGATGATGCGGTCATTGACAGAATCCTCCAGTCGCTTCCACCAAGCTACAAGAGCTTTGTGGTGAACTTCAATATGCAGGGGATGGAAAAGACCATTCCTAAAGTATTTGCTATGCTGAAATCAGCAGAGGTAGAAGTCAGAAAGGAACATCAAGTGTTGATGGTCAATAAAACCACTAAGTTCAAGAAAGGCAAGGGTAAAAAGAACTTCAAGAAGGACGGCAAGGAGGTTGCCGTGCCCGGCAAGCAAGCTGCCGGGAAGAAGCCAAAGAATGGACCCAAGCCCGAGACTGAGTGCTTTTATTGCAAGGGAAGCGGTCACTGGAAGCGGAACTGCCCTAAGTACTTAGCGGATAAGAAGGCCGGCAAAACAAAAGGTATATGTGATATACATGTAATTGATGTGTACCTTACTAGTGCCCGTAGTAGCTCCTGGGTATTTGATACCGGTGCAGTTGCTCACATTTGTAACTCAAAGCAGGGGCTGCGGAATAAGCGGAAACTGGCAAAGGACGAGGTGACGATGCGCGTCGGGAATGGTTCCAAGGTCAATGTGATCGCCGTCGGCACGCTACCTCTGCATC
The DNA here is from genome assembly GCF_018294505.1 of Triticum aestivum. Lineage (NCBI taxonomy): Eukaryota > Viridiplantae > Streptophyta > Magnoliopsida > Poales > Poaceae > Triticum > Triticum aestivum. The sequence goes on from NC_057795.1 coordinate 99,539,727, forward strand.
TCCCTTCGGGATTAGTTTTAAACCTTAATAATTGTTATTTAGTGCCAGCTTTGAGCATGAACATTGTATCAGGATCTCGTTTAATTCGAGATGACTACTCTTTTAAATCTGAGAATAATGGTTGTTCCATTTTTATGAGAGATATGTTTTATGGTCATGCTCCTATGGTGAATGGTTTATTCTTTATGAATCTCGAACGTGATGCTACACATGTTCATAATGTGAGTGCCAAAAGAAGTAAGGTTGATAATGATAGTCCCACATACCTGTGGCACTGCCGCCTTGGTCACATAGGTGTCAAACGCATGAAGAAGCTCCATGCTGATGGACTTTTAGAGTCTCTTGATTATGAATCATTTGACACATGCGAACCATGCCTTATGGGTAAAATGACCAAGACTCCGTTCTCAGGAACAATGGAGCGAGCAACCGACTTATTGGAGATCATACATACTGATGTGTGTGGTCCAATGAGTGTTGAGGCTCGCGGTGGCTATCGTTATGTTCTCACCCTCACTGATGATTTAAGTAGGTATGGGTATATCTACTTAATGAAACACAAGTCAGAAACCTTTGAAAAGTTCAAGGAATTTCAGAGTGAGGTTGAAAATCAACATGACAGGAAAATCAAGTTTCTACGATCAGATCGTGGAGGAGAATACTTGAGTCACGAGTTTGGGGCACACTTAAGAAAATGTGGAATAGTTTCACAACTCACGCCGCCTGGAACACCTCAGCGTAATGGTGTGTCCGAACGTCGTAATCGCACTCTGTTAGATATGGTGCGATCTATGATGTCTCTTACCGATTTACCGCTTTCTTTTTGGGGCTATGCTTTAAGAGACTGCCGCATTCACTTTAAATAGGGCTCCGTCGAAATCCGTTGAGACGACACCGTATGAATTGTGGTTTGGGAAGAAACCTAAGCTGTCGTTTCTAAAAGTTTGGGGATGCGATGCTTATGTCAAGAAACTTCAACCTGAAAAGCTCGAACCCAAATCGGAAAAATGCGTCTTCATAGGATACCCAAAAGAAACTATTGGGTACACCTTCTACCTCAGATCCGAAGGCAAGATCTTTGTTGCCAAGAATGGGTCCTTTCTGGAGAAAGAGTTTCTCTCGAAAGAAGTAAGTGGGAGGAAAGTAGAGCTTGATGAAGTATTACCTCTTGAACCGGAAAAAGGCGCAACTCAAGAAAATGTTCCTGAGGTGCCTGCACCGACTAGCGAGGAAGTTAATGACAATGATCAAGATACTTCTGATCAAGCCCCTACTGAAATTCGAAGGTCCACAAGGGCACGTTCCGCACCAGAGTGGTACGGCAACCCTGTCTTGGAAATCTTGCTGTTAGACAACGGTGAACCTTCGAACTATGAAGAAGCGATGGCGGGCCCGGATTCCGACAAATGGCTGGAAGCCATGAAATCCGAGATAGGATCCATGTATGAAAACAAAGTATGGACTTTGACTGACTTGCCCGTTGAGCGGCGAGCCATAGAAAATAAATGGATCTTTAAGAAGAAGACAGACGCGGATGGTAATGTGACCATCTATAAAGCTCGGCTTGTCGCTAAGGGTTATCAACAAGTTCAAGGGGTTGACTACGATGAGACTTTCTCACCGGTAGCGAAGCTGAAGTCCGTCCGAATCATGTTAGCAATTGCCGCATTCTATGATTACGAAATATGGCAAATGGACGTCAAAACGGCATTCCTTAATGGTTTCCTTAAGGAAGAATTGTATATGATACAGCCGGAAGGTTTTGTCGATCCTAAGAATGCTGACAAAGTGTGCAAGCTACAACGCTCGATTTATGGGCTGGTGCGAGCATCTCGGAGTTGGAACATTCGCTTTGATGAGATGATCAAAGCGTTTGGGTTTACACAGACTTATGGAGAAGCCTGCGTTTACAAGAAAGTGAGTGGGAGCTCTGTAGCATTTCTCATATTATATGTAGATGACATACTTTTGATGGGAAATGATATAGAACTCTTGGACAGCATCAAGGCCTACTTGAATAAAAGTTTTTCAATGAAGGACCTTGGAGAAGCTGCTTATATATTAGGCATCAAAATCTATAGAGATAGATCAAGACGCCTCATAGGTCTTTCACAAAGCACATACCTTGATAAGATATTGAAGAAGTTCAATATGGATCAATCCAAGAAGGGGTTCTTGCCTGTGTTACAAGGTGTGAAATTGAGCTCAGCTCAATGTCCGACCACGGCAGAAGATATAGAAGAGATGAGCATCATCCCCTATGCCTCAGCCATAGGTTCTATTATGTATGCCATGCTGTGTACCAGACCTGATGTTAACCTTGCCGTCAGTTTGGTAGGAAGGTACCAAAGTAATCCCGGCAAGGAACACTGGACAGCGGTCAAGAATATCCTGAAGTACCTGAAAAGGACTAAGGAAATGTTTCTCGTTTATGGAGGTGACGAAGAGCTCGTCGTAAAGGGTTACGTCGACGCTAGCTTCGACACAGATCTGGATGACTCTAAGTCACAAACCGGATACGTGTATATTTTGAATGGTGGGGCAGTAAGCTGGTGCAGTTGCAAGCAAAGCGTCGTGGCGGGATCTACATGTGAGGCGGAGTACATGGCAGCCTCGGAGGCAGCACATGAAGCAATATGGGTGAAGGAGTTCATCACCGACCTAGGAGTCATACCCAATGCGTCGGGGCCGATCAAGCTCTTCTGTGACAACACTGGAGCTATTGCACTTGCCAAGGAGCCCAGGTTTCACAAGAAGACAAGGCACATCAAGCGTCGCTTCAACTCCATTCGTGAAAATGTTCAAGATGGAGACATAGAGATTTGTAAAGTACATACGGACCTGAATGTAGCAGATCCGTTGACTAAACCTCTCCCTAGAGCAAAACATGATCAACACCAGAATTCCATGGGTGTTCGATTCATCACAATGTAACTAGATTATTGACTCTAGTGCAAGTGGGAGACTGTTGGAAATATGCCCTAGAGGCAATAATAAAAGCATTATTATTATATTTCCTTGTTCATGATAATTGTCTTTATTCATGCTATAATTGTGTTATCCGGAAATCGTAATACATGTGTGAATAACAGACACCAACATGTCCCTAGTGAGCCTCTAGTTGACTAGTTCGTTGATCAACAGATAGTCATGGTTTCCTGACTATGGACACTGGATGTCATTGATAACGAGATCACATCATTGGGAGAATGATGTGATGGACAAGACCCAATCCTAAACATAGCACAAGATCGTATAGTTCGTTTGCTAGAGTTTTCCAATGTCAAAGTATCTTTTCCTTAGACCATGAGATCGTGTAACTCCCGGATACCGTAGGAGTGCTTTGGGTATGCCAAACGTCACAACGTAACTGGGTGACTATAAAGGTAGACTACGGGTATCTCCGAAAGTGTCTGTTGGGTGACATGGATCAAGACTGGGATTTGTCACTCCGTATGACGGAGAGGTATCACTGGGCCCACTCGGTAATGCATCATCATAATGAGCTCAGAGTGACCAAGTGTCTGGTCACGGTATCATGCATTACGGTACGAGTAAAGTGACTTGCCGGTAACGAGATTGAACGAGGTATTGGGATACCGACGATCGAATCTCGGGCAAGTAACATATCGATAGACAAAGGGAATAGCGTACGGGATTGATTAAATCCTCGACATCGTGGTTCATCCGATGAGATCATCGTGGAGCATGTGGGAGCCAACATGGGTATCCAGATCCCGCTGTTGGTTATTGACCGGAGAGTCGTCTCGGTCATGTCTGCTTGTCTCCCGAACCCGTAGGGTCTACACACTTAAGGTTCGGTGACGCTAGGGTTATGAAGATATGTATATGCAGAAACCCGAATGTTGTTCGGAGTCCCGGATGAGATCCCGGACGTCACAGGAGTTCCGAAATGGTCCGGAGGTAAAGAATTATATATATGAAGTGCTATTTCGGGCATCGGGACAAGTTTCGGGGTTATCGGTATTGTACCGGGACCACCAGAAGGGTCCCGGGGGTCCACCGGGTGGGGCCACCTGTCCCGGGGGGCCACATGGGCTGTAGGGGGTGCGCCTTGGCCTAGATGGGCCAAGGGCACCAGCCCCTATAGGCCCATGCGCCTAGGGTTTCCACCATGGAAGAGTCCATGTGGTGGAAGGCACCCCTAGGTGCCTTGGGGGGGAGGGAAACCTCCCCTTGGCCGCCGCCCCCCCTAGTAGATGCCATCTACTAGGGCCGGCGCTCCCCCCTGGCACCCCTATATATAGTGGGGGGGAGAGGAGGGATTTTACACCAGCCCCTGGCGCCTCCACCTCCCCCCGTTACGTCTCTCCCTCGTAGTCTCGGCGAAGCCCTGCTGCTGTGACGCCCTGCATCCACCACCACGCCGTCGTGCTGCTGGATCTTCATCAACCTCTCCTTTCCCCTTGCTGGATCAAGAAGGAGGAGACGTCTCCCATCCCGTACGTGTGTTGAACGCGGAGGTGCCGTCCGTTCGGCGCTGGTCATCGGTGATTTGGATCACGTCGAGTACGACTACATCATCACCGTTCTTTTGAACGCTTCCGCTCGCGATCTACAAAGGTATGTAGATGCATCTAATCACTCGTTGCTAGATGAACTCCTAGATGATCTTGGTGAAACGAGTAGGAAAATTTTTGTTTTCTGCAACGTTCCCCAACATTGTGATGGGATATCCTTGGTGACGATGGGATGTTCTATTGATCCACTTGATGTATGTTTTGGTTATCAATTTGCGGATTCCCGTGGTGAGATTGGGGTAATCTATGCACAGGGGTTGGTACACGTTTTCATATTTCCTTTCTCCGGTAGAAATCTTGGGATACTCTTGAAGTTCTTTGTGTTGGATTGAATATTATGAAACTGAGATTGTGTGATGCATATCGTACAATTGACCCATAGATACTTGTGGTGATATTGGAGTATCTAGGTGATATTAGGGTTGATTGATGTGTGTCATATGGTGTTATTTTACTATGAACTCTAGGGATGTTTGTGATATTTATAGGAATAGCCCAATGGATTAATCGGAAAGAATAACTTTGAGGTGGTTTCGTACCCTACAAGCAATTTCATCTTATGTTCTCCACGATAGGAACTTTTGAGTGACTCTTTGTCGCATGATGAGGGATTGTTATATGATCCAATTATGTTATCATTGTTGAGAGGACTTACACTAGTGAAAGTATGAACCCTAGGCCTTGTTTCCAAGTATTGCAATACCGTTTTTGCTCACTTTTGTCACTTGCTACATTGCTGTTTTTATATTTTCAGATTACAAAAAATCCATATCTACTATCCATATTACACTTGCATCACCATCTCTTCGCCGAACTAGTGCAGCTATACAATTTATCATTGTATTGGGTGTGTTGGGAACACAAACTCTTTGTTATTTGGTTGTAGGGTTGTTTGAGAGAGACCTTCTTCATCCTATGCCTCCCACGGATTGATAAACCTTAGGTCATCCACTTGATGGAAAATTGCTACTGTCCTACAAAACTCTACGCTTGGAGGCCCAACATGAGTCTATAAGAGAAGGTTGCGTAGTAGACATCAGTTGTGCCCGATTTAATTCCCCGCATCCTATTCCTCGAGGTTTCCCTCTGCCTCAACCGATTTGGATTTGCTACCCTCTGTGCCGCCAAATCTCGAAGGCTTCGAGGTGGGGTAGCGGGAACCCTGGACTCGAGGAAGCTCCTAGACTTCAAATTGACCTTGAGGACAATGGCGCTCCTACGACAGTCTCTCTCTTGAGGGCATGTTGAGATTCCCTTCCTTCTATTTCCCGGTTGAAAACCTAGCTAGTGTGTTGGCCAGGAAATGACTGCCCTCCATCACCATGGCCATCCTTGAAGGCATCGTCTAGGGGTAGGGTGGGGGCTAGCGACATGTTGTGAGTTAGTGGGTGGATGCGATGATGGGTTTCTCTGGGTGAGCGACGATAGTTGTGGAGGCAAGGTGGAATGTTTTCTCGCAATCCTTCATTGGTATTCAAGCCAGTGGATGGCTTCCATGTGTAGTGGCATGACAAGAGTGAATGGATAGTGATTCCCTCTTCAAGTATTGGAGACAGGGTGTGTGGCAGAACTATAGTGTTCCCTTCATGCAGGAACGATCTTATTGCCCACTATGTTCTGGTGCTTCCTCGATTGATTCTGTTCTTTCTGCTTCATTTGTGCAATGGATTCTGGTCAAGTTTTACACTGGCATTTGCGATCCAAGCTTGCTTGGTCTCGAGTGTGCTCCACTTGCAATCTTGCGGTCTGTTTTCAAGTTTTTTTGCATGTGTAATCAATAACATTGGCTTCATTACTTTGAAGTTGGGTTGTTATGTTCTCTAAAAAAAAGCATTAGTTTGTTATTATAGCTAAATAAACGACCAAATAAATCCAAATGCGAAATTAATAGACCCATTTATAAAGGAAAAGATGCCAAGAATCAAGAGTTCATGAAAATGAAGGAACAATTGGGAATAAACCGTATGCATGTTGACAAAGCCGACCAATACAACACACAAAAAAAAACACCCCTAAGCAATATGCACCAAAGTGCCAAAACCTTGACCATGATGGAACCTGGACATGGGTCGACCCAATGCTTACAGGACAACAACCAGACCAGTTTGGCACCATCGACATGCTAACCGAACCCACACATCTTACTATATACTAACGCCGCCACCACTGCAAACCACACACGAACCACTCATGCACACTATGAAAAACGCCTACCAGAGAAGAATAGTTAATGCCCCGAAGGCAGACTATCCAAAGAGGGAGCGAGTCAAAGATGAATTCATTTCCTAATTCAGCAACACCAGGCCTAACACATTCACCCAAAGAGCACAATAGCTCTCGTAGAATGGTGACGATATCAAAACCGGGGTGCGACTAACGTCTGGAGAACCGCACGGTACTACCATAACTCCGCCAATTGGCCGAGGCCACATGGAACACCACAAGCCCATGGACGAACTTGATCATATCGCCGACCATTTCCACCCACACCACAAACTACCATATGTTACAACCGCTGCCGAATAGTGTCATCCTCACTGCCAACCTCATAGCCAGTTGCACCGTGGACAACCATCGACCTTACGAAGAATTTGAGAGTTTAAATTTCTGACTATGTACAAGTGACAACAACATGTTGGTGGGCGCATCTCTTCCATCCATCATATCGGCTCGCTAGGTTGCATCTCTGGCTATAAATAGCCCATACCTCCAACTAATTCTAGTTGGCTTTTCCATAGGAAACCAAGACAAGTGTTTTTGAGCAACCATCCTCGCAATGTTCTTGAGAGAATCCTTAAGTACAGGAAAAACCTAGATCCTGAAAGCAAAGTGATTGAGCATCACTGAAGGATCGGATTGAAGTTGAACTAAAACTTATTACTCTTGAGGATTGTGCATCTTACAGACGGTGGCATTGTTTAGATAATCCAACTCGTGGACTTGCCAAAAAACAAGTCTGTAAAGGTCCGGAGATCACCTCAAGATTTACCAAAAGTAATTAGGCGAGTTTTGAGGAACTTAGCTAAAAAAAGAACAAGATGAACACTTTTGTGTCTTCTGAGTTGTGGCTCAGTCTCTTCAACTCAGACATAGAGTTGTGCCAGCGAATTAAACTGGAGTAAACAAACCTTGTGTCTTCATCGAGCAAACATGTTCCAATTTCTTCACACTGCTTTACTTTGTATAATTTACATCTTCTGAAGGAACTGTCTCATTCCCTCTTTGAAGACTTTGTTGAATACTTTATGTCTTCGCTACATGTGACCATGTTGTGTTCTGTATTCGACATTTGTATTAGGAAGTGTGTCTGCTTATTCATTAGACTAGGCTACTTGTACGATAACATTGTTATCATGCTTTCTAGTCACCTCTTTTTTTCTTTCTTGAATTACACCCCCTCTATCTCCCTCCTAAACCCGGGCATGGATAGCCCCGCCCGACGACCCAGCCCAAAAAACCCAGGCCGATCCGGGCCGGGCTTGACTTTCGGCCGAGCTTGAGCCTTGTTTTGCATCCCAAAAGATAGTTTGGGCCGGGCTTGGGCTTCACTTTTTCTGTATTTTGGCATACACTAAAAACAACGTTCGGGTCGGCTCGGGCCTGAGAAATGAAATTCGGGCTTTTACAAGCCCAGCCCGAAACCCAGCCCAGCCCGATGTTTGCCCGGGTTTACTCCCTCCTCTCCCTCTCTCTTTGTGTTTTAGAAGTTCTGATTGCATGTTACTTTAGTTCTATGGTGAGTAGATTCACCATTTTCTCAATATTTGTTCACATTGCTCTGTGTTAGTTCTGTTTAGTGTTTTCTTCAAAGAATTTGGTCTTTTAGAAAATATATTAAAATCCCTCATTCACCTTCCTTCTAGTCGATATATTGATCCTACAATAGTAAGTATGCTCCATGAAGTAGAGACACAACAATTGTACAATTTCACTTTCGAAAGTGGGAGAAGTTATACTTGCCAAAATGAAAATAAGACTACTGAGAGGTCAAAATTGGGAAATTACACAAATCTTAGCAAGGGCGTCCATAAGATTTCAGCCTCCAACAAGGACACCCATGCAAACCGACTACTACTCATCGATTGCCCTATGAGCCTACGTCCTACCCCCCTCTCTCTCATCATCAAGAAAAGCCTATTAGAAAATCAAGAAAAGTCTATTTTTTCAGAAAGAAAAAAAAGCCTCAACCCTCAACTCTCAAAACACCCGCACATATTATTTTTTTCACAGAAAAGAGAAAAAGAAAACACCTAACGATAAAACTTTACCAAGGATTGCTCCAAGCAGCAGCTCGTCCTTCCCTTTTCCCAATCTCGCAGCTTCCATCTCTCTGACTCCTCCATCCTCCCGAAGCCGGAAGCCTGCCCAGTGCCCACCCCCCATGTCTCCCGCTGCTACCGCCGAGATCACAACCACCCTGCTCCTCTGCACCAGCAGCAGCATCGGAAGCAGCACAGGCTGCAGTGCAGACGGTTGCTGATTTCCCCGTAATCAAGCTCCCTTCCTTGCCTTTTTCTTCATCTTCTTCCTCCTCTCCTTCTTCCTCCTCTCCTTCTTCCTCCTCTCCTTCTTCCTGCAAGGTATACCGTACCCCAAGAATCGCACAAAGGACCACCCCTCTTCTTCCTCCAGAATCCAGCTGCTGCTGCTGCTAGTGGTAGTAACCAGCTAAGCGCTTCTTGATCTGTTCTGGTGTCCGTGTACATGGAGATGCGATGGGTGCGGAGGTAGCTGCGCTGTGCTGGGTGAGTAGTAGGTGAGCAGTGAGCTGCAGCTAGCGGCGAGCGCGGGGGAAGGAGATCGATGGAGGATCTGTACAGCATCCACCCGGGGATCTCGCGCGGCGGCGAGGGCGGCGCGGCCTGCAGCGAGGCGTCGGGGGTCGCCGGCGGGGCCAGCTCTCCTCCCCCGCCTCCGCCGCCTGCGGATCTGACGGAGCTGATGAAGGCGCAGATCGCCGGGCACCCCCGCTACCCCTCCCTCCTCTCCGCGTACATCGAATGCCGCAAGGTCCGTCCGTGTCCAGCTCCAGCTCCAGTTTGCATGCTGTAGCCCTCTAGTAGCTAGAGCTAGCTAGCTCGCTCAGCGCAGCTCATCGTCAGAAATTAATTGCCACGTTTGATTCTTGATTTGTCAGGTGGGCGCACCGCCGGAGGTGGCCGCGCTGTTGGAGGAGATCGGACAGCCGGAGAGGCGCGGCGGAGGCGCCACAGCCACCGGGGAGATTGGCCTCGACCCCGAGCTCGACGAGTTCATGGTAGGTACAGCCAGTTCAAGGCAGCTCGCTCCACTAATCCTGGCGCGCTAGCTCTTGCTTGTTATTACATGTGGAGATGACAACGCGGCTCGCGCGCGCATGCAGGAGGCCTACTGCCGGCTGCTGTCGCGGTACAAGGAGGAGCTGTCCCGGCCGTTGGACGAGGCCGCCTCCTTCCTCACCACCATCCGCTCGCAGCTCACTAATCTCTGCGGCGGCGGAGCCACCGCCACCTCGCCGCACTCCGGTATATAGTTTACATGCATCCATGCATTGCATCTCAGGCCTTGATTTTCTCCGGCTAGCCTCTGCGGCCTTGGATTCGTTCGCCATTGTTGTGTTGTGTCATGTGTGTGAAAGTGTTTGATGCTTTGTGTGTGAATGTGGCTTTGATGATGAATGCGTGCGTGCGTGCGTATGTGCGTTCTTGATAGGTCAAATCGTGTCCATGCAAATGGGGCGCAGGTGTGTCAGGCTACGGGGCCGGAAGAGTAAAGCTTTGGTGGTGCTCGTGTAGGGTTTTGTCCAAGGTTCCATCGTCCTTGCAGCTCCAACCTACCTATGCATGCTTCTCTCTCTATATCTCTCTCTAGATCCTTCTCTCTCTCTCTCTCTCTCTAGAGGCTAGTGAGGCAGGAGTAGCTACTAGCCTGCTATATGTAGACTTTGCAGGTCGGGCCGGTGATGGAACTTGAGAGAGAGCTGGGATGGGATGGCTTTGGAAAAAGAAAAGAATCTTGCTCTTGCATGCTGGTTAATCACTGGTGCCCAATGGTGGAGCTTTTCTTCTTGTTGTTGCTGTGGGGGCAAGTGAAGATTAGTTTTGCTGTGGCTAGCTCATTTCCCACAAACGTATTTTTATTTCGTCATGCTAGATATGATGTCTTGGTTGAATTTGTCAATTTATAAGTAAGTATTGTTTGTTTTTAGTTTTTGTAGTTTGAGGCATTTTTCTAACGAAATCTCATCCGAAGATAATGGGCTTGAGATTTCGTCGGATGCGTGTTACACTTACGGTTACTACATAAGCATCTTGTAATTGCAGTTTCGATAGGAGTAGGATTTTAGGTCCATCTCTTGTTTAAGAACTTGACTGATTGAAAATTAACAAGGCTATATGTCGAGCTGTTTCTGCTTGGAGCAATTGTTTCTTAAGCCATTCTACATCTGCAAATCCATCGAAATAGTAGCATCATTTTTTTCCAAGTTGTCATAACCACACATGTTTTTGCAAAACAATTTGTAAGTAAACATTTTCGAGCATGCATAGACATACACTTTTTTTTTACATAACATATGACAAACCTAAGGTTTTCAAGTTCGCGGTGGTGCTGAGAAATTAGGCCCACTTGACATGCAACGCGTGCATGGCAGCTTGTTAGCATTGATATCCTGCAAATAACCAAGGTGCAAATTATGTCGAATGCGTGCATTTGTAGATATCATAGTTATGTGAAATACGTGCTCTCAAAAGTGTAGCTTTGTCTTGTAATATTGGCAAGAACAAGATGGGTTTTCAGGAATTACTTGCGTTTCTATCATGAACATCCGAGTTTGGAGTGGTGAAAACACACAAGGTTTTGGGAACTTCATATGTTTAATAAAGTCAAAAGGACATTTTGTCACTGTGATGGCTGGGACATAGTAAACATGTTATTGGTGTTGCATATACCACCTAAGTAACAGTAGTTCTTGTGGCCAAAACAGTTCATGTTTTGTTTTTCCTGCCTTCTAGTGTATTTGGTACAATGCCAAGTGGCAAGTGGAAATGTACGGTACTACAAAGGAGCATGAAGCATGATCTTTACGTGCCTAGTTAATTTCTGAGTTTCCTATCAGTTTTACCACTTATCATTCTCTCATTAATGAGATAATTTTACCGGAACAGTGAAAAGTTGGTCTGTGTGCATGTTAAACCACTAACTCCGTACATGTTGAGCTTGGTCATGCGTAGCATGTTTACCTAGTTAAGGTTTCAAGTCATTGAGAATTTAGATTTTTTAGTATAAAGGGAAATGCATGTCGACCTTAAGTATTTGGTTGGAGCTTTATGTGACTATCCATCATAGCTATGCTAAGATTGAGTTAATGATACCATATGCAACTAGATTAACAATTCTTAAGTAGAAATGCTAAGTATTTGGTTTTCGCTCTAGTTAGGTCACACGTAAGAATTATCACTAAATAACAGACTATATTCACGATAGGTCAAACCATTATGGCAATTGCTTACATGATAGTCCTTAAGAATCAATAGGTATGTTCAGTTTGCTCGGACTGAACAAAGGTACTGGTGTGTCTATTCTAATTTTATTTATATATTTGTGTTTTCCATGATTATTCTGCACAAGTGAGGTTCAGATTTTTTTTCTTTTCAAAAGGGGATAGCCTTGACCTCTGCATCATCGTGATGCACACAGCCAATCAGATGATCTATCTGTAAGATAGAAATGGACAGCATTCCAAGCAGCAATTGTTTATGCCTAATTTGTGGACCTCACATAAGATTCGAATTATGATTCCGGTCTCCATATATTTTGACTTCGCTAATTGAGCCTGTCATCTTGTAGTGTGTCCCTTCCATCAATTCTGTCATTCTGATTTTCTTTGACGGGAAAAGTAGCCTCTCTACCCATTTCATTAAGGTGGGAAAATATCAAAAAGGAGTACAAGAATTTTTTACATTATGGCAAGAAAACGGAAGAGATAAAAGACGTAAGCTACATTTCTGGCTTGAGAGTCAACCGACTATGGTTAATTGTTCTCATCGACAAGATAAGCTATATCGAGCATGGTAAGGGAGGTCTCATTAATCATCACTTCGGTCAAGCGGCTACAGATGGCTTTATCACGGTTAAGAGTACTCTTGTTCCACCAATCCTCCAAAGAGAAGTCACGAGTCGGCCCTTGGGGGATAGATAGCCAAGTTGATACGATTCCCCAAACTCCACGGGTTAATAGGCATTCACGTGCAAAAGGCGCACAAGGTGCTCATTGGTCTAGAACCTGGTGAAACAAAGCTTGCAAAATCTCCTCATGTGGCAAACCTCTGATATCATGGAGATGTGGGAAAGGATGTTAGCATGATCAGCTAGGTGTGTCGTCACTTGAAAAGGTCACATTGCACTGCACAATATACATTTATTTCTGGTAGTATTTTAACACAAATTTTAAGTGTCCGATATGCACTTCACAGGAAATGCCCTATTGTTAGAATTTTGAAATATGCACAACTCAATTGCTAAAAGGTACTCCCTACGTTCCAAAATATAAGATTTTCTAACTTTTTTTCTAAATCAGATGTGTATAGACGCGTTTTAATGTGTTTGTTCAGTCATTTCAGTCCATATGTAGTCTATATTGAAGTACCCAAAACATCTTACAATTTGAAACGGAGGGAGTACATAGTAATATTATGTAGCTAGATTATTTGTATTCAACTATTCTTATTTATTACATGACCTGCCACTTCAAAACATTTTTTTTATCCAACAAAGTTCGTTACACCAAGCAATTAGGAAAAACAAGGAGAATAAGCAGTAAACATCTATATTTATTACAGCTCAAAACATATAGCTGTTGGAATGAAAAATTACATATAACCATATAGGTTATGTCACCTAGCATAACTGTTCCATTTTTGCGTCCTCTCTAGACCTTTTATTATGACGCGAGTAAGCCTAGATAGTACGAAAATGCTTCTTTTCTTTCTGACTATGCAAAGTCTTGAGGTCTTCGCTGAAGATCCAACATGTACTACAAACTCCGTCCCGGAGTATATATAGTTGCATCCATAGCTAGAAAGATTGAAGAGTTTTTTTTCCTGATGTCTGGTTTCAGAAGGTACAACTTGTACTAATGAAACTCAACTCACAATGCAAAAGAGCCATTTGCTTACATAGAACTTGATTGCAGTACTGGGAGTGTTTCCTAACGAGACAGCACCTGTATGGATAGCTGCATGAAAACTCCAGTCACGGCGAGAAAGTGCTTAAAATAGTCTCTGTTTCCTGAAGCACAAACTAAACTAGTCAGTTTGGCACCAGCAGTTCTTCAGTCGTATAGGGTTCGACAGATAAAGTGGCATGCTTTACATCTTATTTGCTTTGATGCATTGGGTGTTGCAGAACACGTTGACCTTTAGATAGTACAGACTCATGCATAGCACATCCTCATGGAGAAATTTCCAGTTCTGAATTTTCTTTGGTCGTCTACTCTTGAGACATTTTTCAGAAGTTTTTCTGTCTGCAGCTTCCCAAATTGTTGTTTGTCAAGTGTCCAACAGTACCTTGGGTTTGATTACCTGCTTATTGATGATTTCTTTGTTCTGCTTCTGAAGTAGTACCTCTTTCCAGTCCAAGCCTGGATCTCCTATATACTGTAGTACTGCCATGCAACCTGATCCTGACACAACACATTACTTTGTCTAACCCGTGTCTGATTTCCATGGTATCAATAATGCAAGATGAAATGGTGGGGTCGTCGGAGGACGAGCCGTGCTCGGGGGACGTCGACGGATCCGACGCCGGCATGCAAGAGCACAGCTCCCGGCTGGCTGACCACGAGCTCAAGGAGATGCTGCTCAAGAAGTACAGCGGCTGCCTCAGCCGCCTCCGGTCCGAGTTCCTGAAGAAGAGGAAGAAAGGGAAGCTGCCCAAGGATGCTCGGCTTGCTCTCATGGACTGGTGGAACACACACTACCGCTGGCCTTACCCCACGGTAAATGAGATCTCCAACCCCAGCTGCATCATCAACCTTGATCGCCGATCATCATTCATAGATGGAGACTGTGGTGTTTGCAGGAAGAGGACAAGGTGCGGCTCGCCGCGATGACGGGCCTGGACCCGAAGCAGATCAACAACTGGTTCATCAACCAGAGGAAGCGGCATTGGAAGCCGTCGGAGGACATGCGGTTCGCGCTCATGGAGGGCGTCACCGGAGGAGGTGGATCCTCTTCCGGCACGACACTCTACTTCGACACGGGCACGATCGGGCCATGAGATGGATGGATGATTGCTCATTTCCGGCGGCCATAAAGCTTATTGGCTCTATTGCACACAGACACGGCGGTTGTGTGATTAGTAGCAAGGGAGGGAGGGAGGGATGAATGAATGAACGATATCAGATACTAAAGATTTATTAATCAAATGGATGAATAGCCCCCATGACCATTTTGTCGAAATTATTGTGTATATGTATGGGCGCTGTAATCAGCTGGCTGTAATGTGATGGTGTACAAGCGAAATTTCAGGTGACCTGTAAAAACTTTCCTCAAGCTACTACCACAATAGCTAATTAATTAATCTGATTGTTTGTATCCCCTGCGGTTGCCCTGTGACATCCCTCTCGATAGGAAGGAGGAATCTGTTGGAAAGTTCAGCAAATTTACGATTATTTCTCATGAATAATTCATGACTAAAACGATACTACCTCCGTCCTGGTTTATTGGCCCTCTTAGTATTTTGTAATCAAATTTTGACAATGAATTTAATTAATAAAATATTAATGCATGTCACAAAAAGTAGTATCATTGAAAACTACGTTCAAATACTAATCCAATTACATAATTTTTTATGACATACATATACATTTTTTAGTTAAATTTATGGTCAAATTTTTGACACAAAATACAAAGTAGACCAATAAACCAGGGCGGAGGTAGTAGTTATTAGTATGCATAGTTTTAGCATACTAGATAAACAGGACAACATCATTGGACATGCAACAAATATCATAATTAGAGATATATAATTCGAGACATGATCACATGATCAGATTACAACGCAAGTACCGATCGTTCGTAGATGAAGTAGTCGAAGCAGAGGTTGGTGACAATGGCCCTGCGTGGGTGCGTGACGGTAGTACTACTTTGTGCATTTTCAAAGCAAATCAAAAAATCATTATAAAAATAAATCAAACCAAACCAATTTTATGATTTCTAGTTTTTGATACAGTAAGGCTTAATCAAATTAAAATATATATTTATATTTCTTGAGCGAACAAGCAAACAAGCAGTCGAGCACGTGAGCTTGTCTCGCTTGCCTTATCAAACATTTACACGACCAGACACAATCTTAATTACCTCACATCTACTCTTCACCAGGTCAGTAAGCAAATTAAGTGGTTTTAAAGTTGCTATCGTGGTTCGTATACTCTAACTGACCAATCATAGTACCGCATAAAAGATTAAAAGGAGTTGTGATCTGCTCGCTCAGACCCATGAAAAACTTAATGGGTAGATCAATGGCCCAAAAGAGCTTGGAACGTAGTCATTTTTGTTGTACATGAGTCAGATTCCCTGCTAAACACGTCCATTTTTCGTATAACACAGTTCTTTTTCCCTAAAAAATGGTAATCACGATCCATAAACAACACAAAGTATGCATTGCACATTTGCATGCTGCATGCATGACCCTCCATCAAGGCATGAATCCATGCATATAGAATATACATAGTTATATACTGATTGTATAGAAAATTATGTTACTTCCAAATTCACGTCAACTTGATTATTATGGTATATGCTGAATCCACACCGAGATAATTTAACATATACCGGAATCGAATCATATTTTAATTTTGTACCATATTTATCGAAGTATCAATACCATACAAACCAAAAAACCATATAAACCCGAATCATATAAACTGAATGCAGTTAGTAGTAGCCAACTGTTTTTTTTTTGAGACAAGTAGCCAACTGGTACGCAACGCACAACTTGTTCGTAATGATGGGCTAGCCCCATCTAAGGGCCTTAAGCGTTTTGTTTCTTCGAAGGCTCCTCCAAGTTTGGAAGCTTCCAAAAGCTTATGGGCCTGTTTTTTTTTCTTCCCTGTGGTTTTTAATCGGTTTTTGTTTGTTTTTCCCGTTTCATCTCTACTTCTTCTCCACTTTTTCACTCGGTTTTGTTCCTTTTTCATCTGAATTTGTTTGCTCTTTTCCTTTTATTTTTTATTTGAATAACATAGTGAGCATTTTCCAAATTTCATGTTTTTTAATTTATGAACATTCTTTGATTTAGTGAGCATTTTTTAAATTTAGGATTTTTTCCCAAATACCTCATTTAAAAAAAAATCATGAATTTTTAAATTCATGAACTTTTTTCAAATGCACACACTTTTTTTAGTTGACGAACATTTTCTGAATTTCATGAATTTTTCTAAATGTTTGAATCTTTCTTCAAATCCGCAAACATGTTTTCAATTTGTTATTGATTTTTAAATTTGCAAATATTTATTGTATTACTTGGACATTTTTTAAAATTTTCAAATGTTTTTTGAATTCATTAACATTTTTTCAAATCAACACATATTTTTTGCATTCGTATTTATTAAAATTTTGGAACTTTTTTTCACTCATGAACCAGTAAAAATAGAGAAAATGAGCAAAAAAGCGAGCCAAGGCAAGCGAGCGAGCAAGGCGAGGGCATGAGCGAACACCTTTTTTGGGCCACGACACACTGACTACGCACGAGTGCGCACTAACGACCTAGCGCTGAAGCACCAAATAGGGGCTTCTGGGCTAAACTTGGGTTTCAACCAAGCTAGATTCTAGCCTGAACTATGGAAGTACCTGGTTTTAAGCCCATCAACAGGGAAATTAATCCTTTTTATTTAGGAAAGGCCTTCATGGCTTCAAATAATAGTCTCCTGAGGTTCTGAACACTGGTGGGTCAGGCCGGGCGTGGACTCATCTTATCTTTGGCCAGACACAAAGCTAGACTCTCGGGCCCATCCTGAAAACATATGTAAGGGAAGCTAGGGATTATCTAGGGGGCTAAGGGGGGAGGGGATCACATTCTAGATCATCTTGGAGCTAGGGTTTTCATCTATCCCCATCTCCCTTCTCTCTAATGCCAGGTCGTGAGCGGGTAATCCTAGAAACAAATCTTTCAGATCACCCAGTGAGCACTCGATCAATATAATCACTGTTGGGGATATAACCCCACGATATGACCCACCATATTGTGCCAGGTCTTATTAGTGGCGGCTGATGCTTCAAGACTCAAGGCATGCCGGAGCACTCTAGCCGGGGTTAGCGGGGCGACTCGCCAAGCGGCCCGGCTTGAGGCCCAACATCCAAAGATGGAGGCTCATGCTCATAAGTGCAAGTCGCCTAGAGTTTCCTTGCTTACAGAATAAAGCGAGTTAGAAACAGTCTAAGTCACGGGTCCTAGTACGACCCAGACTCTTGTAAGCCCAGGGCCTCGACCTTTATATAAAGGCGAGTTCCTGAGGTAGATATGGCTAAGTTACAATCGTTCAATAGCTAGCTCAAGTGAATCTGCTCCCTTGTAATTGATCATCCAACAGTAAACAATAAGCAGGACGTAGGCTATTACCTTGATCGTGAGGGACCGGACCTGGGTAAATCCACGTCTCTCAATCTGATCAACCCCGGGAAGCTAACCGCCCGGTTGCGATGGACTCACGACTAAGTCCTCACACTAGGACATGTGATGTGACAAAACTACGGCAGTCGGCGCCCACCGTGGGGCCAACACACGGTGGTTTCGAGTTCTTGAAGGGCTCTTTCCCAGGGATCGAGCGGTACACTGTTGGTAGGATGACGAAGAGTCGCCGTGGCAAACTTTACATCGACGATGCCGTTTGGGGCCTCGAGGTCGACTCAACCGAGTACGGGTACCGGGTCCCCTTCGGTAAAATCCATGTCTTCATCGGCAAGATCGACGGATCTGAGCCTGAGCCGGACTTCTACACTGACCTGGTCGAGCCGGCTCGGCGTGCGCAACCCACCGAGTTTCAAGCTGGCCACAACCATGTCTTTGTTGGTTTCACGCAAGGTGTGGAACTTGCGGAAAACTCCACGTCTAGAGGAGAGACTCTCGTCTACCCAGGTGATGAGTCCTCAATGGGAGACATAGAGTTAATTTATTAGCTTAATGACGGCGGGCCTGGGGGCTGTGCCGACGGCAAAATTATTCCGGACCCCTATGAGCCGCCGTGCCGAGCCGCCATCTTTATGACGGGGACGTTGCTGGCTCTCAACTCTTCGGTGGCTGGAGCGATGGTGACAAGTGACCCTTCAGCTCCAGCCGCTGGTGTGTCCAGCTCGATCAGGCCGCCATTTCAAGTCTTATCTGAGTTGATGACCGCCCTGACGACCTTGCTGGTGATGTCTACTACATAACTTTATTCTTGTAGACTCGTGTTGGGCCTCCAAGCATAGAGTTTTGTAGGACATTCACAATTTTCCCTCAAGTGGATGACCTAAGATTTATCAATCCGTGGGAGGTGTATTCTTAAGATGGTCCCTCTCAAACAACCCTGCAATCAAATAATAAGAAGTCTCTTGTGTCCCCAACACACCAAATACAATGGTAAATTGTATAGGTGCACTAGTTCGGCGAAGAGATGGTGATACAAGTGTAGTAACAATAGTAGATATTGATTTTTGTAATAGGAAAATAAGAAACAACAAGGTAGCAAGTACTGGAAAATGAGGCCTAGGGTCCGTACTTTCGCTAGTGGAATCTCTCAACAATGCTAATATAATTGGATCATATAACCATCCCTCAACGTGCGATGAAGAATCACTCCAAAGTTCTTATCTAGCGGAGAACATAAGATGAATTTTTTGTAGGGTACGAAACCACCTCAAAGTTATCCTTTCGGATCGATCTATCCAAGAGTTCGTACTAAAATGACACCAAGTTATCCTTTCTGATCTATCTATCTAAGAGTTCATACTAAAATAACACCATATGATAGACATCAACCAACTCTAATGTCACCTAGATACTCCAATGTCACCACGAGTATCCGTGAGTTGATTATATGATATGCATCAAACAATTTCAGTTTCATAATACTCAACCCAACACAAAGAACCTCAAAGAGTGCCCCAAGATTTCTACCGGAGAAACAAAGACGAGAACTTGCATCAACCCCTATGCATAGACTACCCCAATGTCACCTCGGGAATCCGCGAGTTGAGTGCCAAGATATACATCAAGTGCTCTCAAATCCAACAAAGTGTTCAATCCGATAAAAGTGAAATCTCAAAGGGAAAACTCAATTCATCACAACAAGATAGAGAGGGGAAAACACCATATGATCCAACTATATTGACAAAGCTCGCGATACATCAAGATCATGCCAAATCAAGAACACGAGAGAGAGATTAAACACATAGCTACTGGTACAAACCCTTAGCCCCGAGGGTGGACTCGTCCTCCTCATCATGGTGGCCATCAGGATAATGAAGATGGCCTCTGGTAATGTTTTCCACCTCTGGTAGGGTGCCGGAACAGGGTCTAGATTGGTTTTTTGTGTCTACAGAGGCTTGCGGTGGTGGAACTTCTGATCTAGGGTTATTTCTGGAGGTTTCTGTATTTATAGGAGTTTTTTGGCGTTGGTTTCACGCGAAGATGGGCTTCGAGGGGCCCATAACCCACCAACACATGGGCAAGGCACCTGGCTCACCTGGTAGGTTGTGCTCACCTCCTTCACCTTCTGATCTTCCCATGAAGCTTCTAGTGCCTCTTCTGTTCTAAAAAAACATCAAAAAGTTTCGCTGCATTTGGAGAACTTTGATTTCCGCACAAAAAACAACACCATGGTAGTTCTGCTGAAAACAACGTCAGTCCATGCTAGTTTCATTTAAATTATAATATAAAATTGCACCCAAACCATATAAAATTGTTGTAAACATGGCATGAATACTTCATAAATTTAGATACGTTGGAGACGTATCAGCTAGCGACTAAAGTTACTGCGGAAAACCAGGAAGAACGCAATGCAGAGATTGCAAAGATCCGGGAGCATATGACTAAAGCCCAGGAGGATATTAATACTGAGAGTACCCAGACATCCACATTGCAAGCTCATATCCATGTAGAGCTGGAGCGCCTAAAGTCAGAGGCTTGGCACTTAAACCTGGATCAGAACGCCTCTAATGCAGTTCATCGGAGGAGTGATACGTCTCAGTCGTATCTATAATTTTTGATTGTTCCATGCCAATATTCTACAACTTTTACATACTTTTGGCAACTTTTTATACTATTTTTGGGACTAACATATTGATCCAGCGCCCAGTGCTAGTTCATGTTTGTTGCATGTTTTTTGTTTCGCAGAAAATCCATATCAAACGGAGTCCAAACGGGATAAAAACGGGCCGAGATTATTTTTGGAATATTTTTGAATTTTGGGAAGTGGAATCAACGTGAGACGATGCCCGAGGGGGCCACGAGGCAGGGGGCGCCCCCTAGGGGGGTGGGCGCGCCCCTGACCCTCGTGGCCACCCCGTAAGGCAGTTGGTGCCCTTCTTTCGCTGCAACAAAGCTAATATCCGGAGAAAAATTGTGTTCAAAGTTTCAATCCAATCGGAGTTACGGATCTTCGGGAATATAACAAACGGTGAAAAGGCAGAATCAGGAACGCAGAAAAGAGAGAGACAGAGAGACAGATCCAATCTCAAAGGGGCTCTCGCCCCTCCCATGCCATGGAGACCATGGACCAGAGGGGAAACCCTTCTCCCATCTAGGGAGAAGGTCAAGGAAGAAGAAGAAGGGGGCTCTCTCCTCTCTCCCGGTGGTGCTGGAACGCCGTCGGGGCCATCATCATCACCGTGATCTACACCAACACCTCCATCATCTTCACCAACATCTCCATCACCTTCCCCCATCTATCTACAGAGGTCCACTCTCCTGCAACCCGCTATACCCTCTACTTGAACATGGTGCTTTATGCTTCATATTATTATCCAATGATGTGTTGCCATCCTATGATGTCTGAGTAGATTTTTGTTGTCCTATCGGCAATTGGTGAATTGCTATGATTGGTTTAATTTGCTTGTGGTTATGTTGCTGTCCTTTGGTGCCCATCATATGAATGCGCGCGTGGATCACACCATAGGGTTAGTTGTATGTTGATAGGACTATGTATTGGAGGGAAAGAGTGACAGAAGCTTCAACCTAGCATAGATATTGATGCATACGGGATTGAAGGGGGGCCAATATATCTGAATGCTATGGTTGGGTTTTACCTTAATGAACGTTACTAGTTGTGGATGCTTGCTAATAGTTCCAATCATAAGTGGATAGAATTCCAAGTCAGGGATGACATGCTAGTAGTGGCCTCTCCCACATAAAACTTGCTATCGGTCTAGTAAAGTAGTCAATTGCTTAGGGACAATTTCACAACTCCTACCACCACTTTTCCACACTCGCTATACTAACTTTATTGCGTCTTTATCTAAACAGCCCCTAGTTTTTATTTACGTGCTCTTTATATTCTTGCAAACCTATCCAACAACACCTACAAAGTCCACTACAAAAAAAGACACATCCGTGACATTTTGGGCCGAACGAATTTTTTTTCTGTCATACATATGACACTTCTATGATGATAATTGTGACAAAACCCGGTATCATCATAGATGTGGTGGGCTCCTACTTCTATGACAAAAAATCATGACAGAAAATGGGCTTTTCGTCCTGGGCGGGCCGGTGACGCAGCTGCATGACATTCTTTGGGCCGTCCATGACGGAAAAAACCGTGGTAGAAGCGAGGGCGAGGAAAATTTTGGGGAGTTCCCGGTTACGGTGGGAGGTCGGGGGCTGAGCGATGCGCGTTTCTCTCATACACGTACGCGCGTGTGTGCGGGGCGTTGGCTCTAACTGAACCCGAGCGAGGCGTTGGGCTCTAACTGAACCCGAGCGATTGCACTGCAGGCTACGCGTTACTGAACCCGAGCGATCGATCGATGGCTGTTAACTGAACCCGATCAAGCGATTCCTTCGCTACTTCTGCTAACTAATGCCGATCGATTGGATGAACTATGAGCGTTGCGGGGGGGGGGGGGGTGGATGAACAGTGAGCGGTGGCGTTGCCTCTGGATGAACAGGACCCCATGGTGTGGAGGGCTGGATGAACAGTAGACGGTGGAGGGGTGCCCGTGGAGGGGTGGATGAACAGGACCCCGTGGTGTGGAGGGCTGGATGAATAGTAGACGGTGGAGGGGTGCCCGTGGAGGGGTGTATGAACAGGACCCCGTGGTGTGGAGGGCTGGATGAACAGTAGACAGTGTAGGGGTGCCCGTGGAGGGGTGGATGAACAGGACCCCGTGGTGTGGAGGGCTGGATGAACAGTAGACGGTGGAGGGGTGCCCGTGGAGGGGTGGATGAACAAGACCCCGTAGTGTGGAGGGCTGGATGAACAGTAGACGATGGAGGGGTGCCCGTGGAGGGGTGGTTGAACAGTAGCCGATGGAGTAGCGCGCGGTGGAGGCTGGATGAACAGGAGCCCGTGGAGGTTGGAGGAGGTCAACGGTAGCCCGTGGAGGCTGGAGGAGGTCGACGATGGAGATGAACAGTATCCCATGGAGTCTCGTTTTGTGGTATGCCACACCCCTCCTGATGAACAGGACCTCCGTTTCGACCGTAGCACTCCAACACAAGTCTGTTTCGTCCGCTTTGCGGTATGCCACACCCCTCCCGATCAACAGGACCCCCGTTTCGACCATAAGAGGTCCGTTTCATCCGTTTTGCGGTACGCCACACCCCTCTTGATCAACAGGACCCCCGTTTCGACCGTAGGAGGTCCGTTTCATCCGTTTTGCAATACGCCATACCCCGCCCGATCAACAGGACCCCCGTTTCGACCATAGGAGGTCCGTTTCCTCCGTTTTGCGGTACGCCAGACCCCTCCCGATGAACAGGATCCCACTTCGAATGTGGCCGGTCGAACACAAGGCCGTTTCCTCCGTTCCGTGGTACGCCAGGCCTTGTTTCCATCGTCTGTTCTGTCCAAGCCCTCCCGATGAACACAACCACACATTCCGTTCTGACCCAGCAGGTTGGCTCCCCATGAACACGACGACGCCGCTGTTTCTCCATTCCGACCCAGCCAATGTACACGAGCCCTAGTCGTACGTATATATGCGCGAGTAGGCGTTCGATACCCCGCCCGTATGTACACATACGTGGCCATATTTTCTTTCTTGCACCCTGGCCGCTGTACGTACGTGTACATGCTACGTGCGCGCCTCTACTACGACATGTGCGCGCCTCTACTACGACACGTGCGCGCCTCTACATCGACCAGTATATATGTACGTACACGTTCGCGACCAGAATGACAATGCTACGTACGCTTCGACCAGGTGGGTCCCGACTGTCAGGCCCTTCCTTGCGTGCGAAGATGTAGCTGGTGGGTCTCAGCAGTCATGGGGGCGAATCATTTTTTTCGAACGCACTTCCTTGCGTGCGAAGATGTAGCTGGTGGGTCCCAGCAGTCAGGGGGGCGAATCGTTTTTTTCCGGACGCACTTCCTTGCGTGTGAAGATGTAGCTGGTGGGTCCCAGTAGTCAGGGGGAAACGTTTTTTTCGCGAAATACAGTGACCCGTCTGGTGGGTCCCAGTTGTCAGGTGGAGGAATCATTATTTTCCGCGTAATAAGGAGGCACTTCCTTGCTGCGGCCGTGGACCCAGCTGTCAGCCTTTCCACGTACAGTCCAGATCCGATGGAAGCTGTTCATTGACCATGTTGACCACGCCGTGCCGAGAGCACCAGGGCGGTGGACGACGGCGAGGCCTAGGAAGGGGACGATGCAGCAGTGGATGCCCACACGTAGAGGAGTACGAGGGTTCACTGGTTCACTGCGGTGTGAGGCTGCCGTCACCGCAGAATAACAGGGGGTGTGGGTGAGTAGAGGGATGGCCTGGCTAGCGATGGGAGTAGTAGGCGGCGGTGAGGCCTCCGCCACATCGCATCTGGCCACGGGAGGCAGGAGCACGAGGCACGACCGGCGCTGGTTTGGGCGGCTCGAGCAAGAAGACCAGAGGTTGAAGAAGCACTACGACCGTTGGATGGACATCGTATGGTCACTGGAGCTAGAATCGTGCATATTGACTAAGTTGACAAAGCCCTCCATCCCCGTCAACTTAGTAGGCCCACAAGTCAGCCTGCCACTATACTGGGTCCTAGCTAATAGGGGGAGTAATCATTTTTTTGTGCGTAATAAGGAGGCACTTCCTTGTGTGCAAAAATATAGCTGGTGGGTCCGAGCTGTCAGCGACGGTAATGTTTTTTTCGCGAAATACAGAGGCCCTTTCGGTGGGTCCCTGATGTCAGGTGGAGGAATCATTATTTTGTGCGTAATAAGGAGGCATTTCCTTGCGTGCGGCCGTGGACCCAGCTGTCAGCCTCTCCACGTACAGTCCACTTCAGATGCATGTCGGTCATTGACCACGTTGACCAGGCCGCGCCGAGAGCACCAGGACGGTGGATGACGTCGAGGCCTAGGAAGGGAACAACACGGAGGCAGGGAAGACTCGGCAGTTGTTTCCCACGCGGAGGGGAGTACGACTGTACGAGGGTTTACTTGTTCGTCTGCCATCGCCGGAGAATAACAGCAGGTGTGGGTGAGTAGAGGGATGGCTAGGCCAGCGATGGGAGTACGGTGGGGGCGGTGAGGCCTGCGCGGCAGCACAGCCGACCGCGGGGAGGAGGGAGCAGGCAGTCCTACCGGCGCTTGTTTTAGCGGCTGGAGCAGGAAGAGCAGAGATTGAAGAAGCACGACAGCCGTTCGATGGACATCCAACAGTCACTGCTTGTGCATCAACCTTTTTTTAGGAAAGCCTCAAATTTGTGGAAAACAACATACAACCCATCTGCCATTATTTCTAATAATTTACAACCCATTTGCTAATTCTTAAGGTTTTTTTTGGAGCCCATATTCTTTTTGTTAGCATTACAACCCATATTGAGGCCAAGGTTAAAAAATTATACGAAATTTTGCATATTTTGGTGCGGTCCGAACTGTTTTTAATCCCGAAATTTCCACTCACATTCAAACTGATTTTAAAAAGAAATGTATATCAATATAAAATCCAACAAATTCTCCACGCATAAAAAATAATGTAATTTAAAATCTCGAAATGAAAAAAGATATTTGAAACTAATTGCCGGTTTGATGTGTTTTAAAAATGTACAACCCATTTCTCATTACTGATAGGCCATTTTCTCGGCCAGCCGAATGAAGCTCTCCTTGTGTTGAAAGATTTGCAGCCCAACAGGCCTGACAAAGCGACTTACTTGGCAAATCACAAAAAAACTGGGTTGTGGCCGTGGACCCAGCTGTCAGCCTCTCCATGTACGGTACTCTTCTGATGGAAGTCGGTCATTGACCACATTTACCACACTGCGCCGAGAGCACCAAGGCGGTGGACGACGGCGAGGCCTAGGAAGGGGACGACGCGGAGCCAGGGAAGACGCGGCAGTGGATGCCCAGCGGAGAGGAGTTCGAGGGTTCACTGGTGCGGCTGCGGCGTGAGGCTGCCGTCGCCGCAGAATAACAGGTGGTGTGGGTGAGTAGAGGGATACCCTGGGCCATCAGTGGTAGTAGTAGGGGGCGGTGCGGGTGGTGTGCCCGCACGAAGGCTATGGGCTCTACGTCACTTACCACAAGCTCGCCCATCACCAGAGCGTGTGTCCGCTCGCGCCCTGCAAATGCCCGGTGCCCGTCTGCGGCTATGAAGGCCCGCTGCTGGCGCTCTACCACCACATCAGCAACACGCATCCCATGCCCGTGCAAAGGATCCAGTACGGCAAGGTGCTCCAGCTGCAAGTTCCACTATCGGAGCCACGACTCTTGCTGTTCGCGGAGGAGGACGGCCGCGTGTTTTTCTTGGTCGGCGGCGTGCTCGACATCGGTGCGCCTATCACCGTGTCGGTAGTCTGCATTAGAGCGGGGGCGTCCCCACTGCTGCACTACGTGGCCAAGCTGTGGGCGAACGGCCCGCCGGGGGAGCCCAAAGGCACGACCGACACCATCAAGGTGGAAATGGAGGTGACAAGTAGCAAGGATCCCAGCGACGTCGACGTGCAGGAGTTGACCTTCTTCACAGTTCTGCACAAGCTACTGGCCGGGGCTAAGCTGGCGTCCCTCCACATTCAGATTGACAAGCTCACTTCCTAAATGTTTCTACAGTGCCTTCTATTTATCTTAGTAATATGCTAATATAGGGATTACCTCGGTCTACTTTAGCTTAAGAAATGGTGGGTTTTGGTGGCGATGCAGCAATTACTTCGACATCAGATCAGTAATTTCCAACAGTCGAACGGATATTTTGTGTCTGTTGGATATAAAGTTCCTTTGGGTAAGAAGTACTAGATAAATATAGATGTATGTAGACGTATTTTAGTTACTGATCCACTTTTTATCCATTTTGATGACAAGCACTCCCTCCGTTCCACAATACATGCCTTCCATTTGTCAAAATATAGATATATCTAGACAGGTTTTAGTATATAGGTACATCCATGATAGAGCCAGTCGGATGGTTGAGAACACTACAATTTGTAGCTACAGATGCGTGTGTGACTCCCAGATGTAGAAGCTGGGGGTCATCATCCTCCTTTTTGAGAAAAAACAGACGCCTGTGTGAGAGGACGAGTGCGTGCGTGCACCTCTTATCTTCCTGTATAACATACTAAACTCAGAGTACAAGTTTTTGTGGGTGGCACGATGGTGCGTGCGAGAAGTCCCGAGAGATAGGTTTAATGCGTCTAAAAATACTAGCCTATAGCTCGCCACGCAGCTATTCCTGTCGAACGCCCCATTAACCATAAGATATGTATACGACGGTGCCAGTTATTGCACGTACACAGTAGAAAAAGTACACCACGGCTAAGAACACGTGCCCACGTAACGCCATCCGAGAATAGTGCCGCACTTCGAAACTAGAACCATTAATAAATTTTGAGCTTGCGTCTCGTCACATTCCAAATTACTCCATGCTATATTGAATTGCAAACCTGTTCACACCGATCACAACCTAAATGGTTTCCCATGTAGAAGTTAATGCACTGCGCATGAGTGTTTTGGGATTATTTGGTTTTCATAAGATGACTTACACACCTAGACGGAGGGAGTAGTACTATGTTCTAAATACTAGTATGCCAAGATGACTGCACATTCGTCCTCAACTCCTCATCCACAAAAACAAACAAGTCATTCAACATCCTTCCCTTGCGTCTGCCATGGCCAGCGTGAGTTCTGGGTCGAGAGATTACCACCAGGGAGAGGCGAGTATGGATGCGGAAGCACGAGAGATGTCCCGCCTCGCTGCGAAAGCAGCCGACATGTCCCGCCATGCGGAAGTAGCAGCACAGAGGTCCCACCGCGCCGCTGAAGCAGCATGGCGGTCCCGCCGCGCCGTTGATGCAGCAGACTGGTCCGGCCGCACCGCGAAAGCAGCAGAGATGTCCCGCCGTGCTGCGGCGGCCTGGGAAAATTTCTCGCGGGCAGGCGACTGCTGTTACAGGAGCATGCATGTGATCGTCCATAGCCAGATGGATCAGATCTCTGGCTGGGTGAGGTTGCAGGACGACATGAAAGCCTCGTTTGAACAGGCTACCAGCATCATCCGATAACTAAGGGAGGGCAATGAGAGGCTCCGGGCCGAGTGCGACCTACTGAGGGCAAAGATTGTCCGAAGTGCACACCAGCAGGAGGAGACCAGTGCCTTGTTGAAGAGGACCAGCGTCATCGTCAAGAAACTTATGGACGAGAATGACATGCTCCGCATTGAGCGCCAAAGGCTGGTGGAGGAATCCGTAGATGCTCTCAAGCAGCGTCTTGAGGACACGAAAGAGCTCATCGCCGCTCGCCGTGGAGACTAGTTCCCGCGGCCTGCAGCAACGCATCAAGAAAGTAGAGATCAGCGAGCCAGATCCTTGTCTTCCTTCTTATTTTTCCCTTGTGTATTTCGGGCGTAGCCGCATGTGGTTTTTTTAATTATCTTTCTAATTATGTAAGACAATTAATCGCCTTTATATATTCATCAGTCTTGCTATAAGTCGCAGTAGATGCTATATAGGTCCGTCGGATCTTACATCAAGATCCGTGCTTTTAGATTTTCTTTTTTCTCTCTTAAATGTCAGTCGAGTGAGACATAGCCACGCCATTAAACAGAGGCTCGGGCGCCATTAATGGAGACCTAGGGAGAGAGGTAGACGGCAGATGGAGGTCAAAGGGCTCTTCTCCCGATAAGCACGCGTAGGGGTCTGATCGCACGCCTCTCATACTCAAATAGCTACCCCGCATGGCGCCTCCTAGCTAATAAAAAATGGGGACGCGTGGCGGCATGTAAATGGTAGTAAGTAGAACGCCCACGGTTTCAATAATACTTGTGTTTCCGATTGTAATGTGACAACACTTGTTCCAAAATGACTTTGTTGATTGTTAATGTGTGCACCTTCGCAAATCGAACATGGCACCAAGCCAAGTTTCATTATTTTCATGCGTGTTTTGGATTTACAAGAATTAAAAAACTAAGTTTCTCAATGTTTCCAGCCCAGCCACGATGCCCAGAATTTTGATTTTCATTCCCATTTCTTGTATGGAACCTAGAAATTTACCCGAGGACACACATGTGATTTTTTAACCAACTTTGGTGCACTGTAACATGTGCTTGTATTTCAAATTTGAATTATGCACACAAAGGTGACATGTTCCCTCTCAGAACCACGAGCCTTCTTGAGAGAAGCTCCGATTTGCAAGAAGCTTATACCCAAATTTGTTCCTATTCGGCCAATTTTTTTACCATGGCATGGTACTACCATGACATGACACCAAGCCAAGTATCATGCTTTTAAAACCAAGTTTCTCAATGTTCTCGACCGAGCCACGATGCCCAGATGTTTGAATTTTATTCTCATTTTTTGCATGGGACCTAGAAATTCACCCGAGGACACAAATGTGATTTTTCAACCAACTTTGGTGCACGGGAGCATGTGCTTGTAGTTCAAATTTGAATTATGCACAGTAAATGACCAAAAACTCAATTAATGTGTAAAAAAGGCCAAATGAAGCCGGAATGATTTCCAAAATTTAACAGGGAACTCATGTAGTTCTATGTTGCCTTTGTAAATAAACTCAAGGGGGGACAACGTATATCGTTTCACACTCAAAGGTGGCACGTTCCCTCTCAGAACCACGAGCCTTCTTGAGAGAAGCTTCGGTTTGCAAGAAGCTTATACCAAAATCTATTCCTATTCGACCAATTCTTTTACCACAACATGGTAGTACCATGACATGACACCCATGCCAAGTTTCATGATTTTCAGACGTGTTTTGGATTTACAAGAATTTAAAAACCAAGTTTCTCAATGTTCTCGGTCGAGCCACGATGCCCAGATGTTTGAATGTTATTCTCATTTCTTGCATGGGACCTAGAAATTCACCCGAGGACACAAATGTGATTTTTCAACCAACTTTGGTGCACGAGAGCATGTGCTTGTAGTTCAAATTTGACTTATGCACATTAAATGACCAGAAACTCAATTAATGTATAAAAACGACAAACAAACCCGAAATAATTCCAAAATTTAATAGGGCACTCATGTAGTTCTATGTTGCCTTTGTTAAGAAACTCAAGGGTGGGGGGGGGGCAGCGTATATCGTTTCACACTCATAGGTGGCACGTTCCCTCTTAGAACCACAAGCTTGCAAATCGGCCCAATTTTTTACCACAACATGTTAGTGCCATGACATGACACCATGCCAAGTTTCTTGAATTCTAGACAAGTTTTGGATTTACATGAATTTAAAATTTAAGTTTCTCGATGTTCTCGGCCGAGTCACGACGCCCAGATGTTTGAATTTCATTCTCATTTCTTCCATGGGACCTAGAAATTCAACCAAGGACACCCATGTGATTTTTCAACCAACTTTGGTGCACCGGAGCATGTGCATGCAGTTCATATTTAGATTATGCACTTTAAAAGTCCAGAAACTCAATTAATGTATAAAAAGGCCAAATGAACCCGAAATAATTCCAAAATTTAACAGGGCGCTCATATAGTTCTATGTTGCCTCTGTAAAGAAAATCAGGGGGGAGGCAGCGTATATCATTTCGCACACAAAGGTGACACATTCCCTCTCGGAACCACGAGGCTTGTTGAGAGAATCTCCGGTTTTGGAAGAATCTTATACCAAAACTTGTCCCAATTCAGCCAAAAATTATACATATGAAAACATGGTTTAGATTATCCCGAACATCTCGCTACCTAGACCAATAATGTACTATGATTTGCATTCAACATAAAATGGATACAAATATTTGAATCGGAGAGCGCATGGTACATGTAGTTCATAGTGAAATATGATTACTGCTATATGCATGTTTTTTTAATCAAGATAATATTTAAATTATTTTATAACTTGACAACAATCGTGTTCAAATAAGGAAAATTGATTCAAATTTAGTCCGTATGGTAGACGACAATATATATGTTCACATGGTGGAGTAAAATGTTCATATATGATGGAAGATCAAAATGTACGACTACATCAACTATAAACCGCAAGGTCACCTAACGATATATTCGAATTCAATGTAACGTGGATTCAAAAATTGAAATTCGAGATCATGGCATCTGTAGTCATATAAAAAGGGACATTAGTCTTTCTTTGGTGGGAACTGATTTGTTTTTTGTTGCTGTTGAGGGAAGTGGAATCGATTTGGTACTGTGCAGGGTAATCTTGTTCTCCCGATTTTTTTTACATTTTTCTTGTAGTTTTTTCAATGGCATCTATAGAAATATAGTAAAAGGGGACATGACTCTCTTGTGTCTTGTATGAATTGTTTTTTTACACATTAACTTTGTTCTGCCGAACAAGGAATCCGCACCTTGTTATCCCGAAATTTTCAAGCTCGAGTATGTTTTGTCTCACCTGCTTTGAAACTCCCACTTCTTCGCCCCCCGCCGCACCTTGTTATCCCAAAATTTGGACGCGCGCGAGAACTCCCTCCTCATCAGAAATTGCTCCCGCAGCCTAGACACACGAAATCCCCCTTCTACCCCTCAGCCGAAAATGAAGCCCCTCGATCTCACGGGGCTGTCGGTGCTTGATACCGAGCAGACATGGCGGGTCTCCATCGACGACACCGTCGCCGGCCACATCATCCACGGCATCTCTCCCCCATGTCGTTGCTTCCTTGGCGGCGACTTCCATAACAACACTAGCTACAGCTGCTCCGGCTCTCGCTCACGTTGTGGCTCTATTCTTGCTGTCGTTCGTGCTGCTGCTCTGCTCTTGCTCTCGCTTGCGCTGCTGCTGCTGCTGCACGACCTCCGGCAGCTACAGGAGTTGCTACTTTAGCACTCGCTCGCGGTGCTACTGCACGACTTGCTCTCTGCTAGTGTGTTCCCTGCTCGAGCGTCTGCTGATTTAGATCACTGCTTCTCTGCTACTAGTGCTCGAACGCCCTAAACATCTATTGCAATGCTCTATTACTAGTTCAATCATTTTCGACAGTAAAATTCAGTTTCGACTATGAAGTTCATTTTCTTCAGTTAAGTTCAGAGTGAACAATACTTATAGCATCTGTCGGAGCGGCCGTGGCGCGGCTGATGCGTTTTACATCTAGCACTTTTTGGTGATGTATTTTACATCATCTATTGCAGATGATATTAGGGTCCCACTTCAGATTAACGTTGTCTGTCTTGTCATGCTTCAGCCTCGTTGCCGTACACCTTAGCAGAGCTGCTCCAATGATGGAACCGTCCATCACAGCGGAGCAGTACCCACGGTGCCATTTCCAGAGGCCTCAGATGTTCTTACTTGCCTCCGACAGTCACACCAGCATCATCACCATCCTCCACGTCCAACCCAATGATGCTGAGGTCCACAAGGCTATGCCAAAGAGGTTGTACACTCGTCGCATCACTTTGTTTCTCCATTCCTCTATTCTTCCAATTCATGTGAGCCAAACACCCAGGTTGACTGAAATCCTATGTTTCCAAATGCTTTGTTTTGCACGTGCATTCCTATTCTATTCCTGTGTTTTTCCTGTCCCTGCGTTTATAGAATCCTCCAATTCTAAGGAGCCCTTACAGATTTACTTCATTTTTAGATCGGCATCAAAGAAAACTCTGTGTGTTATGTCCTGCTCCTGCCGTGCCATCATCCACCCCACCTGAGGTGCACCATCGATAGAAGCATTCACTGCAGTAGAGATCCCCCCTACAGACTTTCTTTCGCCGCCTCTGATCATCTTCCCCGTTGCCGGCAGCCACGCCAACTGCATTACCATCATCGACTGAGCAGATGAACTTGAGGACTACACAGTTCCGGAAGAGAGGTTGCAGTCTTTCATGTTTGCTTACGTTATACATCGGTTATTATTACTTGCTACTTTATCGTTCAATCTTGATTTTTGAATTGCCCATGGGTCTCATATCGAGCCAGCAACGAATAGTATCTGTCTACTATCTGGTTCATCTGGGGTCTTGTATGTGGTTCATGTTGGGTGGGCAACAAACAATAGATGATCCATTGTCTATCTTTTTAAACTGAAGCTATAATCTACCTGCTACCATCAGTCTTGATTTTTTCATGCACCCCTTAGGCCTTACAAAATCTAACTATTTTTTTATTATGCATGTCAGATATTGTACACAATCATACTGAACATGTAGAGAAAAAGAGAAGACCGTTGCGTGCGAATATAATGTCATGCAGACGCCGCTCCATGGTGGGCGAAGTGTTGCCCTCCTGCATTTCCAGATTGTATTCCAGAGGAAGATAACTGTTCAGATGGAGATTCAGTAGGAGCCAACCATGCCTGTTTACCACCTGAGGTGTTTGCTCTAACCTGGCATGCTGATGTTGGTCATATCATGCATATGGCGCCTTGCATTGCTTACATTATACATCTTATATGTCATCAGCTTAGTTTAGATTTGCTTTGTGTGAATGCCACCTGTTTGGTTTCTATATCATACTCCCACCATTCCTAAATATTTTTACTTTTTAGAGATTTCAACAAGTGACCAGCTTTTTAGTCATCGTATATGTGAATTGTATCGTGCCATATTTTTTTCCATAATGTATTCCATTTGTCAACAATGTTTATACATTCATCTACTCTTCTTGTGCATCAGCCATTTGAGTCGGTCATGGGAAAATTTGGAGTGAAAACAAGGTCTTCTGAGCAGTCAGTGCTACCTGTCGATGCAGATTTCTTGCTGGTTACAGATAGCTCCTTAGAGGAGGATTCAAAGAGAGATGACCAGTCGTATCCCCCCCGAGGTGCATGCTCTAACTTGGCTGGGTTATATTGCTCATATCATGCATATGTGTCTTGCATTGCCATGCCATCTGCTTAGATTAGACATGCTTTGTGTGAATGCCTCCTGTTTGCTTTCTATATCAGATATGTGAATTATGCAATGCCATGTTTTCAGCCAGTTATCATATATGTGAATTATGCACCACCATGGAGCCAGGCATCATATATGTGAATTATCTCATGCCATATTTTTTTTCATTACGTATTTCATTTGTTGACAATCTATGTATATTGAACTACTCTTCATGTGTATCAGCCATTTGAGCTGGGTATGGAAAAGTTTGGAGTGAAAACAAGGTCTTCAGAGCAGGCAATGGTACCTGTTGAAGCATATATCTCGATGGTTACAGGGAGCTCCTCAGAGGAGGATTCAGAGACAGATGACCAGTCCTATATCCCACCTGAGGTGTATGCTCCAAGTTGCAATGTTTATATTTCTCATATGATGCATATGGTGTCTTGCATTGCTTAGTTTAGACATCATATGCACAATATTGAATTCTATCAGCTTAGTTTAGAGATCATACATGCGAGTGCCAGCTGCTTAGTATATGAATCAATTATGTCAATTATATCATGCCATCCTGTATACTTAGACAACATGTATGTGAATTATTTCATCCCAACCTATTTTAGAAAGACATCATATAGTTTTGTCATGTCATCCTGTTTAGGTACTCATCATATGTTGAATTATGCCGTTATATCCTGTTAAGTTATCCATCATATATCTGAAACTGTGTCATGCTATCCTGTTTAGTTAGGCATCATATATGTGAAATTGTGTCATGCTGTCCTGTTTGGTTAGACAACATATATGTGAATTACCACATCTGTCTATCATACAATGTCTGTACGTTCAATTTCTTTTCTTGTTTATCAGCCATTTGAATTGGAGGGGGTGATGGCAGTATCTAAGGGAGCAAAAACCCGTTCTTCACAAAAGACAGTGCTACCCATCGATGCAGATAGAACCATGGTTGTACTGGCCCACAAACTAGCCCCACCACACATAATCGAGACTCTTCCAGATTGCACACTTACACCGTTGGGCAGAGAACCAGCTACAACCCATCTAACTGCAACCCCAGCGGATAGTAACCCACTTATAGTTGACAAAGCACCATGTCCACCACAGAGTACCCCCACACGAGCAGTTTGTAAAGCTACTGTAGTGCCCAAAGCACAAAGACCACCACAGCTAACCCAAACTCCACGTTTAAAGTAGAAGAGCAACTATTCTCAGGTCAGATTCCGTAGCTATGGTCCATACTCCTTTGTTGTTGCATCACTGTATTTACTCATACCAATTACTTTTGAATTTGAAGGATCCAATTGGAACTCCAATGGTGCAACAGGTATGTTTTAAACCCATTTCTTTAATTGGATTGTTGTTCTAACTTCTTGCTCTATGTTGATTTCAGTTTAAGTTGTATAAACAATTATGTTCTCATGTGATGCGCATTACAAGTGCTGCCAATGCTGTGTAGTTTCTCACACTTATATTCTGTCTATGCTGCTGTGTCTTAAAAATATATGAGTTGAACTGTGTCTCTATCTTGATTAGGGAACATAAACTAGAGTGATATGGACAATACAGTGACCATAGTACATAGATATATGTTTGTTTCATGCTGTTATCCTGTCCACCTTACTACTGAACCGGTTTACCAAAATGAGTTTCGTATACTACAGGCTAAACCTGTGATGTGTCTGCTTGTTTCTCTTGTAGTATGCAAATAGAATATTGGAGAAGAGCACCCCACTATGCAATGGTAGAGAAAGTAATGCAGATAAGGTTCAAGATAGTGAGACAACCCTGTTGGTCTCCAAGAAAGGTGATAAAAATGATCTTGTAGACAGTGAGAAAACCCCATAGTCCTGCGTTGATGTAGTGTTCGAGTTACTGGCCAGTACCGCTGGCACAAGCTCTTTGAACTCGCTGCCTGAATCACTTTAGCTTCTTCAGTCTCAGCTACAAGCTGAAAGGCATCAGTCAGCTGTGCTGCGGCAAGAAGTCGAAGGACTGAGGAAGTCCCTGCAGAATTCAGATGTGTACTTTCTTGTGCAATAGCAAGCGCTGGAGGATTTAAGCGCCAAACAAGAGAAAGTTAATAAGCTTGCTAAGCATCTTGCCAGCATTATGGGTACCCAGGATATTGTTTCTTGAACTCTTCCGAAGTGGTTTCAGTTCTGGACTTGTTTTGCTACGACGTTTATATGCTGCTTTGTTCCCTATATTTGCACTGGTGGCGAACGTTGATGCCCAGTGGATGTAATATGTGTAATAGCCGTGATAGCCTAGCATAAGTTGCTTGCTTATTTATTTCCTTGTTGTCTTGTTTATTTGTTTGCTTGTAGTCAGCGCAGTTCTTTTTCTGTGGTTTGCTAGTGGCTGCAATAACCTATTTTTTAAAACTAGGCCACAATAACCATGGGCTAATATTTACTGTAGTGACACTAGGCCTCCTACGGGCCGTAGAAATAGTGGGCCTTTTACGGGCCGTAGAAACAGTAGGCCTTCTACGGGTCGTAGAAACAATGGGCCTTCTATGGGCCGTATCATCAATGGGCCTTATACGGGCCGTATGATCGATTGGCCAAACATGGGCCAATAACAGGCCGCATTATGGCCGTAAATGGGCTAGAGTTGGAATCATCCGTTCATGGGCCGACCATAACAGGCCATCGTTAATAGGCCATATTTGATGACGCTATGAAAATGACCCAACGTATTAACGGACCACAAATGGGCCGACTGTAACCACGGGCTGAATTTGGCCCACAAGCAAAAAGTGACAGTAACAGCCGTAAGTAAACGAATGCTGGAAATGGGCCCAAGAATAAATGGGCTCTTAGAAGGCCAAAAGATAACATGGGCTGGAAACGGCCCAACGGAATAACAAGCCGTTAATGGGTATAAAGTGATACACTGTTCATTACGGACCAGTTTCACCACGGGCCGTTAATGGGTGTAAAGTGATACACTGTTCATTACGGGCCAGTTTCACCACAGGCCGTTAATGGGCCAATATTTACAAAGGGCCTCATATGGGCCGAAAGACGTCATGGGCCATACATGGGCCAGAAGTGAAAACAGGCTGGAATCGTATTGGATGGCCCAGATGACGCTACTGGGCCTAATTCGGATAGGGCGTAACAGGCCTTGGGTTAGCGGGCTGTAAATGGGCTATATGCGAACATGTTGTTAACAGGCTTTCCATGGGCCGGCCCGCCACCTTTTGACCAAGTCAAACGGGCCATCCTTTTCACAGGAATGGGCCACTGTTGGGCCATGCCACATGTCGACGTATCATAGGCGCCTTCTGTCCAATGAGTGGACGACATCTATCCCAACGATGAGTCGACACGTGTTTCCTCCAGCCAATGATGATTTTACACGTGGAAAATCCCCATTGGTCGGGGCTGTTAACGTGTTATCGGATCCAAAACCCGATCTGATAGCTTAACGGCGTTCCGTTACGGTGGATGCCACGTGTCGGTCACCCTTGATGAAAGCACTTCTGTGACGCGCGATTTATCGTCATGGAAGTGGACACTTCCATGATGATAATTTTGGTAATGTCATGGAACACTTCTATGACAGCACATGTATGACTATCTTGATTCTGTCATAAATTTGTCATGGATGTACATGCATGACAGAAAATGCGACCTACTGTGACAAACACGTATCATCACGGAAGTGTATTTTTTTTGTAGTGGTCTTTCTAGTTTCATACTTGTTTTAGGTAAAGCGAACGTTAAGCGTGCGTAGAGTTGTATCGGTGGTCGATAGAACTTGAGGGAATATTTGTTCTACCTTTAGCTCCTCGTTGGGTTCGACACTCTTACTTATCGAAAGAGGCTACAATTGATCCCCTATACTTGTGGGTTATCAAGGAGGCATATGATCCGCTTACCTCTGGGTTACGAGCCTACACGTTTGTTCAACACGCCAGGAGCATGCCCGAGTACGCCAGGAGCACTGGTTATACCCAATTGACCACGGATGCACCTGGGAGTAGGGTGGAAGCTCAGCACCATCGGCCAGAGCCAGTTTAGAGGGATAGCCGGCCTCAGACCCTCATCTTGTCCAGGCACCACTGCAGCATTTTCTGACACCACCGCTCACTTCTCCAACCCAGTGGACAATATGGTAGCAGCGGCAACCCGCCTTACTGCACTTCCTATCACCCGTGAGTCACCGGGCGCGGTGAAAACTTGGAACACGATCAAACTTTTGCAAACAGCGATTGCTTAGTAGGCCAATTATTCTTATAGTCGGCATCGTGTGCATTCCACCCCGCTACCGAGCCGCAACTACAGCAGGCATGCAGAGTCGCGGACTGTTTCCAGTAGTGAGCGACACCATAACCGCCCTAGGATAACCCGCCCCGCAATACACGTGGTGATGCTCAAACAATCGTGGACGAGGCAAGGCCCTTCGCGAGGCGGAGGCAGTAAACCAGGGGGCTTGTCAGCACCGCCAATAGTTCCTTTAACTTTGGTGGGATCCGAGTCAAGCACTAGAACCATTGGAGTGCTGTTCCTAGTGCCGGCTTTACGTAATGAGCGCATGCCCAAGTATTTTAAGGGTCCTCGCAAAGTACCCAACTATACGGCAAATCTTGAGTCGGCGACCTGGATCAAGAGCTATGAGCTGGCCATGTATATGTTGGATGTGAGAGATGGGGTATGTGCCAAGTATTTCACCATGATGTTGGAGGGGCCGGCACATACATGGTTGAAGAACCTGCCCTCAACTCTATGAACACCTGGGCGGAGTTGAAGGAGCGTTTTATAAAGAATCTTGAAGGAATTTGCAAGCAGCCAATGACAATTGTGGACCTAGAACACAGTGTGCAGCGTGAGGATGAGTCGGCCCACCATTGTGCTCCCCGGGTCGCTACCATTATCCACTCATCAGATAACATTGGGGTGGCTCAAGCCGTGTTTATCCCAGAGAAAAGCTATCACTTTCTGCCTCTTAAGCAGAAGCTAGGGCGGCTTAAGCGCAAGTGCCAGGATATGGGCAATCTCATGGATGCACTTACCAAATATGCAGACTCTGACGGTACAAAGGACCCTAACTCTGATGAGGATAAATCCGGCAAAGGCAAGAGAAACAGTGGTGGTAAGGTCAATAACAGAATGGCTCGGTGCATAATGGTAATAACCATGGTAATGGTGGAAAACATAAGTACCCCGATGGTGAGTCAGATTTGGTGGCTAACACCAACACAGGGTATAAGAATCAATGTCGCAATGACAAGCATCCGTATGCTGTGCAAAAACCCAAGAATTATGAGGAAGCTCTTAGTGCGCCGTGTCCAAAGCACAATTATCCTAACAAGCCATCTTCTCATTCTTGGAAGGATTGTTATATCACGTGGGAGTTCAGGAATCGGTCATTTCAATAGCATCATGTCAATGATAATGGGTCACGAGGCCGGTCAGGCTCAGGAGGTTTCCAGGGAGCTGGCTTTGGCGGTGACGGTTCAAGTTCTGGCTATCAGGGTCAAGGGAACCATGGTGGTCATAATGAGTACTCTAGTCAAGGTAATCAATGTCAGAATAACCAATCGCGATATCAGAGTAATCCTAAGCAGCTCAATAGTGGTCAGTACCATGTCTTCACTACAAGTACGTGCAAGCGTGACCAGAAAGTCCATAAGCAGGCAATCAATGTGGTTGAGACGGTGGTGCTGCAGTACTTAAAGTGGTCTGAATACACGATAACTTGGAGCCGGACGGATCACCCGCCCCGTGTTGACAATCCGGGTCATTTAGCCCTGGTAGTAGCCCCTCAGGTGGGTGGTTACAGATTTACTAAAGTACTTATGGATGGTGGCAGCAGCATCAACATATTGTACTATGACACTTTCCGACGGATGAATTTGACAGAGAAGGATCTTAAGCCATCTTCAACTATTTTTCACGGAGTTTTTCTGGGGAAATTGGCTTAGCCTATGGGGATGAGTGCTCTGGAGGTGGCTTTTGGTGATGAGTATAACTACATAGTAGAGACATTATGGTTTGAGGTGGTCAAGATCAAGAGTACACATCATGCACTATTTGGACGGCCGACCTATGCAAAATTCATGGCCCGTCCTTGTTATATATATTTGCAGCTTAAGATGCCAAGGCAAAATGGAGCAATTATGGCTCATGGGGTTTGTAAGATAGCCTTGGAGTGTGAAGAAGGAGATGTCGCTTATGTAAAGATGGCTTGTGCTGCCGAGGAGCTCAAATTTTACAAGGATAATTGATACGTCTCTAATGTATCTATAATTTTTGATTGTTCCATGCTGTTATATTGTCATTCTTGGATGTTTTATATTTATTTTATAGCAACTTTATATCATTTTTTGGGACTAACCTATTGACATAGCGCTCTGTTTTTTGCTTGTTTTTTTACTTTGCGGAATATCAGTACCAAACGAAGTCCATATGCCACAAAACTTTTTAGAGATTTTTTCTGCCCAGAAGACAACTTGGAAGACAAGGAAGAGCACCAAGTGTCGGTGTCAAAACTGGCAGATCTTGGGTAGGGGGGCCCAAGCTGTATGTCTGAGATCGATGATAACTAAGAACAAAGGACACAATATTTACCCAGGTTCAGGCCCTCTTAAGGGAGGTAAAACCCAACTCCTGCTTGATTATATTCAAGGGGTATAGGGGTTACAAGAGTTGATCTACTATGAAATCATATTGTCTAACCCTAGATTATCTAGCCTAGCAATGTTGTGATCCTGCCTCCAATCTACCTTCCGGTTTATATAGACATCGGAGGGGCTTAGGGTTGTACAAAGTCGGTTTTATAGAAAGGAATAACATATCCGGACACCTATACTTGCCATCCACGCATACGGGAGTCCCTACCGGACACGAGAGGTGATCTTCTGTCTTCTATCTTGACGGCCCATCAGTCTGGCCCATATCCAATAGACCGGACGCCCCAGGACCCCCTACTCCAGGACTCCCATAGTAGCCCCTAAACTAGTCTTCAATGATGATATGTTTGGTCGTGTAGATTGTCTTCGGCATTGCAAGGCGGGTTCCATGAATAATACACATCGGCTTTCCTTCGTAAAAGAATTGCATCCGGCTTTTCATAATGAACACAATCCTTAGCCGCGAAGGCAGGATATATAAAAAATGAGAACAGTGTCTTTTACTGACAACTTTTTCGGTGAAGCGTCATACTTGACCCTTCAATGTTTTGAATCGTTTTTTGCATCCCGTGTTCCGTGTTTCGAGGCCACGTCCCATTAGGCTGTCCTGTCAAAACATAGATCGTGCCCACTTAATATGGGATCGCTCATCAATAGAATTTGGGCAATCCAACCGTTTACAGTGCACACTCTTATCGGGAATAGGCGAGATTCAAGGCATGAGTGGGGTCGGTTGGTATTTCTACCGCATGTAAGAGGGAAATGGATCTTTACTTTCTCCCCCACGCCTTCACATCTCCTCAACCTTCCAATTTCCTAAGCTCCCAGCGCCCGAAAAGTTTCCTTCTTTCTCACCACCACCACACCTCCTCCGATGATGGCCCGATCCGGTTCCAAAGGCAAGTGGGAGGCCTCCTCCGCCACGGAGAAGGAGATAAAAAATCTCCAGAGTGCGAGATACCTCGCCGCCAACATCACGCACATGCTTTCCCTCGAGGGTCAAGTCATTCCCACTCCAGAGCCCGGCAAACGGGTCATCTTCCTTCCCCACTTCCTTAGAGGGCTAGGTTTTCCACTCCACCCATTCGTCCGTGGACTCATGTACTACTACGGGCCATATTTCCACGATCTAGCCCCGAACTCTTTCCTCCACATCTTGGCATTCATCGTCATGTGTGAGGCTCTCCTCCGCATCCACCCACACTTCGTCTTGTGGATCAAGGTCTTCAACGTGAAGCCGAAGGTGGTCGACGGGCAGCACACGGACTACGGCGGAGCTATGATCAGCAAGATGCCCAACACCACGTGGCCCAAAGGGGCCTTCGTGGAGACCATGAAGATCTGGCAATAGGAGTGGTTCTATATCACTGAGCCGCGCCGCACTAAGTGGGCGGCGATTCTGGAGTTCAGATCCGGACCACTCATGAGGCCCGTCTCCTAGAACACGAAGGGCCATGACTGGGGGTCTTAGACGGAGGTGCAGACGCTACAAATGCGCATCATCAACATGCTAAGAAATAGCGTTGGTTTAACCAACATGGTTCAGATTATGCTCTTCCACTGCATTCTCCCCTGCCAGCACCGAGCTTCCCCCATGTGGGAGTTCGATCCAGAGCACCACGGACTCTGCAACACTTCCTCGGCACTACGCACTAAGGAATGTGGAAGCTGCTCTTCAAGGCGCAGAAGAGCTGGCCCATGGAGACCGAAGACATCAGCCTCAACGCCAAGAATCCGGCCACTCTAGTAAGTATTCGATATTTCCAAAGACATACCTAGTTCATATATATATATATATATATTCGATCTACACCGAAATCATCAGCCCATCTTTTTTTAACAGGGCTGGACCAAGAAGTCGGAGCGGATTAAGAGTCCGGATCCGTTGCCTGAAGACCCAATCACTCCTGAGTTGGAGGATATGCTGGTCCTGGCGCCTTATTAGGCGCCGGATAAGAAGGTTAAGAAGAAGGGCAAGGGGCCCAAGGACGGGCCCCGCTGCAAAGGCCCTCCGGAGGCAGTGTCCAGAGAGACCGAGGCCGTCTCCTCTCACGAGGAAGATGAGGACGAAGAGGAGGAGGAAGAGGAGGAGGAGGAGGTGGAGAGCGACTCCCCTCTCAAGACGAGGAGGGGAAAGAGGACGACCTCTGAAAACCTGGAGGGGGCGACGCCGAAGAAGGGGAGAGTGCTCCTCTCGGATAGTTCTAACCCAGAGTCCGAGCACAACCCGAAGAGGATCCAGAGGGAGAAGCCCCTGGCCGAAATGTAAGTATTAAAATCTTACTCATTCAATTGTCGCTTAATCTGCCTCTGTCATATCAAAACTCTTATTTGCTTTTCAGCTCTCCGCGTGAGATTCTGATTCCCTTCTCTTCGGAGGGGAACTCTCAAGCACCTGGAGAGGCGGAGAGTGATAGACCCTCGTGCACCTTCTCCCCCCTGCCACGGAGCACACTGAGGTGTCGTCCCAAAGGGCATCTCCGGGCAGAGGAGGAGCGGACGAGACCGTCCAGAAGGCGCCCGAGGACAACACCTCAGACGCTGTACAGCAGGGCACGGCGGCCCCTAAGACCATCGAGGGTGGGGGCCTCAACAATCCGAGCCCTCGCCGAACACCATCCCGGAAACAAGTACGGCTACGGGTTCGGATGGATGACCCACAAGTATAGGGGATCTATCGTAGTCCTTTTGATAAATAAGAGTGTCGAACCCAACGAGGAGCAGAAGGAAATGACAAGCGGTTTTCAGTAAGGTATTCTCTGCAAGCACTGAAATTGTAGGTAACAGATAGTTTTGTGATAAGATAATTTGTAACGAGTAACAAGCAATGAAAGTAAATAAAGTGCAGCAAGGTGGCCCAATCCTTTTTGTAGCAAAGGACAAGCCTGGACAATTTCTTATAATGAGAAAAGCGCTCCCGAGGACACATGGGAATTATTGTCAAGCTAGTTTCACCACGATCATATGATTCATGTTCGGTACTTTGATAATTTGATATGTGGGTGGACCGGTGCTTGGGTACTGCCCATACTTGGACAAGCATCCCACTTATGATTAACCCCTATTGCAAGCATCCGCAACTACAAAAGAAGTATTAAGGTAAATCAAATCATAGCATGAAACATATGGATCCAATTCAGCCCCTTACGAAGCAACACATAAAGTAGGGTTTAAGCTTCTGTCACTCTAGCAACCCATCATCTACTTATTACTTCCCAATGCCTTCCTCTAGGCCCAAAT
This sequence comes from Triticum aestivum, assembly GCF_018294505.1. Lineage (NCBI taxonomy): Eukaryota > Viridiplantae > Streptophyta > Magnoliopsida > Poales > Poaceae > Triticum > Triticum aestivum. The sequence continues at coordinate 99,583,546 of NC_057795.1, forward strand.
AATGGTGAAGTGTCATGTAGTCGACGTTCACATAACACCACTAGAGGAGAGACAACATACATCTCATCAAAATATCGAATGAATACCAAATTCACATGACTACTAATAGCAAGACTTCACCCATGTCCTCAGGAACAAACGGAACTACTCACAAAGCATATTCATGTTCATAATCAGAGGAGTATTAATATGCATAAAGGATCTAAACATATGATCTTCCACCAAGTAAACCAATTAGCATCAACTACAAGGAGTAATCAACACTACTAGCAACCCACATGTACCAATTTGTGGTTTTGATACAAGATTGGATACAAGAGATGAACTAGGGTTTGGAGAGGAGATGGTGCTGGTGAAGATGTTGATGAAGATTGACCCGCTCCCGATGAGAGGATCGTTGGTGATGATGATGGTGATGAATTCCCCCTCCCGGAGGGAAGTTTCCCCGGCAGAGCAGCTCTGCCGGAGCCCTAGATTGGTTCAGCCAAGGTTCCGCCTCGTGGCGGAGGAGTTTCGTCTCGTGAGCTTGCCTTCGATTTTTTCCAGGATAAAAGACCTCATATAGCAGAAGATGGGCACCGGAGGACCACCAGGGGGCCCAGGAGACAGGGGGCGCGCCCAGTAGGGGGGGGGGGGCGCCCCCACCCTCCTGGCCAGGGTGTGGATCCCCTCCAGTACTTTCCTTGCCCAATAATTCTTACTAAATCCAAAAATGACTTTCGTGGAGTTGTAGGACTTTTGGAGCTGTGCAGAATAGGTTTCGATATTTGCACCTTTTCCAGCCAGAATCCCCGCTGCCGGCATTCTCCCTCTTCATGATAAACCTTGTAAAATAAGAGAGAATAGCCATAAGTATTGTGATATAACGTGTAATAATAGCCCATAATGCAATAAATATTGATATAAAAGCATGATGCTAAATGGACGTATCATGGACCAACACCCTCCCTCAAAGGACGGGGGAGGAGCTGAAGCTCCATCAGCGGCCGCTGTCAATCTAGAGGCCGCTGATGCTCTGCAGGAAGCGCTGCAATGCGCTTTCATTGTAGAGGAACACCACGCCCTGATGGGTGCGGTTATGGAGAAAGTTCGTTCCGCGAAGAGCGGACTGACCGAATCCTTCAACAGCCTACTGCCGGGCTTTGAGGTATGCAATGTAATATTCTTTACAAGTTCTTTTTTGTATATATATATGTGTGAGGCAGAACCCATGTATAGACAGTAGCCCCTGAGACTCTGTTCACATTAGAACAATCCGAATGAAGGATCAACACAAGTATATAACGCGTTGTATATGTTGTTGGACAGGCGTCTATGCTGGCGGCTACTGCCCAGGCCACAGAAATTGCCGACCTCAATTGGAAGCTTCGGATATCCGATGAGGAACTCGACCACATCAACAAGCGGTTTAATGAAACCCAAGGTATGCGGCACTACGACATTCCCGAAACTTATATGTGTATTAGTCTTTTAAACTGACTAAAAATGTTATAAAATACTCACAGTTGGCACAGCCGAGGTCGAGTCCCTTAGGAACGCCCTCGCCAAACCCAAGAAGGAGGCATAGGTGAGCAAGACGGCCACGGAAAAGGCGGCCAAAGATTTGGAGGTGGAGCAAACCACCCGCCGCAGACATGAGGCTTGGGTGGGGGAGGTTGAACAGGAGCTCAAGGACGCCATCGCCAAGTGTGAGTCCTTGGAGCAAAAGAGTTCAGAATAGGCCTCCGAGCTCACCAAAGCTCTGGAGAGCATGAAGGAAGCCTGGGTTGATGCACAGGGCGCTCGACAGGAGATCCAATAGGCGAGGCAGATTGCGGCTGGTAAGGCCTTTATCATGCAGAGTAGATTTACTAGTAAGAGATATATTTTATTGACCCAAGTTTGGATTTCTCCAAGCGCCTTTGCAGATCTGCCGAGGAGTATTGCGAATGCCGCCGCATTCTTCCAAGCCGAAGAGGGGATCTCGACAAAGTTGTTCTGGTCACAGTATCTTGCACCAGAACTTCCAGTGCCCCTTAGTGACCAGCTGAAGCAGTTGTACGAGCTGCACAGGGTGGTCAGACTGGCCATGAAGGATGTAATAGTCCGCCTATGGCCGACCGAGTCCATACCCAGCAGCCACTTCAAAGTCATGAAGCGGTTGGTGGATGCGCTTCCTTGGATCGAGACCCTCAAGCGGTCGTCCTGCATATAAGGTGCCTTGACGGCCTTCACCCACGTCAAGATTCAGTGGGCGAAAGATGAAGGCCACTGAGATTGCCACCGCAGGGCCACCTGAAGGCAAGGATCACTGGCGGCCGGAGAGGTACTTCGATGAGGTCCTCGAGGGAGCCTGCATTGTAGAGGGCCAGTTCTCAAAGGACATCATATTTAAATAGTTGAGTCCGTTTTGTAAGAGTCATATAATGAACTCGTGATGTATAATATATATATGCTTGCGCTTTATAATTAGTTTATCCTGCTTTTTGGCCGTTTATAAATCTGAAAGTTTACCAGTCGTCGGCTTCTGCCCCACGTAAATATTACAGGGGTGTTTGGGAACACATGACCGCACTTTATCCAACGTCTTGGTCCGATGTAGGAGGCGTCTCCAGGTCCGATGCAGGGGAACCTCCCCCAAGCTTAGACCTTGCTTGTCCTCAAGCGGAAGCCGAAATCGAAAAATCTGTCCACATGTTTAGAGATAGAGGTGTCGATAAAAATAAAATACGGACATGAGGGCATCATGATCATTCTTATAACAGCAACATATATAGATTTTGTCATATGATTTCTTATGCTCAAGTAACAATCTATTCACAATGTCAAGTATGGAACATAAACTTCATTGGAAACTAACAAACTATAATCTTAGTCATTGAAGCAATTGCAATTTATCATAACATCAGAAAGAGTCAAGAATAGAGCTGTTCAGCAAGTCCACATAGTCAACTATCATATAGTCTTCTACAATTGCTAACACTCACGCAATACTTATGGTTATGGAGTTTTAATCAGACACTGAGAAAGATAGGGGCTTATAATGTTGCCTCCCAACGTGTTCACCTTTAGGTGATGTCAACAATAATAATTCATGCTAACGAACATCCAACTGGATATATGTATCAGGATCTTTCCAACACGAGGTGCTTGCCAAAGGATAAAATGAAAAAGGGAAAGGTGAAGATCACCTTGACTCTTGCATAAAGTAAAAGACATAAAGTAGAAGATAGGCCCTTCGCAGAGGGAAGTAGAGGTTGTCATGCGCTTTTAGGGTTGGATACACAAAATCTTAGTGCGAAAGAACGTCACTTTATATTGCCACTTGTATATGCACTACTAGGGAAAAGCTTATAGAAGACGCTTACTAGTAGCGTGCTATATTTTCCCGCGCTACTGCTACTTACTAGTAGCGTGCCATATTGAACGCGCTACTACTAATATTTACTGGTAGCGCGTGGCCAGAAAAACATGCTACTAGTAAATATCTTCAACCGTGCCCCGCGAACATATCATAGTAGTAGCGCGGATTATAAAACCGGCGCTACTACTATGTGAATAGCTGTACCGTACGTGAGGCTCTCACGTTACTAGTATACTCCCACCCCCACCAACCGTCCCACTCCACCGTCCACCCGCCCACATTTATCTCAAAAAAAATCCACCCAAGCCCCGGACTCCTTCCACGTTTATCCCCTCCACCGCCGGCCTTCTTCCACCTCCTCTCCTCTCCCAATCCAGAGTGTGTGCAGCCACGTGCCTCCTCGCGACCGCTGCCACCGCCACCGCCACCGCCACCTCCTCGTGACCGCTGCCACCGCCATCGCCAGGAGGCTAGCCAGGCCTCCTCGCGACCGCTGCCACCGCCACCGCCACCGCCACCCTCGCCCCTCCCCTCACCAGAAGACGACTAGAAGAGAATAGGTCAGGCGGTGGCTCCCAGTCCCAGATCCACCATGTCCATGGCCGAGGGCTTGGACCTGGAGCTCCACATCCATGGCCGAGGGCTAGGACCTGGAGCTCCATCTCCATGGCATCGGCTGCATCTCTCCAATCGCGAGCTCGTGCGCCTGGACAGGACCTCCGTCCGTCCACTCCGCTCGACCGACGATGCCATGGCCACCAAGGTACTCTCTCGATCTGCTTCCCTTTCCCTTTCCTTTTTCCTTCCCTTCCCTCCCTCATGTGCAGCCTGCTTTTGTTTCCTTGTAGTGCACAGACGCAGGTGCACACACACAGCAGCATTGCTGACTTGTTGCATGAGGCAGCCGGCAAGGTGAGGTGAGGCAGGAGAGGACTACCCCAAGCGCCTACAAGCTCCACCGGTACCCACCTTCTTCTGATCCATAATCTAGTTTCTCTTCCTCTCTTGCAAATAAAGGATAAATTTGATATTGTACCCGTCACTGTCGATCTGAAAGTCCGCTTCTCCAATTCTTCTTATTTAAATGAGGCCAACTTGTTCAAAGTAGAGTTGAGTTGAATGAATCATTAGGTTCGCTGGGATTCCACCTATTTGTGGTGTCCTTCCTCTAACACTAATTCGCTGGGATTAAGATAAATTAATTAGGCACCTTCAGAAATTCTAACAGTTCATCCCAGACTAAGCAAACTATACTTGTTAGTGTTAGTTTTCTCAGAGAATTTAGCGTTAGTTGATCACCATTTTGATCCTTTTTAACTATATATAGTTATGCCACTGGAATAAAATGAAGTTTATGGGCATAATAAAATGAAGTTTATGGGCATAATAAAATGAGTAGTCACTCTATGGAGGCTAGTTGTTTTGAACATGACTAATTTTTTAGTTTAGGCATCCATGTGTCAAAATCACTAGTTTGGGGACCTGAGATGCATTTCCTGTTTTAGGAAGAAATGCATTAATGCCCTTCATGTAAATATGAAGTCATAGATGCTAAATTTGTGTGGATTTAGTTCATTGCGAACCATTTTTTTTAGATTTCAGATGGGTCCCTACCGAGGAATGTTGTTTAGCAATATTTTTACAATGTTTCAGGCTTTGTTTTGTGGTATACAATGATGTTTCTTTGTTCTAATAGGAGTTTTGCTATAAGAAATGAGGGAAGAGAGTATGTTCTAAGGCGTATACTTAGACGTGTTGTTCACTTTGGTCATCAAAAATTGATGGCAAAGCAAGGATTTTTTTAGCTCATAAGAACTGTAACCTGCATCTGTTGTATTCTGTACTTCTTCGTTAATGGTATACTTTGCATAGCCTTTTGTTTATTCGGGATGCTAAACATGCAATGTAAGGCTTATGAGGATGACTGTAGAGATGTCATATGACAACAAGAAAATAAACTATGTCACACATGATTCTAGCTAATTTAAACTATGTTCTTTAAGCAGGTATTTGATATGCCATTATTTTGTATCTTTCTTGTACAGCCTTGTAGATATTTTTGTCCGAGTGATGGGTGATGTGTTTCCTCAGCTGAAGGACAATGAAAAGAAGATTAAAGCTATTATTAAAGAAGAAGAGGCAAGCTTTGAGAACACTCTAACGAAGGTAATATTGGTTGCCAGGAGTATTTGCATATCAGTGACATCAATTTGGCCCAAGTGATGTTTGTTGAAGTAATTTCATTGCAATCAAATTCGAGTGTTTGCACACTCTTAGGCAGTGTTTTATTCTTGTAAACATGTGTTAGTCTCAAAGTAATTTAGCTAGTTTGTTATCAGATAACTTAAAATGTTTTATCCTTGTAAACATGTGTTAGTCTCAAAGTAATCTAGCTAGTTTGTTATCAGATACCCTAAATTTTTGTTGTTGCCAGAGGCTCTGGGCCAGTTCGTACCTTGTATCTTTTGTACTGCTGTTTTGCTCGTGAGATACTGCTAAACGCTTTATATATATAATATATTAACATGTTGTGTTGAGTAACCAGGTAGTGTCTTGTTTTGAGGCAACGCATTAAGGAACATATCCAGTGTATTGTTTCAATCCTGGTTTACATCAGCTTAGTTCAATCACAATAATTAGCATACACGATAAAGTGTCTCACCTTTTCTTTGAAATGACCATTAGTAATCCAATTTATTTGGTTTCCACATGGGCATGATTCTGTTTATCATGCTTATACTTTAAGGGTAGTTCCTACTAGGTGCTTTGCATTTTGTTTCATACATAGAAACAGAGACTAAGAAATCTCACAGTTGAAGTTTAGTTGACCGTTCTTTTCTTAGAACCATCATAATACGTACTGTCCTTTCTTGTGGCTGTTCAGATGGTTAACTGATTGTGCTATTGGTGTAATTTTCAGGGATAAGAGAGATTTAGGAAAGCTGCAGATGCTGTCAAGGAGAATGGCAGGGCAATACTTAGTGGCCAGGCAATATTTGCACTACATTATTATAGTCAATCATTTGTTAGCTGCAAGTAAATATATGACCTTTGCATTGTTGAATTACAGGACACCTACAAGAATGTGGTTCAGAAACATAATAAGTTAAAGAAGGAGGTCGGTCATTGAAGGTACACTCATGTTGCTAACTAAATTTTCACACCACTATTGCATTGTGATATCTATCTAACTAGGCAATGAGAGTTCTTAAGAATGTCTTGATTTAGCCAACATGTTCTCTGCTTATTCTGCTCTGCAGTACATTCTGACACTAGTAACTAAGATGAGCTAGCTGGGTTCTTTTTCAGGATAAGTATGGTAAACAGAAGTGTCACAACTCAAGGGCGGAGGCCGACATTGATCGGGGCCTGCTTGAGCTGAGGGCTAGGGCGAGCGACATGACGGCGTCCCAACTCAAGGCGGCGGCTGCCATCGGTCAAGTGCGGCTCGTCGAGGCTGCTCGCTGTGTTTCGTCGCAGCTGCAGGCCGCGAGATCAGGCCGGGAAGGCACCAGACATCGACGAGTGAGCCAATTTTTGGATCGGACCATAACAACGTATCTCAGTCTCCACGTCTAGAAGTAGTGGTGAAGTTTTGAATTTGCATGGCAAGAATCACTTACGTAGGTAGCTGTAGGTAGCTGACACACACAACACTGTGTTTACAATCTTACTTATGTAAAAGACATGAATTATACACGAGTTGCCATTACAATGAGGAACTGTGATAGTAGATACATCAATTGTGTGATAGAATGGAATTGATTGATTTTATTTTTTTAATTTCTAATAAGTTAGTAGTAGCGTGGGAACAAACCACTCGCTACTAGTATTTAGGATACTAGTAGCGTTGGGACTATAGACGCGCTACTACTATTTCATTAGTAGTAGCGCGGTTCACAATAGCAGTAGCGCGCATTGAACCCTCGCTGCTACTAACAAAGTTAGTAGTAGCGAGGGTTCGATCCGCGCTACTGCTAACTTTTAGCTGTAGCGCGATACTAGTAGCGCGAGTACCCACGCTACTAGTAGCCATTTTACCCGCGCTGCTAGTAGCCTTTTCCCTAGTAGTGATGGACCTTTATTATGCAGTTCGTCGCTTTTATTGCTTCCATAACAAGCTCATATAAAGCTTATTTTCTACGCACTAACAAGTCATGCATATTTAGAGAGCAATTTTTATTGCTTGCACCGATGACAACTTACTTGAAGGATCTTACTCAATCCATAGGTAGATATGGTGGACTCTCAGGGCTAAACTGGGTTTAAGGATATTTGGAAGCACAAGTAGTATCTCTACTTGGTGCTAGGAATTTTTGTCTAGCATGAGGGGTAAAGGCAAGCTCAACATGTTTGAATGATCCATGACAATATACTTTAACTGAGATGCGAGAAAACATAAACCATTACGTTGTCTTCCTTGTCCAACATCAACTCTTTAGCATGTCATACTTTAATGTGTGCTCACAATTACAAAAGATGTCCAAGATAGTATATTTATATGTGAAAACCTCTCTTTCTTTATTACTTCCTATTAGTTGCAACGATGACCAAAACTATATTTGTCAACTCCCAACAACTTTTAAGCTACTTTCTATATGTGAAGTCATTACTATCCATAAGATCAATTGAACTCTTTTATTTCTTTTTATTCTTTCTATTTTTTTCTCAAGATCATAGAAAGATAGCAAAGCCCTTTGACTCAACACTAATCTTTATTATAGATAACTCACGGACTTGATTACATAGAGATCACAAAGCAAAACTCAAAACTAATTCATACCAAGACTTCAATCTACTGGATCAAGATATTACTAAAAGGATCGAACTAAGTAAAACGGTAAATATAGGAGTGTGATGGTGATACGATACCCGGGAACCTCCCCCAAGCTTGGCAGTTGCCAAGGGGAGTGCCCACACTACTAGGAAAAGGGCTATAGATAGGACTGATTCTAATGGCGCACCAGGTAAGTAGTGCGCCACTACTATATACTAATGGCGCACCGATTACTCGTGCGCCATTAGTGTGGAAGACAATAATGGCGCACCGTGCTCATGGTGCGCCACTACTATTGATTTTTTCCCCATTTTTCCATACAAACTAATGGCGCAGGAATGGAAAAGTGCGCCATTACTAGTTAGAACTTGTAATGGCGCACGACCATGACAGTGCGCCATTAGTATATAATTTTTTTTTACTTTTTTGCAAACCTACTAATGGCGCACTATGCCAAAGCCCAGTCGTGCTTATACCCGAAGCCAAATCCAAGACCGCGGGCGCAAACGTCACCGCAAAAAATGAGCCATGGGTACTGGCTTCCCAAGTGGACCAATGCTTCTTCATTACCGACCCGCCAAAGCCCAGTCGTGTTGTCGTGAGGAGAGGTAAAAGGAAGATCATCGGAATGGATGGAGTAGCCAATGAGCAAGATTTCGACAAGTACGGCGACCCGAAGATCGAACATGACGACGATGATGAAGTAGCAGCACACACCACAAGAAGAAGCAGGACCACCCTACCTAAAGGACGTCCGTTCCACAGAAGAACCCCATTTGCGAAAAAGAAGGGCAAGAAGATTGTGAACAGATAGCTAGCTAAGATCGATTGTATTTAAATCATAGTCTTCATTTCTCGATTGTATGTCATGGGCACTTTTTGATATCATGAATATTTTTAAATTTCATGGGCACTTTTTGAATTCATGAGGACACTTGATCTCGATCCCCCTCCATCTCGATCTCGATTCCCCCTCCATCTCGATCTCGATCCCCGCACCCTCCCCCGCTCCACCGCCGCCGCCGATGATATTTTCAAGTAAGAAATTTGAACATATTTTTTAAAAAATTATTACTGTTTTTATAAAAAAATATTACTGTTATGATATAAACAAGTTTGAACATATTTAAACACAAATAAATATAAAAAACAACATTTAAAATGCATAAAAAAATATTGGGGAGCCTGGGAATCAAACCCAGGACCTCCTGGTGTGTGTGCTGCGTGCTGACCAGTCGGGCTAGTGGGTGGGTTCTGTTGTAGATAGGGTTAGGTTGTAGGTATGGTTAGTGGGCTAGATTAAAACAAAATTCTAATGGCGCACCAAGGGGACGGTGCGCCATTAGAACCCTCCCCCTAGCTATCCTCCCTCGCTCTCGCCAGATCCCCTTCCACTCTCTCTCCCTCGCCACCACATCCACCCGCGCGCTGCCCCGACCCACGCCGCCGCCGCCCCCGCGCCTCCGTCTCCGTCGCTGCCCCCAGTCAGCCCCTGCCCTGCCCCCCATCGCCATCCGCTCCCAATCCACCCCCTCCCTCGCCTTCACCGCACCCACCCACCCCCTCCCCCGCCTTCCCAGCCCTCGAGCTCCACCGTGCGAGGCGACAGGCAAGGCAGCGGGCAGAATCTGCTTCAACACCGGGCTGGCGAGCCGCGGAACCAGGGCGCGACGGCGCTCGACCCCTCCACCCCCACCTCTTCTTCCTCGGGTCGCCGCTGTCTTCCTCAACTTTGGCCACCTCTGTTGCTACTAAGCTGTCGCAGGGCCTCCTTGCGCCTCCCCGGTGAGCTCCGCCTCCTCTCCCCTCTTCCTTCTCGCGTGCCAAGAAATGCATAGCAATTATTTGCTTCACTTAGTCATTGATGGTCATTTAGTATGAAATTACAACCTGCAGGTATTGGTTGGAATGTGTAACTACAATTTACAGGGGAAATGTTTGCAGTTAAGTTATGTGGTTGGAAAGATCATGTGTCATTAGAAACTTGGAAGCTAAAAACATTGCGATCCTCACCATAAGGATGATTATATCTTCCATGCCTGAATAGCTCTGCCTAAATAATAAATAGATAAAGGTAAAACTAAACCATGCTCAGCGATGAGATGTTGTCAACTGACAACCAAAGCAAACTTGTTCATCATTACAAAAGCAAACTTGTTCAACATAACAAAAGCAAACTTGTTCAACATAACAAAAGCAAACTTGTTCAACCACATAACTACAAACTAAGACACAGTAGTAGGGGTCATCCCAATACCACAAACAACTCAATATCCCTAGTAGTAGGTGTCATCCCAATGATCCTCCGCCTCTTGCCAGAGCACCAAACCTTCTTTGGTGATTTCGATTTTCTTCCATGCCTCGTAGGTGACGTACGCATCTTTCGCGGCGTACTCGATGAGCTTGTTTGGCAGTGGGCTGTCCCCCCATAGTAGGTGGTCCGAATTCCTGTCGATCTTCTGCTTCATTTTTGAGTAGGATGGGTGGATGAGGCTGGCTGCAAACTCAGCCAAAGACTGCCACTTCTTTCCATTGTTTGGAACTCTCCATTTGCACTGCAAGTCGACGTACTTGTCGGGGTTGATCTCCAATCTAGACAACTTCAGCTTCTCCTTGTCGCCTCTAATGCAGAAGCCAACAAAGGTGTACGGCTTCTTCTCCTGCAGGAGCGGGCGGAGTTCCTTGGGCCTGCATCAAATTAATCTGGTGCATCAAATTCATCTACTTCAAAAACTTCAGAAATTACAGAATTAAAATGGGTTCAGTTGAAGCAAAATTCAGTTAAAATAGCATCTTCAGTTCTGACCAAAATTCAGTTAAAATAGTATGATCACAACAACTACTAAATGATCACAACAACTACAAGACAACATTCTATATGATCAAAACAGCAAGCATAACATCTCAATGATGTATTTTTTTGCAATCTTTTGCATTACAAGACAACATTCATAACAGCTACTAAATTATCACAAAAACTTGTAGACAACATTCTGTATGATCACCAAAAAACTACTAATTAGACAGAAACTTCATAACTTCAGAACTAGTATTGCATCTACTTCAGAACTTCAGAACTATTGCATCTACTTCAGAAACTGCAGAAACTTCAAAAACTTCAGAAACTACTAATTAAAATGAAACTTCAGAACTTCAGAAACTTCATAACTTCAGAACTAGTATTGCATCTACTTCAGAACTTCAGAACTATTGCATCTACTTCAGAAACTTCAGAAACTTCAAAAACTTCAGAAACTACTAATTAAAACGAAACTTCAGAACTTCAGAAATTCAGAACTTCAGAACTAGTATGCATCTACTTCAGAACTTCATAACTATTGCATCTACTTCAGAAACTACTAATTAGATAGAAACTTCAGAACTGGATGTTTTTACCATTTGGTTGCCGCGGTGATGTGGTATACCAGGACGAGATCCTCCACGCATAACTGCAGAACTGCAGCAATTTGCGGAGGTTTGTCTTCCCTGGTATACTCGACATTAACACCGATATTCCGAGGAAGCATGCCGCCGAGCCTCCTCCTCATCTTGTGGATCATCTTGTCGGCTTCGTTTGGATTGCTGGTGCATACGACATCCAGCGTCTCCTTCAGGTGGATATCAACCTTGAGCGGCACGGTGTAGTCCCGCTTCTGCCCGGGGACCAGAACGTCGTCGTCGACCACCAGCGGCTCCTTGCCAGACGCCTCACCACGATGATGCTTGGCAGACGGAGGGGAGTTGCTCCATGATGCCTCCGCCATTCTCTTGGCAGACGGAGGGGAGTTGCTCCATGATTCCTCCACCATTGCCCTCCTGGCTAGCGATGGTGGAGGCAGAGGGGAGTTGCTTGATGCTGGAGGCAGAGGGAGGTAGAGGGAGGAAGATGAAGCGGCAATGGAATGAGGAGGGAGACAGAGGGAGGAAGATGGAGCGACAATGGAATAGGAGGGGAGTTACCTGGACGTGGGAAGAAAACCCCCTCTGCGTCGTGGGGAGTTGCCAGTGGAGGGGAGACGTGGGGAGTTGCCTCGAAAACTCAAACGTCCTGCCCTTTCGAGGGGAGACGTGGGCCCTTGGAAACTCTGGAGGGGAGACGTGGGCCCTCCTGTTTTTGAAATGTCCAGGAGGGGAGATGTGGGCCCTCCTGTTTCTGAAAACTACACCTATATCTGACGAAACTGAAGGTGTTCTTCAGCAGCTGATTAAAATTCAATTAACAACAACATTAGTAAAATTCAGTTAATTAACTGAAGAAGAGAAAGTAGAGAGCAAGAGGAGTACTTGCATTAACTGAAACGTTTTACTTTAAACTTGCATGCATTCTTTGCTTGTTTATATATATTCATACTGATGCAGTTACTTGCATGGGCCTGGCTGATGAAGAAAAACTTTATATATATTCATACTGATGTTGACTCTATAAATCATACTTATTGGACATGTTTTATGTGTTGATCCATCAATTGATCACATTGAGAAAGACCATCGTGTCTCCGACCATTTTGCAAAGATCATGTCTCCGACCATCGTGTCGTGATGAATTTGCATTTACCCCGAGAGGCCCTTGAGTTTGTCGGAATGTTGATTAACTTCCGTTCCGGCAAATTCGGGTACTCCATATGTCCTATTTTCAGCAAAGGTCATGCTGAAAATTTCCTTGCTGCATTAAACCATAGGTGGCAATAGAGCCAAGTGATTAGGCCCAACTTAGAATTCTCCTTAGCATCGATAAACCCTAGATGATAAACCCAACATAGGTGGCAATAGAGCCAAGTGATTAGTGCCAAGTGATTAGGCCCAACCTAGGGTGCCTCGGCATCGATAAACCCTAAATGATGAAAACTTAACTTGGCTGCCCCGGATGCCTCGGTGTCGATGAGAACCTAAATGATGTACGCTTAGGCTTTTAGGGTGCCTCGGCGTCGACAAACCCTAAATGATGAAAGCTTAGGCTTTTAGGGTGCCTCGGTGTCGACAAACCCTAAATGATGAGACCATGATCTTGTTCCTTGACAATAACCAACTTTTTGACCAAACTTTTTTCCTATTTAGAGTGAAACATGGCCCACAATGATGAGGCCGGTGGTTCGGGAAGCAAGCAATTCTAGGAGCTGTCCCAGGAGATGGAGGAACAACCTCACTGCTATGAGGACGCCGCGGAAGACACCGATCCTGATTACACAACCCCTAGTGGCGTCGGGGATGACACCACTGATGGTGCCGCCGAGGATGCCACCACTGATGATGGCGGCGCACACACAGATGGCAGCCAATCGAAGAAGCAAAGGAAGGACCGGCGTCCGAATGCGCTCCGCACCGTCAAGGAGGAATTCACTCAAGTACAAGGGTAAGGTTCCCGGAGTCTACGACGACTGGGAGGAGTGTCGGAGACAGGTTCACCGTTTCAGCGGTAACAGTTACAAAGGGTACACCACTAGGGCGGAGGCCAAATCTAGATATGCCCGCTATCTAGCGGGAGAGAGGAGGGAGCGTTGGAGGAACCGGATGAGGACCAGTTTGATCGCGATGATGCTCATCGTGATGACCACAACTCTCTTTTATGTGATGGTAGTTTAGATGATCGATATCGACTTGTAATGTGAAGACAAACTCGATACTCGCGGTCTTGAGACTTGTAATGTTTTATCTTTGTTCGGTCTGTTGAATTTGGAGACTAATATGATGAATTGTATTCGGAGACTAATCTTCTATTGTATTCGGTGAATCTGATGTTGCTGTGTGCTACTGTCTATATTCTGTCCAATAATATATTTTGTAACCTGTGCAAAAATCAGAAAAGCAAAAAAAAAACCAAATATTCAAAAAAAAACAAATATTCATACTAATGGCGCATCAAGGCAGAGTGCGCCATTAGTGTGACAAAGGATACTAATGGCGCATCAAGGCAGAGTGCGCCATTAGTGTGACAAAGCACATGGTTACATATGCCCCCCCGGGAGGCATACTAATGGCACATGGAGTTACACACTAATGGCGCACTGCCAGGTGCGCCATTAGTATACCAGATACTAATGGCGCACCAGTGGTGCGCCATTAGTAAAAAATTCTAATGGCGTGCTACTAGTGGCGCACCGTGCGCCATTAGTAGGCAAAACCGATGCGCCATTAGTAGGCCTTTTACTAGTAGTGCCATACCCATGTGATTATGTCTCCTTCTTCAAAGTTGGTGTTGTGATCTTCTTGGCGATAATTCCCCTCAGGATACGATTCTCCTCCTCGAGCTTATTGACTTGTTGCTTGAGGTTCATATTTTCCTTGCGGAGCTTGCCTGTTATGGCTAAAGCTCCTTTTACCCAAGGGTGCTGCACAGCTTCTGGAGAACAAGTGACACTCTTTTTCATATTTTCATAAGAAAGGAATTTAACATTGGCAGGGATGAACGAATTTGGAACAGCCGAGCTCCAAAGTTCCCCCATTATGAATCCTGCTTGGAAGTGGGAGGTAACTTCTTGATCTTCCTCCATGGCATCTATCCTTTTCAAGTCGGCCTCCATATCATCCTCCGTTGATGATCCAAAGTGATAAGTATCGCTTTTTTCTCCTGGACCTGGCGTTGGGTGAGACACCCGACTCTCCCCGACTGACTCTTGAGAAGACATCTTGCTCTAAATCTGCAACAGGAATAACTAGAAACAAAGACAGAGGATTTTTGCGTGATACAACGGTCAAAACTTTTGGGAGATTATATAATGAATTTTTACCGACCAAAATACGTAACATGCAAGAAAACGGAGTCCAGGAGGCACACTAGGTGTCCACGTGACAGGGGGGCACGCCCAGTAGGGGGGCTCCCTCCACCCTCGTGGAGGCCTCGTGTCCTTCCCAGATTACTTCTTGCTTCCATAAATTTTTAAATATTCCAAAACGGAGGAAAATTGCCATTAGAATTGTTTTGGAGTCAGTTTACTTATCGTACCACATACCTATTCCTTTTCAGAGTTTGAAACATTCTGGAAACTATCCCTTATGTATTCCTTCGGGGTTACAATTTCAATAATATTAGTTTCAACATTAATAGGGTTACCTGAGATATAATGTTTGATTCTTTGACCATTCACAACCCTCGAACTTGTGCCTTAGAAGTTGTTGATTTTTATGGCACCAGAACTATAGACTTCCTCGATAACGTAAGGACCTTCCCATTTAGAGAGAAGTTTTCCTGCAAAAAATCTTAAACTAGAGTTGAATAGAAACACATAATCACCTACATTAAAATCTCGCTTTTGTATCCTTTTGTCATGCCATCTTTTAACTTTTTCTTTAAACAACTTGGCATTCTCATATGCTTGGGTTCTCCATTCATCGAGTGAGCTAATGTCAAATAACCTCTTCTCACCGGCAAGTTTGAAATCATAGTTGAGCTCTTTAATTGCCCAATATGCCTTATGTTCAAGTTCAAGAGGTAAGTGACACGCTTTTCCATAAACCATCTTATATGGAGACATACCCATAGGATTTTTATATGCAGTTCTATATGCCCATAATACATCATCAAGTTTCTTGGCCCAATTTTTTCTAGACCTATTAACAGTCTTTTGCAAAATTAATTTGAGCTCTCAATTACTCAACTCTACTTGACCACTAGATTGTGGGTGATAAGGGGATGCAATTCTATGATTAACATCATACTTAGCAAGCATTTTACGGAAAGCACCATGAATAAAATGTGAACCACCATCAGTCATGAGATATCTAGTGACTCCAAACCTCGGGAAAATAACATCTTTAAGCATCTTAATAGAGGTGTTATGATCAACACTACTAGTTGGAATATCTTCTACCCACTTAGTAACGTAATCAACAACAACTAAAATATGTGTATATCCATTAGAGGCAGGAAAAGGTCCCATATAATCAAAGCCCCAAACATCAAATGGTTCGATAACAAGAGAATAATTCATAGGGATTTCTTGACGTCTACTAATATTACCAATTCTTTGACATTCATCACAAGACAAGACAAACTTACGAGCATCTTTGAAGAGAGTGGGCCAATAAAAACCGGATTGCAATACCTTATGCGTAGTTCTGTCTCCAGCGTGGTGTCCTCCATATGATTCAGAGTGACACTTGCGTAGGATCTGTTCCTGTTCATGCTCAGGTCCACAACGTCTAATAACACCATCTACTCCTTCTTTATAAAGGTGTGGGTCCTCCTAGAAGTAATGTCTTAAATCATAAAAGTACTTTTTCTTTTGCTGGTATTTGAAACTAGGTGGTATAAATTTAGCAACAATGTAATTAGCATAATCAACATACCATGGAGCAGTATGAGAAGCATTAATGACTGCTAATTGTTCATCAATAGGTAGTGGGACATCAAGAACATTCTCTAGCCTAGACAAGTTGTCTGCAATGGGGTTCTCAGCTCCCTTTCTATCAATAATTTGCAAATCAAATTCTTGAAGCAAGAGAACCCGTCTAATAAGTCTAGATTTAGCATCTTTCTTTTCCATAAGATATTTAATAGCAGCATGATCAGTGTGAATAGTAACTTTAGAATCAATAATGTAATGTCTAAACTTATCACAAGCAAATACAACTGCTAAGAATTCTTTTTTAGTAGTAGCATAATTTCTTTGGGCAGTATCAAGAGTCTTACTAGCATATTGAATAACATTTAATTTTTTATCAACTCTTTACCCTAGAACAGCACCTGCAGCATAATCACTAGCTTCACATATAATTTCAAAGGGTAAATTCCAATCAGGTGGCTGAACAATAGGTGCAGTGATCAAAGCTTTCTTAAGTATTTCAAATGCTTCTACACAATCATCATCAAAGACAAAAGGAATATCTTCTTGCAATAAATTAGTCAGAGGCCTAGAGATTTTAGAAAAGTCCTTAATGAACCTCCTATAAAAACCGGCATGACCAAGGAAACTTCTTATACCTTTAATGTCCTTGGGACATGGCATCTTTTCAATAGCATCAATTTTAGCTTTATCAACTTCAATACCTCTTTCAGAAATTTTATGCCCAAGAAAATGCCTTCATTAACCATAAAGTGACACATTTCCCAATTCAGGATGAGACTAGTGTCTTCACATCTCTGCAAAACTCGATCAAGGTTGCTCAAGCAATCATCAAAATAGGATCCAGAGACGGAGAAGTCATCCATGAATACCTCACAAATCTTTTCACAAAAGTCAGAGAATATAGCCATCATGCATCTTTGAAAGGTAGCAGGTGCATTACATAAACCAAAATGCATACGTCTATAAGCAAAAGTACCAAAAGGGAAAGTAAAAGTAGTTTTAGATTGATCCTTCGCGGACACAGGTAGTTGAGAGAAGCCAGAATAACCATCTAGAAAGCAAAAATGTGTGTGTTTGGATAGCCTTTCTAGCATTTGATCAATAAAAGGTAAATGGTAATGATCTTTCTTAGTAGCTTTATTTAACTTACGGAAATCAATTACCATCCTATAGCCTGTAATAATTCTTTGCGGGATTATTTCATTTTATCATTAGGAACAATGATAATACTTTCCTTTTTAGGGACACAATGGACAGGGCTTACCCATTCACTATCAGCAACGGGATAAATTATACCTGCCTCAAGTAGCTTTAGTATCTCTCCTTTCTTACCACTTCTTTCATCTTAGGGTTTAATCGTCGTTGAGGATCTCTAACGGGTTTGGTATCTTTCTCCACTTTTATTTTGTGCTGGCATAGAGTAGGACTAATGCCCTTAAGATCATCCAGAGTATATCCAATAGCAGCACGGTGCTTCTTCAGAGTTTTCAATAATCTTTCCTCTTCCCGCTCTGAAAGGTTAGCATTAATAATAACATGATATATCTTCTTTTCATCAAGATAACCATATTTGAGATTATCAGGTAATGGTTTGAGCTCAAACACGGGATCACCCTTGGGTGGAGGAGGATCCCCTAGGATTTCAACAGGTAAGTTGTGTTTCAAGATAGGAACCTGCTGAAGGAATACTTCATCTATTTCCCTTCTTTCATTCATAAACATATCATTTTCATGGTCTAGCAAATATTGTTCTAGCGGACCAGTAGGAGGCACGGCAATAGAAGCAAGACCAATTATTTCATCTTTACTAGAATTCTTTATCACGGGGTTGTCTACAAAATTTAGCAAAATTAAACTCGTGAGTCATATCATCCAAGCCAATTGTAACAACATCCTTTTTGCAATCAATTTTAGCATTAACAGTGTTCAAGAAGGGTCTACCAAATATAATGGGACAAAAGTCATCTTGTGGGGAACCAAGAGCAAGAAAATCAGCAGGGTATTTGACCTTCCCACACAACACTTTAACATGTCTAACAATCCCAAAAGGCTTAATAGTATCTCTATTGGCAAGCTTAATTGTAACATCAATATCTTCCAACTCAGCGGGTGTAATATTGTGCATACTTTATTTATATAAGAAAAAGGTATTGCACTAGCACTAGCACCCATATCACATAAGCCATGATAACAATGATCTCCTATTTTAACAGAAATAACAGGCATGCCAACAACAGGTCTATGTATCTTAGCATTTGGTTTTGCAATATTAGCAGCTTCATCACAGAAATAAATAACATGCCCATCTATATTATCATCCAAGAGATCTTTAACCATAGCAATACTAGGTTCAACTTTAATTTTCTCAGAGGGTGTATATGTTCTAGTATTACTCTTACAAACAACCGTTGAAGCTTTAGCATGATCCTTTATTCTAACAGGAAAAGGTGGTTTCTCAACATAAGTAGTAGGAACAATAGGATCATTATAAGTAATAGTCTTTTCTTCAACTGTAATAGGTGCAACTACTTTTACTTCAATGGGAGGATTATATTTAAACC